>NW_008345972.1:2465516-2487273 GCF_000622305.1 Nannospalax galili
ACCCATGTGGGAAGCCCTGGAATCTATTCCCAGCACTGCAAACCAAGTTTCCACACTTAACACCACTACATAAAACCCCAGGGCTTAAACTCCTGCAGGAGCTTGCGACATGCTCCATGTTCACACCCTTACATTGACTCTTCCCTTCGGGGTCTCTCTTTAAAAAAAAAAAAAAAAAAGCAGCCTTGCATTCAGAGTAGGAAGACACAAGCTCTGGCCTTATGAAGCACGAGGTTCCAGTCCCAGGCATGGTAGATGGCTGGGTTCCCATTAAATTACCTGTGCAGATGATCAAAGAATTTTACAGAGTTGAGGGAGGAATCCTGCACAGCACATGGCCATTCATCTGTCCCAGCTTCTTCTGATCTCATGTTTTATTATTTTTAAACAGGAGCTGACCAGCTTCATCAGCTTTCACTTCCCATTAGACAAAAAGGTCGACGAAGGGGCCAGTTAGGAACAAACAAACTTGAATAACTGCTTTATTTGGGGGGGAGGGGCTCGCTCCCTAGCTTCTCACAGCACTACATCTCAGTGCTGCTTGGAAACTGCGAGGATTGGCGAAGGGTGGAGGAAGGCTGGGCCAAGAGCACCAGCCATCTGGAGCCACAGCTATTCTGGGCCCCAAGCTGAAGAGTTGGGGAGCCGCCACCCTGGGCCTTGGAAGGGAAAGTGCCGAAAGTGAGGGTGGTTGGAGGTGAGGGACAGAGGGACAGCAGAAGGTGGTGGTTTCCGGGGCTGAAAGCAGTTGGGCATTCTGGGAATGTAACCAGTGTTTGCTGGCTTCAACAGAGCTGCTCAGAGCAGCCACCAGCCTTGGCAGCCACTCCCCCTCAACCCCACCCCGCCCCCAGCAACCCAATATACAAGCAGGTCACAAGGACAGCTCCAAGCTTGTACCCAGTGAGAACTGTGTTCCTTCCACCTTTAACCTTGGTGGGGGGTGACAGGACATCACTCTCCACATTGATGCCAGCAATGCTATTCTGTCTTTCCAATCTGTAGAAAACACTTCAAATGCCTGCCTTCCCGTGGTAGATTTGAAGACTAGTTCCTGTCCACCTCTGCATATCTTCACCTTGGGCCTGGACTCCCAGCTACCCCTGTGTGAAGCATCATCTGAGCAAACAGTGCCTAGGAGGTGCCTAGGGGGCCAGCAAAGCACTACTGGTCCCTCTGGCCTGCTGGGGAGGGATCCTTCAAGACCCTCTCCTTGTCTACCTCCTAATCATCACAAACAATCCAGCAAACAAGATGCCATTGGCCCCTTCTGACAAATAGACTAAGAAGTATTCATTTTTTTGAAGCTTGAGGATAATTTTATTAGAGTTTTAAAAGAAATAACTGAGCAGGTAAGCTAATCTCAGCAACTGCCTGGAGGAGAATGGAGGAGAGGACGGGGAAAGCCATGCACTTTAAGCAGGTGTGGAGGTCAGACACATGGCAGACAAGCAGCCACATGGCAGGGAGGAGAGCTTGAGATAAACAGGAAAGAAGCCCAAAGTGTTAAGGGACACGTGCTTAGAAGACAGAAAGAAGAAAAGGAGACATTTCACTTTTCTGAACAATTTAGAAAAGCAGGTAGACTTACGCAGCTGCACGGCTGCAGCCCAATAAACTACTGCCAAAGACACTTTTTTAGAAAAGCTTAAAACGAATGATGGGACTGGAGAGATGGCTCAGTGGTTTTGCAGAGGACCCAGGTTCAGGTCCCAGCACCCACGTGGCAGCAAACAACCATCTGTAACTCCAGTTCCAGGGGATCTGACACCCTCTTCTGACCTCCTCAGGTATGCATGACATGGGTGCACTTACATACATGCAAGCAATATACTCATACACATAAAATTTTTAAAATAACAAAATAAAATAGATAAAAATAATAAAACAAAAGCAAAGACTCCTAATGATGACAGAAGTGGTTTAAATTCCACTTTGAGGGGCTGGAGAGACGGCTCAGAGGTTAAGAGCACTGGCTGCTTTTGCAGAGGTCCCAGATTCAATTCCCAGCACCCCACGGCAGTTCACAACTGTCTGTAACTCCAGTTCCAGGGGATCCGAAGCCCTCTTCTAGCCTCTGTGGGCACCAGGCACACACATGGTACACATGCCTACATACAGGCAGGCAAAACATTCCCACACAAAAATAAATATTTTAATTCTACTTTGATAAAATACAAAAAGATAACACTTCCTTTGATGAGCAGCATGGCTCTTTCGAATCCTCATTGTAGTCTCACATTCCCTGAAGACCTTGTGCTGACACTGCACACTGTGCACAGCATTGTGTTTCTGGATGAACAGCTCCAGGACATGCATTTTCTGAATTAGTGTCCAGAGGCGATGTCATTTCATCTCAGTTGGTTTTGAGTGAACTGAAAATACTGATTTGAAAATTCACCTGGCAGAATTAATAAAGAAGTGCTAAGACACATTTCAAAGTGAAAGGTAATGAAGACGTTCTCCCTTAAGATAACTAAATTATTAAGGAATAAAGCAGGAAGCTTAATTTTCTTTTGAATAGCATTTAAAGAGACACTGTTATCTGGGGGTGCATATTGCTCATCACTGACTTTATGGCACAGAGCTGCCAATCTGTCCCCTCCTGCATCTCACTGTACCACTGTAGGCTGTGTCCTTGGCCTCCAGCTGGCTGAGGATGGCTACCCAGTGCCATGAAGTATCCAGATGTGTTTATAATCAAGGTACAGCTAGTGCTTCCTCTGATTTTGATGCAAACCCAGCCACATGCTCACACCACCTCTGGACTCTGCCTATTTTTAGGTAGAGTTATTCTTATGAGCCGACTGGAGAGCTGTCCACCTAAGTCTCCTATTCCAGAAGATTCTTTCATGTTTAGTTATTCCATATACAAGCTCTCTCTCCACACATCCTGCTGAGCAGGTGGTCTCTCCATAGCCAAGCAGAGTGTGGGAGGACTTTACCCAAACCTGATTCCAATCAAGGGAGGAAGGACATGTTAACATCTAGTATGTCCCCTAGTATGTCCACCTTAGTCACTTTGTCCTTGTCACAGCCAGGTAAAATGTGCACGTGTGTGTTGAGTGGTGTTGGACTCTTGGGTTCCATGCCTTGCAAGATAGTGCCTTAGGGTTCAGAGTGCTGGAGGGCAACACAAGCTTTTACCTAATGTTTTTCATGTTTCAGGACCCCATTGGGGATCCTATATTACATCCATCAGTCACTCCACGTCCTCAGGCTTCTCTTGGCTGTGGCAGATACTCAAATCTTGTCTTTGGTGACCTTGACAGATGTGAGGAGTCTGTTGAGGTATTTGTAGACTGTCTCTCAGCTGGAATTTTCCTGGTGCTTTCTCGTGGTTTAGGCTTGGATTGTAGCTTATTAGGAGGAAGATCACAGAGATACCATGCCTGCCATCTCATCATACAACACTAGGGTGCCCACTATCACCGTAGTGTCACAGACGGTGTCAGCCTTCCTTACCAGGTGGGATGGTGTTTGTCAGTGTCCACTGCTGTGAAGTTCTGCCCTGCTTCCCTTTCCAGCAGGCTCCATGCACATTTTGTACTTGAGAAATGGATAGGTGTGATGCCCTTCCTCAAGGGTGGAACATCTTCATGTTAATTTTGGTTCAGATTGACCTATTCTACCCCTTATTTATCAATAATGTAAGTCATGGATTTGTGACTCTTTGCTTATCCTGGGGGCGTCATTTATTTTCTTGGTCAAATGGCGCCCGCTTTGAACTTGGGAGCCTTCAGTTGCCCCTGTGTCTCTCTGTTTTGCCCCATCTTTTGTCGTGTCTGCTTGTTTTCTGCTTTTCCTCGCTCTCCTGTATATTTCCTGGCCAGTCCTGGAATTAGCCAGTTCTTTAAGAAGTCCTAGTTCCTTTCGTTGGAGAGTCATGTTAGAATCCAAGAGCTGGACTCACTTGATGCTTTGGGGATGTCTTTACTCCTAGGCCCTATGAGAAGATGAAGCTAGGAAGCATGATATGCTACTGTACACATGACTCTATAAATACATCTGTCTGTCTATCTGCTTCCATCAATCTGTCCGTATAGTTGCATGTTAAACTGAAGTGGCTCACAGCACGCCTCTAGCTTTTATCCATGACCACAGGCATTAGTTCAGCCTTTCCCCCATAGAATGATCTTAGAAAAAGGAACTTGTCAATAATTTACTTCCAGATAGTATGATATTGAAAAGCTAGACATTAAGTTTATTTTCTTTTTATTAAAGTAAAAGGTTCAGAGCATGTGGTCTGATTTTAACCTGAGGACAAAGAAGCCTTTTTACTTTCTACAATATGCCCAGATGGCAGAAAGTCCTCATTTGCAAGGTACATGTTTGTGCTTTGAGTGACTGTAGTATGTCCTTCATAGCAGTCAAACCATGGGAGGGAATCCCTCACTTCTGAGACTTAGACTCCTTTGGTCACATTGTGAACTTCCATGTTTATTTAAATTGTAAACATTGCTGTACTCAGTGGGTGTCCAAACTGTTCTTCTTATCTCCATGGTACAATCTTTATTAAGTGGCAAAAATATCTGATAGATCTTTTCAGTTTTGTCTCCACAGGGTCAAACCCTAAATTCAGAAAAAAAAAATAATAATGTCTTTTAAACATTTATTTTATCTTTAACTATGTGCGTTTGTGTGTCTGTGTGTGGGTCTACAGGTGTGCATACCAGTGCCTGCAGAGGCCAAAGGCATCAGAGCCCCTGGGACTGGAGTTACGGGAGATTTTGAGCCACCCTTTCTAGTGGTGCTGGGAACCAAACTTGGGTCCTCTGGAAGAACAGTACTTGTTCCTAACTGCTGAGCCATGGCCTCAGCACTTTGTATGTTTCCTTTAAATACTTTGAACTTTCTTGTAATTTCTCAGACATGTACTGGAAAGTCACAAAGGCTTGCACATGACCCTAACTGCAGAGGTGCTTCTGTATTGTACTCTAGTCTAATGCCTGACTTCTCTCCACCCTTGTGCCCTTGGTTACTGTGACAAAAATGACATCACAGTCATCAGCAGTCACTGCGGTCTCACTCCATGGCCCAAAGGCTGGACTTCCACTCAGGCTGAGCAACCAAATCTTTCACTAACAACAAGAATAGTTTCTCAGATTCCGAGATGCATACAACTTTCACATTGTTACAGGGGTGGTGTCAAGATTTCCAGGACTCCGTGCCAGAAGCAGATGAGTTCATGAGAGAAGATGATGAACTAGGATCACATGGAATAAGAAGGAGCTACTGGGGCTGTCAACTGCTCATGGAAACATAATTGGAGTCATTTGCTTGGAATGCCGCTGGACCTGTATTTCATGACCTGCTTTCTGATGGGGGAGAGGAGCCTTTGCTTTCTTTTATTTCTAACTCTCAATTTTGCAGCCTATGCCTTAGCAAACTGAAACTTTTATGGGGCACATTCTTCAATTATTTAATGATAAGAATTGCTTTGAAAACTTGCACCGTGTGCTCAATGTGCATCATTCCCAGGAGGAAAGGGACTGTTCCACACAGCCCTGGACTCAGCTTCACATGCAGTGGATCCTCCCCTCTCCACTGAGAATGACGCAGAATATATTCTGTGAACAAAACTGCGGATAAATGATTCTTCCAGAGTAAAAGCTTAGTCTACATAGTTTACCTGTGGTTCTAAGATGGATACAGCTGAATCGGGTGATATTGAGGGGACCAAGCTCAGAGTGGTCACCACATGGTTTGTCTGCTGTATTGTACTGTTGTATTCAAGAGTTTTAATTTGGGACATGTGGCTGGTGACAAGGTCAAATGCAGGCACCTGTGAAGGGAAGAGTTTCATGTGTCTGGAGGAAACTCAATATGACACAGAGGGGTGGTCTTAGGGCAGAGGTTGGTCTGCACACATAACAGTGTCATTTTCCTCCAAGTTTAATTAAGTAGATTATGCAGGGTTCATGTAAGTCCAAATGAAATGCAAGTATGTCACAGCAAACAGATGGCACTGAGGCAACACTCTGTGATCCTCCTGTGGGAGGGCTTGAGATCTGCCAACTACCATACCCCATAGCCTCCCCCACTAGGACTGTCCAAGGCAGGACTCTGAAAGAGGACTCCAGCTACTTTCTCAAAGAGTGGAACAAGGGAACTAACCAAGGCAAGACTTTTGTTTGAGCCACATCTGGGGAGGGGAAAGAGACCAAGAAAGGCTGTCCTCTACCTGAAGAAGCTGGAGATAGTCCAAACTGTGGAAGTGATCAGCACATTCAACACCCAACATGGGAAAGGAGTCAAAAGGAGCCACCTCATGGCAACCAGGTGTTCAAAGAAAGGGTCTTCAGAGCATACTATCATCTTTATGCTTCAGGTTTAAGGCCATGGTAGGACAGGCCTGCCTTTTCCCTCTGAGGAAGTATGGAGTAGGTACAGAATGTGCCCTAAGTGGAGCCTGGAGCCCCTCAGACAGGCCCTCTTGGGGAGTCAGCAGAGGAGGGCCCAGGTATGTATATATACATTGCACAAGTTATCTGTGATGGTGGGCATTTGTGGACACTGCTGTGAGTGTAAGTGGAATGTGTGTGTGAGAGTGTTGAGAAAACACAGATGTGTAAGCCAGTGCAGGAGCGTGCTTTCTGTGTGTGTTTGAGAATGTGCGTGCATGCTATGTGCCCTGGCCAGCTTGGAAGCGTGGTTCTACAGGCAGAAATGAGTTGGAAGGAGAAAGCAGAAACAAAGAATGAAAAGCAGGTTGGTCAAAGTTAGATTCCTTGTAAGGTGGGACCAGGACCAGAACAGTAGAAAAATAACTAGTCGGCTAGCGTTGGGTTGCCTAGGCTCCCTTTTTGTATGGATTGAAGCAAAGGGGACTTTAACACGGCATATTTTATCATGGCATATTTGGGATATTTATCTCTCATTTATCTTAGCTTCTTGAAAGGTCAGGCAACAGCTTATTTTCTACCTGGAACTGAGGAACTTTAGCATGGGTGACTCTATTTTCCTTGTTTGTGTAGTCTGATGGGGTCCAGTGCAGAAGCCTTGTTCAAAACTAAGGATCCTGAAGTTTTATCTGCTCCATAGAGCATGAAAGCTCAAATATTGAGAGGACGTCACTTCTAAAGAGGAGAGACTGGTCCCAGTAGAGGGCAGAGGACAGAAATGGAGGGCAGCACCTCATTGCTACGAGTATGGGGTGGAGCTGGAGGCACTGGCCATGGTCAGGGCCTCATGCTGGGAGATTCCATTCATGGAAACTCGAAGGTATCTGGATATTATTTAATATATTATTTAATATTATTAATTTAATATTATTTAATTTAATATTATTTAATATTGCTTTAATCCATATTCTGCCACAGGTCTTGAAGAATCCTTGGCAATGCCCTTGAAACAGCCATGTTTTAGGAAACATTCTGAATTTGTCCATCCTTTATTCAGTCAGCACCCATTTATGATCCGTCCACAGCTGAGTTTCAAGATTCTAGATGTAAATCAGATGAAGCCCTTGCCCTCCAGATTCACCCTCTTTAATGAGGAACTGAGAGATTTGCTAGAGTTTAGATCCCAAAGGTCACCCAAAGCTCTGTGTTTGAAGGTTTGGTCTATATTTGATCTACAAACTGTGACGTTTTGGGGAAGCTGTGTAACCTTTGGGATGAGGCCTTGTAGGAGGGAGTTAGATCATTGGAACTATGCAGTTAAAGGAGATTTTAGGACCCTAACTCCTTTTCTCTCTTTTTTGTTTCCTGTCAAACATGAGCTAATCCTCTTACTTAACCACATGTTCACTACCATGATGTACTGACTAATCACAGCCCAAAAACAACACAACCAAGTGACTATGGAGGAAATTATGACAGCTGATCTCATTTGTCCATTTGGAGATGAAAGGACCTGGAGAGATGGCTCAGCAGTTAAGAACAAGGGCTTCTCTCATAGAGAACCCAGGTTCAGTTCCCAGCACCCACATGGCCGCTAACAAGTGTCTTTAACTCTAGTTTCAGGGGATCTGACGCCTTCTTCTGACTTCTGTGAGCATCACGTAACACAGGTATACTTACAAGTCTGTCGACAAAACACACATACACATAAAATAAAAATAAACAACTCCAAAAACAATTTAGAATCACCTGAAAGATACACCCCTGGGCATGTCTGTGGGGGGTGGGTATCTTGTTTAGGTTCACTGATGTGGTAAGACCTGCCCACTGTGGGTGGCACCATTCCCTAGGTTAGGATCCCAGACTGTTTAGGAGAAAATGGGCTGAGCACAGTCGTTTATCACCCTCTGCTTCTTCATTGTGAATGTGATGTGATATCAGCTGTTTTAAGCTCTTTCTGCCCTGACTGCTCTGCCATGGTGGACTGAACCCATGAATCACAAACATTTTAAAAGAAACCCTTTTTCCTTGAGTTGCTTTTGTCATGGTATTTTATCACAAGAAGAAGTGAAACTAAGATACCATGAGCCAAGATAAACCTTTCTTCCTTATAAGTTGAATTATATCACATACTTGCCACAGTACCAGAAAGAGAGATTTCTTAAGGAATTGGCTTATGCAAATACATGGCTGACAAGTCTGAAATGTTCAGGGCAGGCTGGAAAGACTAGAGGCCCAGAAGGAGCCCAGTTGCAGTCTAATGTCAGTCTGTGTGGGAGATAGGCTTGAGCCTAGGGTGATATTGCAACTGTCAGGGTCATGTTGTTTCCAGGAATCCAGGCTCTGTAATCTGAAACCCATTATGCTAATGAGGCATCCTACCTGCTATTCTGTGATAGGACATTAAGTCTGTTATGCTAATAGGATGCTAAATATGTTATGCTAATATGGTATCCTACTTGCTGTAGGATAGCGTCCTGTGATAGGATGCTAAACCTGTTGTGCTAATGAGGTATCCTACTTGCTGTGATGTGATTGGACCACTATCCCTATATAAGCTTGTGCCTTCCTGCAATAAACCAGACCTGTGTCACTGAACCTGGTCTCCTGTTTCTGAATGTGGCTACACTGACACAGTCTCCTCACCAGCCCTGGGGCCTGGGACCAGGCAGAAGCAGCGACGACAGGAGGCAGCACAGGGTAAGCAGAAGAGCTGCCTTAGCACCAGGCAAGCAGAAGAGCGGCCTCAGCCCAGGGCAAGTGGAGGAGCAGCCTCGATGCCCATGAGAACGAAGGAGCGGCACCCACGAGAACAGAGGAGTGGCTGCTGCTGGTGGTGACCACAAGTCTGGAGACAGAATTCTCTCCTCTCTGGGGACCAAGTCTTTTCTCACCAGTGGGTGGGATGAGAGCTGTGACACTATGGAGGGCATTCTGCTTTTCTCAAAGTCAGCTGATTTAAAATGTTAATCTCATCTAAAATACCTTCACAGCAACCCCTAGACTGGTGTTTGGCCAGACATGAGAGCATACTGTCACAACCAAGTTGACATATGAAATCAACCCTCACACCCCTAAGACTGTGATAAGAAGCACCAGGAAGCATAAGGCAAATCCTAAGGCAGGATAGACACATGACTCAAGCTGGAGGCATCACAGCATGGTCATATTTGCAGGGAGGACAGCAACAGCTTTGGTTGACCGGGGGCAAAAGCTAAGAAAAAGCGCTGGAGAGATGGGGCTGCGCAGGGAAGCCCAGGTCTGTACAGGTGGCTAGGGAGAGGGATCCCATGCAAGGCATGTGTGGGAACCACACAGATCAAAGTCTCTAACATCTAGAAAGGCTAGCCACCTCTGTGGGCACACATGCAAGCTCACAGCTGGATTGTATCAGATGTAATTTCATACAATGTGCTTCAAGTTAGCAAGTGAAAGCCACTGAGATCACTGAAAGCATAGCATAGAAGAGATGTATGAACAAGCAGCCTCATTCAGGTGGCCACCTGGTCTGCTTACCTAAGTGGTGTTAGTCCAATCATTGATCTTCTTTGATTATCAGTTGTCACATCTGCCAATATCAGCTCACAGGCCATCGCAACAATTAAAGAAGACATCTGTGATGGTCCCTGACTTATGACTGCACCCCAACAATGCTGACAGCGCTTGACAATAGTGACAGTACCCCTAGCAGCACAGTCAGTGTGACTACTATTGCTGGAAAGTCATTTTTACTCATGATTCTAAGTTTCTATATTATAGGGGGCATTGGTAGAAGCCTAATTCTCCAACATATTGTGCTTGACACAAAGAGTCCAGAGTAGACATGAAAAGTAAAGACACCTTACAACCTAAAGGTAAGCACAGTGGCCACCATCCTCATTTCCAAGATTGTTGAACATGGGCTAGTGCCTGGATCTGGTGCTTCCACTACAGTTATTTGTTAAATCATCATTTAGTAAACAAAAGTGCTCAAAATTTGTGAACCACTGGGGAACTTACATTTCTGGGAGGGCCCTGAAAGTCAGGGCTGTATAAGTCAATCCTGGGATCCCGCCTTAGACCATCACTGGGCTTAGCAGATGGAATATGTTTGAAGACTACTTAGTGACAGAGAAATCTAAAAATATGCGTGGACAGTCTCATTACTCAAACATCAACAGATACCAAAATTTCCATCCTGTGGAAAAGAACCTCAGAAGCTCCAGCAGAAACACAAGAAGCATTTTTAATAACACTGATTTTCCCACACCATATGGTCCTGGTAATTAGCTCAGCCACACACGGCTCCCCTCACCATACTTTAGTGGCATGACGCAAGAGAAATCAGCAGGAAACTACAGTTCATTTTGACTTACAATGCATATATCTACAAACGGTTTTAATAATTTTGGAATTAACAATCCCTTTAGCCTCATAAATGTTCTTAGAGTAGACTTCTGTGGTCTTTTCTGAAATATAGGGCACCCTAACAAGTGGAATGGAAGAAGCTTTGCTCTAGTCTCAGCTCATCTTAAGTCTCTAGAATGTCCCCCACCCCAAGCATCTCCATTGGGCACTAAGTAGAAGTCAGGGTTAGCCTGGAGGGAAGTTTCCACTGGAGTACTATAGGAGCTGCCCCAGGTCATGTCATCACTGCACATTTATCACAGCAAGAGGATTCATCAAGACTGTAAAGCAAGGCAGTTTAAGATGAAATGGAAGCCTAAAATAAGCCTGGCAGTCTGGACAAATCTCTCAAGATAGAATCTATGAAGGAAAAGTACAAGGACTCTGACAGGTCCACTTGACTTCAGATGTATGAAAAGTACTTATATTTGAGATGAGAATTGGTTTAGTGTAGTGTGGCTGCAAGAGAAGCCCCTGTCCACTGCCCTAAGTTCTTGCTTCAGCAGCCTGCAAGCAGAGTGCCATGTTCCATTCAGGGCACTTCTGCCTCAAAGAGGAGAGAGACTAGAGAAGGAGATGAGGATGGTGGGAAGGTTGAGAACACTGCCTTGCATAATAACAAACAAAAATGACTGGGGCTCAGCTAAGCTCTCTCCTTTTCTTGTCTTCTCCATGAGTACAAGTAGAGAGTCTCTGGAGAGAACTTGAGCGTCTGGTTGGCCCATTGACCTAATGATGATGTGTAGCACATACATAGAGGGTATCCACATAAGGTACCTTTTGCATTTAAACTCCTTAACTAATTTTTCTCTTACAAGCACAAGTTGTTGGTAGAATTTTTCTCCATCACCTTGTTGGGTGTCATCTGTGCCTTACCCTACCCTCAAACTCTCAAGAATTTTGAAGCTGTGCCTCACCCTTACACCCTGACTTTTCATCCTCACCCCTTTACATATTTTCATGTCTTTCATGTGCTTTTTTAAATCTGTAAAACACTCAGAGATGAGCATTATATCACCTATGGAATGAAACATTTTTAAGTGGGCAGGATCTCTGAAGACCCACTAATACCATTTCAATCAAGTACCAATTGTCTTGAGAGTCAGCATCTAAGGAGACACTTTTAGGGAATAAAAAGTAAGTTCAATACAACATGAACAGTTGCTTATATATCCACTGTCTCCTCAAAAGAGCAATTTTGGGTTCAGCAGTGTGAACAGGAGGCACTACTTTGATTTATCTTTCTAAATTTATAGGCAATCATTCTTCATGATTTACCTGTGATATTACCATAGGGTTTCTGCTAGGTGTGGCTGACTCACACTGCTCTGTCCATCCCAAAAGAGCACGAGTGTGCCTATACTCTGACAGAGATGCTCTCACTTGCCCTTCCCACACATGCCCCTGTGGCTAACAGGCTCCAAACCCGTGCTGCAGCCATATCTGACTGCTGCAAAGGTCCCTGGCTTGAGGAGCAGTCTCTGTTCCACTGTACTTTCCTGCAGGAGAGAAATGTGCAAAACATACTCTTGGAGATAAGTGCTTCTTCCAGGAACAAGCTTAATCTTACTCACCTGCACTGCCTTATCATTTGTAACTTCATTGAACTCAAGATTTAAAATCTCCAGAGCCTCCAAGCACTAAATTTAGCTTCTCTACCCCTCACCCCCAGGATCTCTGGCCCAACACATATCTTGTCACTTTTGCTTTCAGGTGATGACAATAGGCCCCCCTTTCTCTTCTTTTTTTAGACATTCCTGATATCTTTAGCACTTTGCCACCTGATTTACATGCTGGTCTAAGTCATTCAGACCCACCAGAGCCTCTCCTACCTCATAATGATCAGGTCCAATCCCCAGGCCCAGTAAAGCTCCTAAAACCCCACCAATGCCAAGATCCTGGTGTGAGATAAGAGTTCAACTTCATTCTTCTGCATGTTAATATCATTTTTCTGTCAGCATTTAAGAAAGAAGCTATTCTCTCATTTTGTGTTCTTGCCATTCTTGCTGAAGATCAGTTAACTATAAATATGTGGACTTATTTCTGGGCATAATTTGTTGGTCTTCTGTCCATAGTTATGCCAGTCCCACACTGTTTTCGCTACTATGGCTTTGAAACAAAATTAGAAAGTATAATGCCTCTTACTCCTGTTGTTATTTTTTTCTTTTTCCTCTTGCTTTGGAATTGCTTTGACTATTCAATACTTTTTGTGACACTATGTGAATTTTAGAACTGTTTGCTTTTACACCCATAAAGAAAGGCATTGGAGCTACTACCCCGGTAAGTCAGATCCTGCTCACTGCATCTTGACTCCCCTGCAGCCTGAGCAACTCCACTCTCTCCCTGCACTCCATCCCACTTCTAGCCTTGGTCCCAGGCCCACTCCTGCTCTTTCTACCCCACATCTCTGGTCTACCCTTTTAGTCCAGACCTGCCCACTGTGCACACTCAGACTAGTTCATTTCTCCAGATTCCTTTGCTAGACCCTTAACAGGCTGTACCCACCCCTGTCTTGCCCTTTGTCCCCCCCCCCGATCTGCCTACTATAGACCTGCCTACTACCCAGACCAGCCCACTACCCTGTGAGAACCTGAAATTCACACCAACTAACTTTTCATACCTGAACAAAAAAAGAACCAAGCTACATCAACAATATAAACAGAACCAAACTTCAACTAAACACAAGCAGAATAGAATTTTCTACAGACACACAACCAACAAAAGACATCCAAATGCCCAAACAGCAACACAAAAACACAAATAATATGAAAAACCAAGAGAATATGTCCCCAACAAAACCCACCAGTCCTACAAAAGTATACTGCAATGAGAACCACCCTGGCCAATCCCACAGCACAAAATTTAAAAGAACAATCATAAACATGATGAAAGAACTTACAGAAAACACAGACAAGTCAAAAGAACTCAGAGACAGGCATAAACTTGTGATGGAATCTCAAGAAAATACAAATACGTGGCTGAATGAAATAACAAAAACAATTTAGGACTTGAAAAGTGAATTCACAAAAGAGATAAAAATATTGAAGAAAACCCAAGCTAAAATGAAGATGGAATCGAAAAACTCAGTAAGTCAATTTGAAATGACAGAAGAATGCCTCAAAAGCAGAATGAATGAAATGAAAAGCAGAATGTCAAGACTGAGTGACAAAGTTAAGAACTAGACTCCTCAAGCAAAGACTATATGTGGTGGCACACGCCTTTAATCCCAGCACTCAGGAGGCAGAGGCAGGTGGGTCTCTGAGTTCAAGGCCAGCCTGATCTACATAGTGAGTTCCAGGACAGCTGGGGCTACAGGGAGATCCTGTCTCAAAAAGGCCAAAAAAAAAAAAAAAAGTTTACAAACACATGGGAATAGAATGTGCAGAAAATGTAGGACACCATGAAACAACCAAATCTACACATCACAGGCATACAGGAAGAAGAAGAATTTCAGGCCAATGGCATTGACCAGATCTTCAATAGAATTATAGAAGAAAACTTCCCTAAATTAAGGAAAGACACACCTATACAGATAGAAGAAGCACATACATAGAACACCAATTAGACAGGACCAAAACAGAAACTCTACAAGGCATATCATAGTAAAAACACAAAATGGACAGAACAAAGAAGCTGCTAGAGAAAAACAAGTTACACATAAAGGAAAACCAATCAGAATTGTAACTGATTTTTTTCAATGCAAATTATGAAGGCCACAAGAGCCTGGGCTAAAGTATTCCCAGTTCTAAATGATCATGGATGAAATGGAATAGTGGAATACTTTACCAGAATATTTTACCAGAATACCAACCTGGAATACTCTACCAGAAAAACGATCCATCATAGTCAAAGGGGAATGGAAAATTTTCCATGACATGAATTGGCCGAAAGAATCCATGTCCACCAAACCAGCCCTACTGAGGATACTTCACACAATACAAAGGACTGAAGATAGGAATGACTATACCCAAGAGGTTACAGAAAGAAAACAAAGGAAGGTATAATTACAGAAACACAAAAACCAAGAACACAAACAAATTAAAATGACAATAACCCATACTCATCTTTCAATAATAACTCTATATGTAGGTTTTTGGACTAATAGGATTCCCTCTGGGGTTTTTTTGTACTAGCTAGGCATTGTTTACCTCTTCTCTCTCCCTGTCTAACCCTTCCTCCACGCCCTCCCCGCTTAAAGTAGCCCCGTTTTCCCCATTTCTCCCTTGATAATTCTTGTCTCCTATGGTCCCACTTATCTTGAGCTCCTTCTTCCCCTTTATCCCCATAGTTCCTTGTATAACCCTTCCTCTCTCCCTTCCACTTTAATACCCCATTTTACCCAGTTCTCCCTTAGTAACACCTGCCTCCTACTGTTCTCTCTCACCTTCCTTCCTTCCCTTTACCTTCTTGGTTGTTTTTCATTTTCCTGGTTCCTGCAGTTACATCAGGACATTTACTCACATATAAGGATTTGGTGCTAGGAGAACAAATTAGGGAGAACATACGTTATTTCTTTTTCTGAGTCTGTGTTACTTAATATAACAGTTTCTAGTTCCATCCATTTATCTGCAAATTTCATAATTTCGTCTTTCTTTACTGCTAAGTAGAACTCCATTGTGTAAATGTACATTTTCATTGTCCACTCAACAGTTGAGCAACACTTAAGCTGCTTCCATAGCAACCTGTTGTTCTTAGCTATTGTGAAAAGAGCAGCAACAAACATAGTTGTACAAATATCTCTGCATTAGGATGAGTCCTTTGGTTATATGCCAAGGAGTAGTATAACCAGATCATCCGGTAGGGGCATTTTTAGTTAAGAGTTCACACTGCTTTCCATAGAGGTTGCACAAGTTTGCAATCCCACTAGCAGTGAATAAGCATTCCCCTTTCTCCATATCCTTGCCAGCATTTGGTATCATTTTTTTTTTCCTCTTGATCTTAGCCAGTCTGACAAGGGTAAGATGAAATCTTGAAGTGGTTTCAATTTGCATTTCCCTAATTACTAACAATGTTGAACACTTTTTAAGATATTTCTTAGCCATCTTTATTTCTTCTTTTGAGAATTCTGTTCAGATCTTTAGCCCATTTTTTTTAATTGGCTCATTTATTTTCTTGATTCTTTGTTTTTTGAGTCTTTTATATATTCTGGACATTAAACCTTTGTCAGATGTGTCACTGGTGAAGATTTTCTCCTACTCTGGGTTTTCTCTTTGCTTCCTTTGTTGTTTCTTTTGCTGTACAGAAGCTTTTTAGTTTAATGAGGTCCCATTTGTTGATTGTTGACCTTAATTCCTGAGCAAATTCTGTCCCATTTAGAAAGTCCTTTCCTACACCTATATCTTGTCGATTATTGCCAGTGTTTCCTTCTGGCAGTTTCAGAGTTTCAGGTTTCATATTGAGGTCTTTGATCCATTTGGAGTTGACTTTCATGGAAAGTGAAAGATAAGGGTCTAGTTTCATTCTTCTATAGGCAGAGACCTAGTTTTGCCAGCACCATTTGTTGACAATGCTCTTTCCTCCAGTGTGCGTTCTTGGCACCTTTGTCAAATATCAGGTGGCTGAAATTGCATGTACTCATGTTGGGTCTTTAATTATGTTCCATTCATCTATCTGTCTATTTTTGTGCTAGTCACATGCTGTTTTTATGACTATAGATTTGTAATATAGGTTGAAATCAGTATAGTAATCCTCTCAGCATTGCTCTTAGTGCTCAGGGTTGCTTTGGCTATCCGGGGTCTTTTCTGCTTCCATATGAACTTTAGGATGGTTTTTCCTAATTCTGTGAAATAACTGTTGGGGATTTTGATTGGGATTGTATTGAATCTATATATTGCTTTTGGTAGGATGGTCATCTTCACAGTATTAATTCTTCCAATCCATGAGCATGGGTGGTCCATCCATCTTCTGGTGTCTTCCTCAATCTATCTCTTTAATGATTTAAATTTTTCATTGTAAAGATCTTTGGTGTCTTTGGTCAGATTTATTTCAAGATTTTTTTTGAGGCTATTGTGAATGGGAGGATTTTCATGTACTCTTTCTCTGATTGCTTGCTACTAGTATATAGAAAGGCTACTGATTTTTAGATTAATTTTGTAACCTGCCACTTCTGAAGGTGTTAATCAGTTCTAGGAGCTTTCTGGTGGAATTTTTGGGATCTCTTAGGTATAATACCATATCATCTGCAAAAAGAGATAATTTGACCTTTTCTTTTCCAATTAGTACTCCTTTAATTTCCTTATCTTATTGTTCTAGCAAGAGTTTCAAGCACTATATTAAAAAGGAGTAGAGATAGTGGACATCCTTGTCTGGTTCCTGATTTTAATGGGAATACTTCCAGGTTTTTCCCCATTTAGAATGCTGTTGGCTCTGGGTTGGTTATATATAGCTTTAATAATGTTGACGTAGGTTCCCTCCAATTCAGTTCCCTCTAGGACTTTTCTCATGAATGTATGCTGAATTTTATCAAAGGCCTTTTCTGCATCTATTGAAATAATCATGTGATTTTTGTTTTTGAGTCCATTTATATGATTTATGACATTATTGACTTATGTATATTGAACCATTCTTGTAGGAGATACAGAATCTTGAGCTCTGGTCCGTACTCAGTGGATTAGAAGAATGAGAATCATGTATAATGTGTCACCAGGTAATCTTTATGCACATTAAAGTTTGAAAAATGTTGCTGAGTAAACAAAACTGCTCCAGTATCTTTCCTTGAGCTTAACTGATCCATGATACAATTTCAGCTTCATCCCCAAGTGGAATCCCTCACTCAGGCGGAACTGCAGAGAAAGTGCTCCCATGTACCTGACTGGCCAATGTTTTCCTTTAATAGTTACATTTATGTGAGGGTTTGAAAGATCAAAGAGAACATATTCAAAACATGATGGTATTTAAATAACTCGTTCCTCAATACTTAAAACTGAAAAATAAAGTTGAATAAAATAAGGCACATGGATTATAATCTCCCCAAGAGATAACCAGTATTGATGTACTGACTACCAATGCCCTACATGACTTGAGGACTGGAGGAAGACAAAGTCCTTAGAGCCTTGTTGATCAAAGTATCCGAAGAAGAAGAAGAAGAAGAAGAAGAAGAAGAAGAAGAAGAAGAAGAAGAAGAAGAGGGGGAGGGGAGGGGAGGGGAGGGGAGGAGGGGTGAAGGGCATGCAGAAGATTCTTCTCTACCCTCTCTCTTTGTCCATATATTACATTACTGTTACCAAGCTTCTCTTCTCTCTGGAGACCAGCTGCTTAGAAGAAACTGCTCACAGCATGGGCTGCCACTTGGAGAAAGACTCCTTTTTATTGAAGCTTAAGTTCAAATTTTGGATAGTCTAGCCTAGTCATGGTCCCACCTGATCATTGCACTAACAGGTGACTTGGGCTCCTGTTATATGGAGGGGAGGGGGACAGAGATGGGTCAGAGCAAAACTGTTTTAGTTCCCTGCAGGAACAAAACATAGATGGCTCATGGAACTATTTAGGCCTCTTGTTGAGTATGTAAAACTAGGTTCAGTTAAAGTTGTTTCTAGGACTCATGAATCAAATTTGTTTCTGAGAAAAGATCAAAGTATAACATTATCCTTGTCAAATTTGGTTTAACATAAATTTGTTTTGTTTTGTTTTTGAGACAGGGTCTCCCTGTAGCCCCAGCTGGCTTTGGCCTGGAACTTTCTATGTAGACCAAGCTGGCCTCGGTCCCACAGAGATCTACCTGCCTTGCCTCCTGAGTGCTGGGATTAAAGGTAAGTGCCACCACACTTGGCCTCAACATCAATTTTAAGAATTGGGAACAAGTTTCTGTTAAAATATTCTTAAATTTGGAATGCCTAAAAGGTTTTCACTTTTCTAAGAGTTTACTCTGAGATGATGATAGATTCTTAAGAACTTACACATAGGAAAGAAGTCCTTTGTGGCCATTACACAGCTTCCCAAATGGTCACATCTTACACTAGAAGAAAGTGCATTTATTTTTCTAACATCTTACCTGTGAGTGTGTTTATGTCATCACCACAACTACCAAGACTCAGAATTTCCAACACCACAAAGTTGCTTTGTGCTGTCTTTTAAGGCTACACCCAGCTGTCATACCTAGCCTCTGGAAACCACAAATCTCCACTTCCAGGCTTTTGCCAAGGGAATAATATAGCATGTGACCTTGTAAGACTGGCTATTTGTACTTGCCCTTGAAATCACCCATATTGTTGCATGTATCAATACTTTATTCCTTTTATTGCTAAGTAAGGTTCCAACATATAGATGTACCATCATTACATTAATAATTCATCCACTTATACCTTGACATTGACATAAGGACATTTTTGTTGTTTCCTGTTTGGAACTACTATAAATAAAAGTGCTATGAATGTATACATATAGGTAAAATGGGTATCATTTCTGGGCTATGTAGAAAGTGCATATTTTTAGTTTTTAAAGAAATTGCCAAACTAGTCTCCAAAGTTAGTGCATCATTTTACCTTCTCGCCATAAATACATGAGAGATCCAGTTTCTTAGCATGAGTGTAGTGATGGTCTCATAAATGAATTGAGAAGTGTTTCTGCTTCTATTATAGGCAAGATATTTCTGGAAAATTCAACCACTGAAACTTGTGAGACACAACTAAAGCAACTGGTAGAAGGAAGTCTACAGATTAAAATGCATATATTAGATACAAAAATCCAAAATCAATCATCTAAACTCAGAGCTTAGAAGACCAGGGTGAAAAAAACAATTTAGACCTAAAATAAGCAAAACAAAGGAAAATATAAAAATGGGCCTGAAATAAGAAAAAAAATGAAAGCAGGAAAGCAATAGATAAAACACACATTCAAAAGCTGGTTCTTTTAAAAGATCAGTAAAACTAACAAACCTCTAGCCGAGAAACAAGAGAGAGGAGACTCAAATTGTCAAAATCAGAAGTGAAAGAGATAGTACTTGTGATCCAGTGGGCTTAAAAGGATCAGAGGGAATTCTATGAACAAGTCTGCACTCATACATTTGATATCTAGATGACAAACATCAATTTCTTGAAGGCACAAATTACCAAAAACATTTACTACTAATACATTACCTTAAATTCAATTTAAAGATGCAACCCAATCCCATTAAAAATTCCAATTATCTCAATTAACTGATTGCTATGAGACTTTTACTGGGGAGATGTGAATAAATGTCTCTTTACCCTAGGCAGGTTAGAGAGCCATTGAGTGCACTGGAATTACTTACAGAATCATGGTTTAGGAGTTACTTAACATGTGTGACTCAAAGGCAGCAGCATCACCAAAAGTGCTGCTGTGCCAAATTTGGTCAGAGAACCTTCTTTTTGCAGTGGTCAGTGGTGACCTAGAAACTCATAACTGGTCAAAGTATCAGGGAAAAATGACTGTTGAATATCAAGCCAAACATGAGACATCTAAATCACCTCCTCCAGGGCTCAGGGTACATCATGGAACAAAGATTGGAAAAAAAGTGTAAGAGCTGGAGGAAGGGAGGGAAGCGGTGCAGAATGTGTCTGACTTCTGAGAATGTCATGGCTGTTGTATTCTTGAACTCACAGTAGCTGTGATTGCCTGCACAAAATCTGCACAAGAGTGGGCTGTCAACATCCTGTCATGGAGAAAGGAGGAGCTCACAGGACCCCAATCCTCCCTGAAGATTTTTATATAGTTAATGGTTTATGGGAGAGGGAGAGACAGGTTCTTCAGCAGTGTAGAATGCTAAGGTGCCCATGCTCCTATAAACAATGAATTCCCAAAGGAACTCATTTTTGTCACAAAAAAAACTTGAAAGTTGAAGTGAATCTAGTTTGGAAAAAGAAGGTGATCAGTAGGAGTGGGACCATCAAAGTTTAATAGAAGTGAACATGATCAAAATATATTATGCACATGTATGAACATGTCATAATCAAACCCATTATTATGCACAATTAACATGCACTAATGAAAATATTTATAGTAGCATTATTCATAATGACTAAAAAACAGAAGCAACAAGTTGCCCTTTTAGTAGGTGAATGGACAAATAAATGTAACAAATCCACTCAGTGGAATGTTATTCAGTGATTGAAAAAAAGAATGAACTACTAATCCACAAAACAGGTGCATGAATCTGAAATGAACATTGTTAAGTAAACTAATTCAATATTAAATAACTACGTGCTTTCTGACTGATTATATGACATTCTCAGAGAGATACATAGCAACAGTTACTAGGGTTTTGGAATGGGGATTATGCATAGGAAGATACATGAGAGCCACATGAAAGCCCACAATGGCCAAAGCTGGAATGAGTCCAACCAAAAATAAATAAAGTAGCATTAGGCTTTAGTTCAAAGTATAAAATAAATATCCATAAACCTGTGCTGATATAAGCACAGACTGAATTAATAAATGGGGAGAGACGACACAATCACTCATCCAAAAGAATTTCAGATAATTAGTGTATACATGACATTATCTGTCCCCAAGAAGGGGACATGGTTCTAATGTGTGGATTGCACATAATGCCATCCTTCCAAAGGACACTATACAGAGAGGGGGGAGAAGAGTAACTATAGTAGAGAAGTCTGATAAACACTCTGTCAGGTCATCAAGGTTATAGGTCATGTTGATAAATGTACCTCAGGATCCTGAGACAGAGACAGAAACTAAGAAAGCTACATCAAATGTGGACTTCAGTTACTAATCCTTTATCAATAATGGTAATTGAACTATAATAATATAAAATGTATGGTATAAAACATCACTGAAAATAACACATGTAATGTGTGGTATAATAGTAGAATCTAAATTCAGGGTATATGAGAATTCTTATAGCATCTTCACATTTTGTAAATCTAAAGCTATTCTAAACTGAAATTGACTTTTTTCTGGTTCCCTGTCTAGAACATGTAATGCTAACTACTTTTGCCTTTACTTCTTCACATCTCCTAGGCACCATTCAAGGACTTTCTTTTCTCCCTACAGTTAAGAGTTATGCAATTTGGGAGTCTTTTAGATAGACCCACTGAAGGGGTACCCCAATT
>NW_008345972.1:2487758-2499965 GCF_000622305.1 Nannospalax galili
GATGTATCTTTGCTCTGGAAATTGTTATTGAGTAAGTTAAAGCTGTAATGAAATGTTTCTAAAAATTAAAAAAATTAATTTAAAAAATATTATATAAACGTAAAAAAGTGATGGGGAGATATGGAAGGAGTTGAAGAGGAGTTGAAGAGTGGGCATGGATCTGATCAAAACACCTTTTATGCATGTATGAAATTCTCAATAAATTTTTTTAAGTTAAAAAAACATTTCCTTTACCTGGCGAGAACTTGTGCAGATCTTATGCATGATGTCACAGTTGCTGTGAGTTCATCTGTGCAACCATCCTGCTGTTTGGAAAGCGCTGTTTCATTGTCATTATACACCACCTTTGGCTCTTACAATCTTTCCTTTCCCCTCTTCCACAATGATCCCTGGGCCTTGGGGATAGAAGGGTGACGTTGATATTCCTTTGGGGGCTGAGTACTCTATAGTCTCTTGTTCTCTGAATATTGATCTTTTGCGGGTTTATGTGATAAATGCCTTCTGCCTTCTACTGCAAGAAGAAACTTCTCTGGTGAAGGTTGAGAGATGTAGTGATCTATGGGTATAGCAATAGGTCAAAATCCAAGTATGGAGAAGATGAGGTGGAAGGAAGGTCCCACCCTAGCTGAGGAGTTATTGGCATTTGGTAGCTGCTGGGAGAGCAAAAGTCAGTTTTCTTTAAAGATGTGACTCTTTTTTATCATAGTCCAGAGAAAGCTCCACAACCAAGAATATTTGGGCAACGCATATTGGAGTCAATAGGGGAAAAAAAGAACATGAAGTTGTATGGATAGGGAGGTAGGGGCAGATTTGAGAGGGGTTGGGGAAAGTATGACCAAAATACATTGTTTGAGCATCCCAGGGAATTAACAAAAATATTTTGTATTTCCTTTATCCTAGTTATAAGTTTTTCCAAAACAAAAACTGCAAAGATTCATTAAATTTACCAGAAATTCATTTCTGTTAATACGTCAACCTTAATATCTCCCTGTCTCATGTAATAGAGGTAAAGAGAGATAGATACATTTACTTACAAAAACAAAATCCTATTATACATTTGCTCTTTTAGCTTGCTATTTTTACTTAACAAATAAGGTAAAACTGCTTTTTGGAAACTCCAGAAGAGAGTGGTTCCCTGATTATGGAGGAGTTTTATATTCTTGTTTTAGAAATGAAAACGGTGTGTCTTCAGGATTATTTTTACTGATGGGAATTAATGCAATAGCAGTTCAAAGAAATTTAAAGGGTACCCAAATAATAAGAGTTTTCTCTTTTTGAATATTTATGGAGTCTTATCTGTGTTTTGAATGAGTGAGTTTATCAAATATATAGCAAGCCAAGAAAAGAATAGATGGCAAGTATAAATAGATGATAGACAAACAGATAGATGATGATAGATAAATAGATGATACATACATACATACATGATAGAGAGATAGATGATAGAAAACTCATCAAATTGTGTACTCAAAACACCCAGCAGAAACTGACTGAGGAAGTCCTGTTGAGACAGTCAGCTGAAGTTCCCAATAGAGAGAGTCCTGGGCAAAGTAGAGTGTCCTTTAAGCTGAGGCTTCCAAGCAGAACAACAAATGGTAACATACAGAGATAGCATCATCAAACTGGGCACTCACAACATCCAGCAAAAGCTGACTGAAGAAGTTCAGGCAGTCAGCTTGAGTTCCCAATTGACCATTCTCTCCATGAATAAGCTTCCCATGGCTGAACTTTCAGCTTCTCTCCCATTGAAGGTACTTTTATATCATGGGATAAACAATAATAACATCTGCTGGAAATGCTTTGTCTTCTAGCTGTTCTCAAGGATACTCTTTTTATTCTTTGGTTGTTTTTCTGGTCTCCTTACTCCCTGTCAGAGTTAGAGGGGCCATCACATCCCCAGACAAAGGGCCTTGGAGGACACTTTGGGATAAACATGTTTAGGACTGAAATGAGGGGGTGGGTAACAGCCCTGTTTACAGATCCAACTTCAGGAAGCTCAAACAACATATGACAATCTAAACATAATGTACATTAAACACACACACACATATCATACATGCACACACATACAGTAACAACCTTTTAAACATAAGTATATATCACACTGACATCAATCATCTCTTTTTAAAAATAGCTAGAATCTTTCTCCCAGTGAGTTTCCACTTTTGTGTGGTTTCCTAAAAATGTTGCGAGGTTCTCTGATTCATGGAAAGAAGTGCTGCTTACCATCTTTTTAATCCTTGTGTTCTTTGTTGCTGTATGTTTTGGCTTTTTTTTCTTAGTTACTGTCTGTTTTTAGTTCACTCCAGGTGCCCGATTTCCTGACTTCCTTCCTGGGTTTTCTTCTCATGAGACTTTGGAGTCCAAGGATTTTTGTCATAGAGATGTGCTTGTCTGCTACATCACGGATAGTCACTGATCAGGTTCCCCTTCATGTTGTCTCTACTATATTCAAGAGCATCTTCTAAAATAGCTTACACAGCTGTTCCGGTGTCATACTGTACTATTTTAAAATGACCACAGGTAGACTTTTATTTTTTTCACAGGCTATGGTGGGATGTCCACAGAGTGCCTGACAGCTGCTGTTCCTGTGTTAACTCATCTTGGCTTCACCTCAACCCTAGAGTTAGTCACTGTTGTATTCCATTCTAGCCAGTAGAAATGAGCATCAAGCAGGGCCTCAGGTGAAACCTGAAAATGTACTTGCATCTGCCCAAAATGTTTTTAATAATATTTTTATGGTTCTTTGAGAATTTCATACAACTTATTTTGATCATATTCAGATCTCCTCCCTCATCTCTTCTCAGATCCACCCCCACCTCCACAGCCCTTTTTGCTTCATGTCCTCTATTATGTTTTTATGGTCTATCGAGTCTAATTTGTGTTTTCCAAAGGCTCTTGGGTGTGGATCCACCCCTGGAGCCTGGCCAACCAAAAATCAATTCACTGTGTACCTATCCTAACATATTTTGACCTTATAAGTAGACAATTTTCTATCATTCATCTAAAACATAGAACCTGAAAAAGAAATGCCTGCCTGACATTTTTCTGCATTCTGCCCTGACCTAAATATAAATGGGAGAATGAAGAAAAGTGGCCTCCAGAAGGAAATATCAGTCATGGTATTATGTTATCCTACCACCTGTTCTTTTATAGGAGTGCAAGCCTCATTTATCAGGTTCTCTAGGTTGCCTGATTCCACTTGCAAACACATGCTAACTAATTACAGACATGGTCCTTTAAGCAGTTGGTCACCCCCCAGTCTAGCCAGGAAAAGTCTCAAGTTAGACATGGCCAAGACAGATATTGTGGTTGGCTTGATTCTCTTTGATCGTGGGTGCTGGCTGTCATGTACCCATGACATTCTAACATTTAAAAATATCAGAGGGCAACCCTTCAAAATCAAGTGTTTCCTCTCTCTCTCTCTCTCTCTCTCTCTCTCTCTCTCTCCCCAGATACCATGGGCCAAACTCAGGCCACCCCCAAAGGCACAATTCTTTCTCACTTTTCAGAAGTAAAGAAGAGGGCCTTGACATGTCTTGTATACAGATAAATATATAAGAGGGAAACCCTACTAAATCAAGTGTGTTCTCTCTCTCTCTCTCTCTCTCTCTCTCTCTCTCTCTCTCTCTCTCTCTCAACCTTTCTTGGTTTCTGGATAAAAAGAAATGATCACTCTGAGGGTAATAGGAGGCTGATCTTGCTGTTTGTTTTTGTCTCTTCTCAATCCCTGTTCCCAGTGCATGGTCAAGCAGATGGTAAAACTTATCAGGAAAAAAATCTATGAAATTTATAAGGAAGACAAATGTTCTGGGTCCAATCTGCTGTCACCAGACTCAATGAGTCTCTCTCCAGTCTAAATCACTGAATTCTTTTGTCTCCTTTTGGTCCACCATAAAAAAGTAATCATTTGTTATCTTCTTCAGATTTGCAAGGAAATGAATGTCTTTTTCAAAACTACAATTATATAGCTAAAATATAAAGATTTTGGGATGTCATGTTTTCCATGGGGTCCACCTAAAAAACTTACAGCAGACAAAAGCTTTATAGTTAAACAATGTGTACACAGATTATCTTAATTTTTTACATTATGCTAAATATGTAATTTGGATTCAACTCTGTGAGTTACTTAAGCTTTCTAACTTTATTATTATCTTTCCCTCTCCAAAAAAATAATTCCAGCCATATTACCTTAGTACAATGAGAAAAATGGAATGTTTTCAAAGGAACCAGAGATAAATTCTAAGAGATATAAAATAACAGTACCTAAATTCATTTAATTAGATTTTATTAGAATGATCAAATTTCTGCAGGCACTGCACAGATATTTGAATAAGTTAAGTATGTTATGTTAAGTGGTACAATCTTTATTTTAATTAATAAAAACCAATCAGGTCTGACTTACACAATCTGCCATAGTAACCAAAACACCATGCTACTGGCATCAAAACAGATACATTGATCAATGTAATAGAACTAAGGACCCAGACATAAGTCCACACTACTACAGCCACCTGGTTTTTTATAAAGAGGCCCAAAATATACATTGGGGGAAAAAAACAGCACCTTCAACAAATGATAATGGTCAAACTGGATAGCTATATGCAGAATAATGAAGTTTTAGCCTTCTTTCTCATCCTGCACATAACTCAGCTCCAAATGGATCAAGGACCTCAGCATAAGACCCACTATCACGAATCTGTTGGGAAAAAAAGGCAGGAATACACTTCAACTCATGGGCACAGAAAATGACCTTCTGGACAGGAATCTGGTAGTACAGGCAAGAAATTTGGTGGGGGAATAGTAAGAGGATGCATAAAGGGGAAGGGGCCTAAATATGCAAAGTACATTGCATAAAATTTGCAAAAAATCAATTAAAAAACGAAAAATGTTCAACATCCTTAGCCATCATGGAAATGCAAATTAAAACTACTTTTAGATTTCATCTTACCCAAATCGTAATTTTTAAATGACAACAAATTTGGCATGGATGTGTAAAAGGTGGACCATTTATTCACTGCTGGTGGAGTGCAAACTGATGCCACCACTATGGAAATCAGTGTGGAAGTTCCTCAAAAAACTAGAAATAGATCTACCACATGATCTACTCATACCACTCTTGGGCACGTACCCAAAGGACTCTATATACTCCTACAGAGATACCTGCTCATCCATGTTCCTGCTGCTCTATTCACAATAGCCAGGAAGTAGAAACAGTCTAGATGTCCATTAATAGGTGCATGGATAGTGAAAAATGTGCCACATTTACACAGTGAGATATTATTCATCTGTTAAGAAAAATGATACTATGAAATTAGCAAGTAAATGGATGGAGCTGGAAAAAATCATTCTGAGTGAGGTAAGCCTGACCCAGAGAGAAAAATGTTGTGTTTTCTCTCATTGATGAGTGTCAACTTTGAATCTTTAGATATGTATGTTTCATTTGAAATACCCCTAGAGGTCAGGAAATTAGTAAGGGGCCATGGGAATTGCCTTCAAGGGAGGGGAAATAGAGCACATATATAATATAAAGGGGGAAAGGTAATAATGGAAAAGGAAGAGTTAAATGGGGTGGAGGATGAGAGGACAAGGAGAGGAGGGAATACAGGGAGGGATAACTAACACTAAAGACCTGTTGAAAATGTCATGTGGAAACCTACTACAGTCAAGATTTCCATATATATATATATATATATATATATATATATATGAAAAAGAGTTTAAATGGCGTTACCCTATAATGGGGCAACAATTGATATCACAGGCTATCAAATAAAAAGCCTACTGCCACGAATGGGTTACCTCTTTGGCAGTTGATAGCCACTAGGGTCCCACATACCCCCAAACATTATAGGCTATTTTCATTGCTCTTGGTTACTCTCTTACTTGGATGGTATGACCCTGTTGCTGAAGACAACACATACTTGAGTCATAAAACATGGAGAAATCAAGGTGGTACTGACCTGCAAGTTTCAGCCCTACTGGCTAGCTTTCATAATGCTGGAAAGTGCTATGCATAAGAGGAAAATAATCAAGAGTCTCACCAGTTGTGAGCTCTGCAAACTACAATAATGACTGGCCTAGAAAGGCAGGTCTATTGATGCAATAATGGCACAAATGCCATGGGAGTAACCAATCACTTTCTGATTGGATTTAAGGCCCACTCCACAAGATGGAACCATACGTGGCATCACTGTCGAGACCAAGAACCTGTGTCTATACAGGTCATGGGCCCTAGGGGAGAACATACTACTGTTATTCTGATAAATGGACATACTGTTAACTGACTCCTAATGACTTATTCCTATGCCCATACATCAGTGCATCTCTCAGATCTCATCTTATTGCAGTAGATGACAAACAACACAGAGACTCACAAATGGTGAAGGTACAGAGAATAAGAGACTTTATAGTGTTAAGTCCTAAATGGGACATCTGTATCACACCACTCTTCAAGGCTCAGGTATCAATGTGGAAGAAAAGCAAGAATGACTGTAAGACCCAGATGCAGTGATGACTATAATAAAATAGTTTTCCAGATACAACAAAGCATTTGTACATAGAAGTTCATAGCAGTTGTGATAGCATGCACAAAACCCGAGTCAAACAAAACCCAGGGTAAATGGGGGAGGTGGGCACCAAATCCCACCCTTAACTGAGAAGCCATTGGTAATCGATACCTACTGGGGAAGGGAAAGCCAGTTTTCTTTAAGAGTGTGGTCCCAGAAGGGTTGATCATGTTCCAGTGAATGGGTACCCAAGAGTTATGGGCAGCATGAACTGTACACAATGGGTTTGAAAAGTGAAGACACAAAGTTGAGTGAGTAGGGAAGGAAGGTGGATCTGGGATGGGTGAATATGATCAAAATACAATGTATGAGATTCTCAAAGAATTAAAAATTTTTTAATGTATGTTTAATCAAAATTTACTTTAAATTGTTTACTATCTGAGCTTTTTCTAAATGTCACACAAAAGCTAAAACTACAAGACAAATGATATTTTCCATTTGGGTATTCAACTACCAAAGCTAGGAGACAGAGGAAATAAAAGAGCAGGCAGTATTGTAGTCTTTGCCCTCCAAGGTCAACCAGAACCCAGGGTACCTCTCTCTAAGAGTTATGCAGCTCTGGTGAACCATTGATCCTCTTGATCAGAGAGGCTATGGAGACCAGAGTTTGTACCCTCACCAAAGTAGATTCTGCAAAGAGGAAGATCAGCGCAGAGGGAAATGCCCTGTTTCCAAGGGAAGCCACATGGTCCACAAGATCATGACTCATCCAAACAGATGGCACAACTGTGTTCTTTGTCAGTTATTCCACTCAGACATTAAAACACAAAAGCAGACACAGGAATTGCATAAATCATTGACCAATATAACTTCATGGACACAGAAATTTTAATTTTCACTTGTCATGAAATTCATTATACTTCTTAGTTTTTCAAGTATTTAAAATATTTTATTTATTATTTTTATTTTATGTGTATGAGTGTTTTGCCTGCATGTATGTAAGTGCACCTGTGTCATGTAATGCCAGCAGTGGTCAGAAGATAACATCAGTTCCCCTGGCACTGGAGTTACAGATAATTGTTAGCCACCATATGGGTGCTAGGAACTGGACCCAGGTCTTCTGCAAGAGCAGTCAGTGCTCTTAACTGCTGAGCCATCTCTCCAGTTCCTTTTTTAGTATTCTGAAAAGGTAAACCCATTATTAGATCATAGATTTTTTTAAAAAATAGATGATGTGCCAGACTGGGCCTAGAGGTCACAGTTCAATTCACACTTGAACTGAGTGTTCTTCATATCAGCCATAGCTGAGCTTGAATCTATGCCAGCATCCCTCTGAGAGGATCTGATGCCCAATATGATCACTGGGACTAGATGATCTGACAGTCATGACTGTGTAAGGTATGGTTATTCCTCTGATGACTACCACCTGGTCACTGTTGGCCTAGCCCTTGTGTACACCTACAGCCGACCACCCAGCAAAAGTGCAAAGGCGTTACTGTGGGGATCCAGGGGCTCTGTTCCTACATAATTATTTTCCTCCTGAGACTCTACCCTCTATATCTGACTGCCCAAGCCTCCATCCCTCCCTTCCCCTCACCCCATCCAAGGCTACCAGGCTCCTTGGGTTTCCTCTCCCTGCGTCCCATTCAGGCATTAGCCTCCAACAGAACAATGGAGTGATTTGGGGGTTCACCTTTGCTTTCCTTCTGTCAGGGATTGCAATTCATTCCTGGTAACAGCTGGTTCATAATTTCCTTTATAATGAGAACTTAGTCCAAGTGCTAAGGATATGTTGTGTGTTTTGATTTTGTTGGCCAATATATTATATTAAAATAGTTTTCTTCCTGTTTCTTTTGGTTCATTTAAGGTCGTTTCGCTTTCTGTTGTAAGTCGCAAAGCACTAAATTCTATTTGTTTAATTTAAAGTAAGAGAATTTAATATATTTCCACTCACATGATTACTCACATTTCTGGACTTAGTTTGCCTTGTTTGTTGTCTATTTACTGTAGTCCACATGCCATGCACTTTCCTCACTTTTCATTCCTCCTTCCATTTATTTCATTCATGTTTCTCCTTCATAAATCAGAGGTTTGCTTCCTGATTCTGGTCTTCCCATGATCCCATTAAGGTTTTGGCATGAACAGGCACGGAAAGTTTGAACATAAAAGGTGTCTCCAGGGGGTTCCAAAGGTAAAGTGCTTGCCACACAAGCATAAGGACCTGAATTCAATCCCCAGAGCCAGATATGGTGGTGAGCACACTTGCAGTCCCAGCACTGGGAAGGCAGACACAGATCTCTGGGCCTCACTAGCCAGCCTTGCCTTACTTGGCAAGTTCCATAGCAGTGAGAGACCCTATCTCTAGATAGATGATAGATAGATGATAGATAGATAGATAGATAGATAGATAGATAGATAGATAGATAGATAGATAGATAGACGATTGATAGACAATAGATAGATAGATGATAGATAGATAGATAGATAGATAATAGATAGATGGACGGATGGATGGATTAATGGATGGATAGATAGATAGAAAGAAAGAAAGAAAAGGTACGTACATAGGTACTTGATAGACTGTAGACACAATCCAGCCACTGTGAAGGCTGAAGGGAACTAAATGATAGATAGATGATAGATATAGATGGATAGACTGATAGATAGATAGATAGATAGATAGATAGATAGATGATAGATATAGATAGACTGATGATAGATGATGATAGATTGATAGATAGATAGATAGATGATAGATAGATAGATAAATGATGATAGATAGATAGATAGATAGATAGATAGATAGATAGATAGATAATAAACTAAAAAGGAAAGGTAGAATGACACCAAAGGTTGACTTTTGACTGCCACCCACATGAACATGCACATGCATACACACACACATGAACAAGACACACACAGGTAAGAAATAAAATCTGATGGTTCATTTTCAAAGGTGCCTCAAACCGGTTTAGGGCCAGATACAGATGAACAGAAAACACAGACCCCTTGTTAGAGTCTGCCAGTATAGCTTTTCCCCCACCACCCAAACTCTGAAAGCTAGAAGTTCAGAGTAGAAAGTGACTCACAACGAAGCTTGTCTAATCACCTGCAGATGCGGCAGGGCCATGTGTCTGATAAGCTTTAAAATAAACAGGATCTAAAATGTGGAGATGAACCTATTATGGTTTCTGTTGATAAAAAGACGAGCGTGAGTAGCAGAGTGTAAGATAAGAATTCAGTGATGGGTAATATTGTCGCCTCCCGATTACACAGCCAATGAGGAAAGGAAGGAAGGGGCTTGACTTAGGGTTATAAAACTGCTCCCTGTACTCAGGGCACCAGCCATTCTAGGCTGATGCCCAGCTTTGCAGGATTGTTATATAAACTGCCTCGATTTTGCTACTCTTTCTCCAGTCCTTGTCACGAAGTGAGGGTATTTGTTTCTCACAATACAAATAAAAAAAACAGAAATGCCACCATTATTTTTCTCCAGTTTCCATCACCCAAGTTCCATGTAAATGCCATTTACTTGTATTTTATCTGTTTCCATATGTGTGAAACATGCAAAGAGATTTTCTGTGTCAACTTAGGTCTCCATGTGAACCTTGGGTTTATTTTTCTGTGTTTCTGCTGAATTTCTCTCCACCCCCTCTCCTGTCACCTGATTTACAGCAGAAAGAACTTAAATCTAGCCATCTCTGGAGATGAATTTCACCCTCTCCTATTTCTTTTTTGGGTTTGGATCTGAGTTCTGGGGCACATATGGTACCACCTCAACAGTGTGATGGAGTGCTAGGCAGCTGGCTCCCCTAGTGGTCCTCAGTTGCTCAATTCCCCACCCAAGTCCTCCTCCCTTTCCTCACCCACTTTAGATGGAACAGTACTCTCTCTACTCAGCCAGTCCTTCAAGAGGATGCAGAGAGACCCCCCACATCCCTCTCTTGTTCCTCAGGAATTCTCTCCCTGCTCTGTCTGGACCGCACTTGCAAACCTGTTCTCATTCTGCTACAGGAGTCTGTGTGGGAAGGACACACACTCTTCATTTTCTCAAGTGCAGACTCCAAATTCCTTTCTGAGTCCCAAGCTTATTTAAAGTCTTTATTTGCTCCCAGGACCATGCCTGACGGTGTTCATCTAACATCCTCAGAGAGGCGTCCTGGAGCATGGAACTACACATCCCTGAACCACCCCAAGAGGCAGAAGGAAGACAGGTGTCTGGGGCCCATGCCTACCCTAAAAAGCATTGAGCACTATTGTATCCACAGGACCTTTACTCTTCCAAAGCTCAGAAGCCTCTGAGTGACTCTTTTATGTTCTGCATGCCTACCTACCATCTGTCCTTCATGGAGCAAAGGTATAGTGCACTGCTGTGAAGGGAGTGTGGTGAATATAGGGCCAGTGAGGCCACCACAATATGGATGTCAGTACATGTTGACTGTACATGATGTACTGTTTAAGCCAAGAATAAACTACACTTTCAAACCACCACCAGAACTAGAAACGTGTTCCTTATTTGATTTTCCTTTGTACCACACATGCTGAAGTTGAAAATTGTCTCCAAGAACAACTTTCCCATTCTCTCTGGTAGGTGATGGAGTCTCTCTTTTGGATGAGGTGCTTCCCAAACTCACACCAGCTTACATGTGGCTGTGTGACCAGGTTCTGCCCCAGAGGATGAAGTAGAGATGTGGTACCTTCCTCTGCCCAGGTGTGCCCCTCATGGCCTCAGACCTCTCCCCAGAGGAGATGGAGGTGCAGATGGAGGAGTATCCAAGGAGGCCATCATGAGTCTGGACTTGGAAGGTCTTTCATCCTGGTTGGGAGACATGAGTGACACACAACCACGCTGGTCTGTTACATAAAATATGGTTCCTTAGCTGGGCGTGGTGGCACACGCCTTTAATTCCAGCACTCAGGAGGCAGAGGCAGGCAGATCTCTGTGAGTTCAAGGCCAGCCTGGTCTACATAGTGAGTTCCAGGACAGCTGGGTCTACAGGGAGACCCTGTCTCAAAAAGACCTATATATATGGTTCCTAGACTGGAGAGATGGCTCAACAGTTAAGAGCACTTGCTGCTCTTCCAGAGGATTTGAGTTCAGTTCCCAGCATCCATTTTGGGTTTCTCACAATATTTGTAACTAGACCCTCTTTTGGACTCTGCAGGCACTTGCCTACACAAGGCACATACACATATACTTTTTTATCTTTAACCAAGCATAATGGCGCAAGCCTTTAATGCCAGCACTCAAGAGGCAGAGGCAGGTGGATCACTGTGAAAGTGAGGCTGGCCTGGTCTACATAGCTACTTCTAGGCTAGCTGGGGCTATAGGGAGACCCTGTCTCAAAAAGAAGGAAGAGGAGGAGGTGGGGAGAGGAGGAGGAGGAGGAGGAGGAGGAGGAGGAGGAAAAAGAAGAAAAAGAAGAGGGGAAGAAAAAGAGGAAGAAGAGGAAAAACAACAACAGGTTACCCCACTTGTCAGTAACAGGGTCATAGAAAAGTATGTCATAGAAAACCTTTTTTAATTTTTTAAAATTTTTAATAACTACATGATTAGAAGAAGCATTTCATTATAGCTTTAACATATTCAGTAACACACTCCAGAGCAAGAGTTCATCTCTTTCACAAGTAGCTGTAAGTTTCTAGGTTCACAGCTGAATTGATACAGTTATACAATATTGAACTCAGTATAAGCCCT
>NW_008345972.1:2500605-2501006 GCF_000622305.1 Nannospalax galili
AGCAGCAATCAGTTGTCAATATTTCTTTAGATAAGATTGGGGTCTGCTGTTCGTTTTCCCAGTTCTATTCTGGGTTACTATCTGGGAGTCCCTTTGGCCACCCTGGCCAACACCTCGAAAGAAAGTATCACCTATCTAGCATTATTGCTTGTTATGTAGCCTTTAGCTATGCATATGGACTCTTAAAAAATTATATCGGCCCTTTAATCTTTGGTTATACTTTCCTTTTGGGTGTTTAAGGTCATACAGTTGGCCCAGATAAACCAGTTTATTTTTACTCTTAAGGTCATTTAAGGATCTGTTCCTAGGGGTCACATGGGCTTGGGAGTCAAATGTCCTACTTGACCATGGCTGGCTTCACTTGGAAGCATGGAGGAAATGATTCCTCTGTGTTGACCCTC
>NW_008345972.1:2501663-2540784 GCF_000622305.1 Nannospalax galili
GTCTCCCTTATTAAGGCCTGTTTCTTACTGTTCTTCTCTTTCAGGTTCTTTCTTTTCCTTTACCTCCCTGGTTCCTTTCCATTATATGTATTTTTTAGTTTTTAAGTTAATACATTTCCCTCTGGTTTTTCACAACTCTCTCTCTCTCTCTTTGTCTCTCTTGCTCTCGTTCTTGCTCTCACTCTGGTGCTCTCTCTCTCTCTCTCCCTCCCTCCCTCCTCCTACCCCAGTTAATTTACCCCCATTTTCCCCTTAATAATACTGTCTCCTATTATCCCCCCCCTTGAGTTATTTCTTCTCCTTTACCCCTTATGTCCTTCTCTCCTCCCTTCCCAATTGAACACCCCATTTTCCCCATTTCTCCATTGATAACATCTGTTTCCCACTATTCCCCTCTTTGTCTCTTTCTTTACCTTTACCTCCATGATTCCTTTCCATTTTTCTGGCTCCTGCAGTTACATGAGGATATATTCTCAGTATAAGGATTTGATGCTAAGATCCACAAATGAGAGAGAATATGCATTGCTTGTTATTCTGAGTCCATGTTACTTCGCTTAGTATAACAGTTTCTAGTTCCATCCATTTACCTACAAATTTCATGATTTTGTCTTTCCTTATCACGGAGTAGGACTCCATTGTGTAAATGTACCATATTTTCCTTATCCATTCGTCAGTTGAGAGACATTTGAGATATTCCCATTTCTTAGCTATTGTGAAAAGCTAAGAAACAAACATGAATATACAAGTATCTCTACAGTAGGATGAATCCTTTAGGGATATGCCAAGGAGTGATGTAACTGAAGCATATGGTAGATTCATTTTCAGTTTTTTTAAGAGTTCTCCACACTGCTTTCCATAGTGGTTGCATGAGTTTGCAATCCCACCAGCAGTGGATGAGTGCTCCCCTTTCTCCACATCCTTGTCAGCACTTGGTGTCTTTTGTTCTCTTGATCTTAGTCAGTCTGACTGGTGTAAGATGAAACCTTGGTGTGGTTTTGGCCTGCATTTTTCTAATTACTAATGATGCTGAACACATTTTTTTAACTTTTACCAAAACTTTATTGAGAATTTCATACACATATATAATGTGTTTTGATCAAATCCATGCCCAGTCCCTCCCCTCTAACATTCCCCCCTCTGAAGAGGTAACCCTAAAATCTTTTAAGGGTTAGATACAAGCTCCCAAATACTTTTGATATTTTTGGCCTTTGGAACAGAGTATGTTGCTAACAGGCCCACGGACATTTTTACTTTTAGCCAAGAAACTGGCTACATTTCTTTGGGGTCTTTTTACCCTAACTTCCTAGCCAGTTCCTACCTCCTATTCTTATCATGCTATCCTCTGAAGGGGTTACCCAAATTGCTAATAGGGAATAGGGACGCAGTCTGCTCTGGGTTCTTCCATGCTGAACAGGGTCGCAGGGTGAGGCAGTTGGAGCACCCCTTCAGTGGGTCTATCTAAAAGACTCCCAAATTGCATAACTCTTGTCTCTAAGGGGTAAAGAAAGTCCTTGAATCATGAATAGGAGATGTGAAGAAGTAAAGGCAAGAGTAATTAGCATTACAAGTTCTAGACAGGAAACTAGAAAAAAGTCAGACCAGGGCAATTTTCAAATATTTTCAAATGTTCATATGAGAGTCCATTGGAATTTCTTGACAAGGGCTTCCAAAAGCATCCCTCTATTGAGTTTCTCCTCATTTTTCTTTTGTCTTCCAAGCCTGGAATAGTTGGCTGGAAAGAGTGGCTGGATACTCAGGTGAGAGTCCAGTGACCCTGATTGGCACTCCTTTAATGAATGAGCACAGCCGTCAGCAAGCCCAATTGTGACTATGTTTAGCGATCAGGCTCAGCCAAAGTCGTCATGATGATAGTTATTTCTTGCAGAAGGGATTTCTGTATAGCATCATCTTATTAAAAGGACCTGGAATTTAAAAGGATTTTGTGCTAGGAGCCACATATGAGGGAGAATATACGTCGTTTGTTTTTCTGAGCCTGTGTTACTTCACTTAGTAATACAGTTTCTAGATCCATCCATTTACCTGTAAATTTCAGTATTTCATCTTTCTTTACTGCTGAATAAACTCCATTGTGTAAATATACCACAGTTTTGTTAACCACTCATCAGTTGAGGGACACTTAGGTTGCTTCCATCTCTTAGCTATTGTGAAAAGAGCAGCAAAAAACACGGTTGTGCAAGTGTCTCTACAACAGGATGAGCCCTTTGGGTATATGCGAAAGAGTAGTATAACTGGGTCATATGGTAGGTTCATTTTTAGTTTTTCAAGAGTTCTCCACACTGTTTTCCATGGAGGCTGCACAAGTTTGCAATCCCACCAGAGTGAATGAGCATTCCCCTTTCTCCACATTCTCACCAGCATTTGGTATCATTTGTTCTCTTGATCCTAGCCAGTCTGATTGGGGTGGTTTTAATTTGCATTTCCCTAATTACTAATGATGTTGAACACTTTTTAAGGTGTTTCATTTCTTCATTTGAGAATTCTATGTTTATTCTTAGCCCATGTTTTCATTGGGTTGTTTATTTTCTTATTTCTTTTTTTTTTTGAGTTCTTTGTATATTCTGGATATTAATCCTCTGATGGATATGTAGCATGTGTAGATTTTCCCCCATTCAGTGAGTTTTCTCCTCACTTCCTTGGTTGTTTCTTTACCATACAAAATCTTTTTAACTTAATGAGGTCCCACTTGTTGATCGTTGACCTCAATGCCTGAGCAACTCATGTCTGATTTATAAAGTCTGTTCCTACACCTATATTTTGTAAGTTACTTCCAATATTTTCTTCTAATAGTTTCAGGGTTTCCTGTTTCACATTAAGGTCTTTGATCCATTTGGAGTTGACTTTTGTGCAGGGTGAAAGATAAACATCCAATGTCATTCTTCTACAGGTGGAGATCCAGTTTTGCCAGCAACATTTGTTAAAGATGCTGACTTTCCTCCAGTATGTGTTCTTGGAGGCTATTACAGAGTCCCACAACTGATCACACACAGAGACTATATGTCTGAGAAATTCCCAGTCCTAAGTGACACATCTACAATGGAACCTCTACACATAAGACTTATGAAACATAACAGAATGGGGGACAGAGAAAATACTAATGCCTCCTTCAAAGCTTCCTCATGCAACAGAGTGTGATGCACACAGAAGGCCACAACTGGTGAAAGTGTAGAGAATAAGAGATGCAGAGCATATTTCCCCAGATAGGTCTCATATATTAAACCTCACCCGCCCCTAGCTCAGGGACCACTGCAGAAGAGGGGGAGAAAAAATTGTTAAGGACCATTTTGGTGCACGAACATAAGGAAACAGAGGTTTCAGGCCTCTGGGAACTTGCTTGTATGAACTTGCAACAATGATGACAGCATGCACAATACTCATCCTGACTCAGTCAGACAAAAATCCAACATAGAACGGGGAAATAGGCAGGATCCAAACAGCCAAGGAACGACTAGCAACTGACTACTGCTGGATGAAGGAGAGTTGATTTTCTTTGGAGTGACTCTAGGTAGACTGACTAGACTCCAGTGGATGAACTTGCACTGAGGGACATCTGGGACCATATACTTGATCAGATAGGCCTTAACTTATATTGCAAGAATGCATGAAATCCAGTGAGGGAGGCATGAGGGGTTATGAATGGGGGAGAGAGTCTAAATATGATTAAGATTTATTGTATGAAATGCACAAAATCTCAATTAAAAATTAATTTTTAAAAAGTAAATACATAAAGAACAATGTGTCTATGCTGAACACATATGAACTTTTATCTTCCCTAGATAACAAAGTATAATGATGATTTCCATAGCATTCACATTGCATTATGCATTATAAGTCATCTAGAGATGAGGTAAAATATACATGATGGTGTGTATGGGATATGTACAAGTATTAAGAGACTTGAGCACCTAGTGGCTTTGATACTCACAGACATTACTAGAACTGTCCCCCAGAGATAGCAAGTTATCTATACTTCTGATGAAATAAAAAAAGAACAGGCTGTTGGAGGCAGGATGGGAGTTAGGATAGGTCAAGAACCCATCATTCTCCATGTTCCTTTTTCCAGTCCTGCTTCAATTCAGATGCCCAAACCACCAGGGTGGTTACAAAGAACTAAGGGGAGGTTCATAGATTAGGTGAATTTGCTGATGAAGGGATGCAAGGTATGAAAGGAAGATGAGTCAAGACATTTTCTCATTATGATGCAAGTGGTGGGCAAGGACTGCTACATTTCTCAGAACAGGGATGGATGGATGATGAGGTGCAAATATGAGGCTGCACATGATACCATGGAGCTTCCATAAAACATCCAAGTAGGACAGAGTGTGGAAGTTGTATGTGAGAGTGGCATTCAGGGAAAATGTCAGGGGTGGAGATTCAAATTTGGAAGTCATCAATACACAGAATTTAAATGCAAACAAATGGGATCACCCAGAATACAAGATGAGTTGAAGTTTAAGGAATAAACCCTGGAGAGCAAGAGTTTGGGAGTGAGGATGGGAAAAAGTATAGGAAATGGGTCTGGAGTCTCAAGAAAATGATCACACAATCTAAAATATTTCATCAAGGCAAAGGTTTCACTTCTGCAAAAGGGTGCATGGCCATGCTAAAGCAAGCAAGCAGAAGAGGCAGGAATCCCAAGTTTTTATTCTTACACAAGGGGTCTTATCCTCACTCTGTGTGGTCAGAGGGGTATTATTTCCTATTCTCCCTTTAAGATGGGACATTTCCTCTTGAAATACGTCTTACACATTTATAACATTTGTTCTCTCCATTTTCTCTGGAATTTTTCTTCTGTCTTGACCCCTTCGGAGGTCCTCTGTCCAATGGCTTGGATCTTAAATTTCTGGGTCTTGCTCTACCTCTTCTGGCTTGGTTTATAGCAGCCAAAAATTACTTTGCTTTTTTGTTTTTGTTTTTCTGCATCCCTTCTTACATAGATCTTTTGGATTTCCCTCAATAACTCTTCCAAATTTCTGTCCTTCCAGCCCTCAATCTTCTGTAACTTTCTTGCTGTGTTTGAACATCTATTAGTTACAAGATGTAATTTTAGCATCCCTTGTCCCAAGGACTCCTATATTTCATCCCAAGCACATTCTCATCTGACCATTCAGGCTCCCTAGGAACTATTCAGACCTTTCTTCTTCTCCCTACTTTACAGTGAAGGCGTTATTAATATTCTGGGACCAGGCTGTTGATCTGGTAACTCCTCTTATGGTCTAGCTTTGAAGAGTCTCCATGTGACCTCAATGGACCTCATTATTATTAGCCCATACAGTTTGTTGGTCGCAGAATTTTTTTAAATATTTTATTTATTATTTTTATTTTATGTGTATGCATGTATTGCCTGCTTGTAGGTAAGTGCACCCATGTCGTGCAATGCCCACAGAAAACAGAAGAGGCTGTCGGATCCCCTGGAACTGGAGTTTAGGACAGTTGTTAGCTGCCATGTGCATGCTGGGATTCAAACACGGGTCTTCTACAAGAAAAACCAGTGTTCTTATGCGCTGAGCCATCTCTCCAGTCCCTGGTCACAGAATTTTTAATCCTGTCATTACATCCTGTGGGGATGGGTGCTCTTTTTCCTAAGTGGCCATTCTCATTCTCCTCTTCACTAGAGAGGAGAATATTTAATATTGACATCAACTCAGGCCAGGTATTCAGGAACTGATCCAATTGATCCTCCACCTAATATACATCTTCTATCAGAGGCCTCAGTTCCCTTTTTAAATTTTAGATCTTTGAACTGGTAAGGGGTGCATTGACAAACCCTATCCCTCCCTCACCTAGGGGTATCTCTCTGAGTGGCCACATTGATTGAGGAAATTCCTTTGCTGGGAAAGGAAGATTTTGTATATCCTTCCAACATCATTCAGGTTTCTTTTTTTCTGGAAAGTAAGGGGTAAAGAGTAGCTGGGGGCTTCAAGGGCAAGAGGGAGAGGGAGATCTTCAGGTAGAGGAGGAGGGAGAGCAAGATGAGTCAGAGGTGGAGCCACAGCCAGAGCTGGAGGGTCAGGCACTAAGGATCCTACCCAAGAGGAAGAAGGAGATGACCAAGGGGATGCCATTTAGGTGAGCTCACCTCTGGTTTAGTTTGTTATCATTGTTGTTTCAGAGGAAAGAAGGTCACAGGTCCCTTACTCCAGCAAAGAGCATAATCTGTCTCCTCCTGACTCACAGGGTTTTTTATCATTAGCATATTCTATGTGAAGGTTTCAGACCCAATCTTCACTGAACTCATATTTTGGTCAACATACCAGTTTTAAGAATGGGCTCCTAGGTCCAAATAAAACAACAGCATTTAATCATCTGCTGTATATTTTTCCCTTTTGTTTGGGGATTGTCTCCCCAGCACTGGAGCATGGGCCCTAGAGGACTATTCTTATCAGTCTAAGATCTTTTATCCTTTCCCTTACATAAAGATGAAACCTAGTTTTCCATCCCTACCTTGTGTTTGTGATGTTTTGATCAGAGTCTCAGCTTCCCCCCTTTTCTTATCATGAAAACTCTTGAAAAGCGGCACAGAGGCCTTTCTTGGCTACTAGTGGGTCAACATAAATCCATGATGAGAGGGGCTGGAGAGATGGCTCAGCAGTTAAGAGCACTGACTGCTCTTGCAGAGGACCAGGGTTCGATTCCCAGCACCCATATGGTGGCTATGAACCATCCTTAACTCCAGCTCTGGGGGAATTCAAAGCCCTCTTCTGACCTCTGCAGCACTGTACGACATGGGTGCACTCACATACATGCAGGCAATACACTCATTCACATAAAATAAAAATAATAAAGAAAATATTTTTTTAAATCCATGACTAGGTAATTCCTGGACAGAGTCCATACAGACCACCTCGTGTCATTTGAAGGTATCCTCCGGATCAGCCCCTTCTTTCCCTCTGACTGAATCACTTCCTTGGTCTCTGGCCAGATCTCTCACGAGAGACTGAAACTGCAGATTGGGAGTCCACCCTCATATTTCCCGTCTGAATGCACTCAGTTACACTCACACAGCCTCCAGAATGTTCCAGCCACCAAGGCAATTCTCAAATTTTTCCCAACTTTTTCCTACCTTAGTTCAGGCACAAAGCTACCTGGTCACCATGGTACTTCCTTTGGGCCCTAATTTTCTCATTGCTGATTTACTTTTGATTTGGGGTCTCCAGTAATTCTGGAGCTGGGGAATGTCTCCACCCCCAGGGCCACCCCAACAAGGCAGTGGAGTGCACCATCCAGAATGGGAATCAGTCCCCATCATGGAGAAAGATCTTCATCTTGGGTGCCACGGGGTAGGAAATGGTCCTGAAATGAAATGACCATTCTTGAGCCCTCAGTTCCCTTTTTAAATTTTGGACCTTTGAATTGGTAAAGGGTATGTTGACAAATCCTCTCTCCCACTTAGGGGAACATTCCTGAGTGGGAATATTGATTGAGGAGGTTCCCTTGTTGGCAGGGGAAGATTTTGTATAACCTTCTGGCATTGCTCTGTTCCTTTCTTGATCAGGGAAGTAGAAGACAAAAAGAAAATGACCACATAGTCCAAAGTATTTGAGCAAGGCAAAAAGCTTCACTTCTGCAGAAGGGTACTTAGGCACATTAAATCAAGCAAGCCAAGAACACTAAGTGAGAATCTCATTTCATTTCCATTCCTAACACAAACAGGTCCTGTGCCTCACTCTGAATAGTCAGAGCTCAACATCACATTCTCATATGATTGTCTAATAAAGAGCATTGGAAAAATGAAACTCAAGCATAGATTTTTTTTTCCTCAGATTTTTTTAAATTTTTTAAACTTTTTTATTGAGTTTTTAAAATTTCCTACAGTATTTCTCACTCACATCCAGACCCCCCCGAATCATGCCTCCCCCACCCCACCCCCTGCCCACCAAACCCTATGTACTCTGCCATACATGCTGAGTCCTATTCATTCAGGTGTCTGTACCCAATGTTCTTCAGTGTAAATGTGTCCACTGGAGTCTAGTCAGCCCATCCAGTGGTTATATGTAAGTCATACTCTCCCTCACCCAACAGCAACCAGTCTCAAATAGTTCTCAGTCTGGAGCTGACATGGGTCCTGAGTTGGACGTCACCACTGCCACAGGTGCATATGAGCAAGCCTTCATTGGTCTGGAAGCCTCCACCTCACATGTTCATGAACCAGCCCTGGCTCTTACAATCTTTCTGCCTCCTCTTCCACAATGGTCCCTGAGCTGTGAGTGGGTGAGGTTCCATATAGGAGTCCCATCCTACACTCTAAAGTCTCTTATTCTCCAAAACTTGGCAAGTTAAGGCCTTCTATGTGTAATGCAGTCTGATGTATAGGGAAGCCTCACTGGTGAGAGTTGAGGGGTGCACTAGTATTCTCTTTACCCCTTATTCCACTATGTTCCATGAGCCTTAGTTGTAGGAATTCGACTGCAGATGTGTCACCTAGTACCGGGCATCTCCCAGGTGTATGTTCTCTATGCCTGACCAGATGTGCAACTCTGCAGTAGCCTCCATCTGTTGCAAAAAGAAGTTTCTTTGATGAGTTCTGTATGGTATGTTTGTCGCTCTAAGGGAGGTCTCTTCTATCTTGCACTGCATTCCCTTCCAAGCAGCTCCCAGGATACATATGCATTAATGTTCAGACACTCTATGTGCATTTCTCATGGGGTTTCTAAGGCATCACTTTTCCCTCTAGGTTTTCTAGCCCCCTGAGATTCACTCATCTCTAATCTTTTTTTTCTCCCATCCAGCCTCCCTCCTCCCTCCCTTTCTAGTCACAGTGTCCCCATTATTCCCACCCTTGGCCCAATACCTCCTGACTTCTGCCATCTTTCCGTTCCTGACTTCCCTCCCTCCCCCACACCATAGTCCCTTGTCTGCCCCTCCTTCCTCTCCTCCCTGCTGATTAATCCTACTTTTTCCACCTCCCTCAGGTAACATCTGTTTCCTATTAATCTCCTTTCAGGTTGTTTCTTTTCCTTTACCTCCAGGTATCCTTTCCCTTTACCTGGCTCTTGGTGTTACTTCAGAATTTATATACTCACATATAAGGGATCGGTGCTACAATTCACACATGAGGGAAAACATATGTTGCTTGCTTTTCTGTGTTTGTGTTACTTCACTTAGTATAACACTCTAGCTCCATCCATTTACCTGCAAATTTCACAATTTCATCTTTTCTCACTGCTGAGTAGAACTCCATTGGATAGATTTACCACATTTTCATTAACTATTCATCAGTTGAGGGACATTTAAGTTGTTTCCATTTCTTAGCTATTGTGAAAAGAGCAGCAACAAACATGGAGGTACAGGTATCTCTATAGTACGATGAGTCCTTTGGGTATATACCAAGGAGTGGTATCATTGGAGCATATGGTAGGTTCATTTTTAGTTTTCTGAGGGTTCTCCACAGTGCTTTCCATAGTGATTGATGAGTTTTCATTCCCACCAGCAGTGAATGAGCATTCCTCTTTCTCCACATCGTCTCTAGCATTTGGAGTCTTCCATTCTCTTGATCTTGGCCAATCTGACTGGGCTAAGATGAAATCTTTAAGTGGTTTTGATTTGCTTTTTTCTAATTATTAAGGATGTTGAGCACTTTTTAAGGTGCTTCTTAGCCATTTTTATTTCTTCACTTGAGAACTCTCTGTTTAGGTCTATCACCCATATTTTTATTGAGTAGTTTATCTTCTTATTTTTTTCTTTTTTGAGTTCTTCATATTTTCTGGATATTAATCCTCTGTTGGATGTGTATCTGGTGAAGATTTTCTTCTACTCAGTGGTTTCCTCTTCCCTTCCTTAGTTGTTTCTTTGGCTGTACAGAAACTTTGTAATTTAATAAGGTCCCACTTATTGATTGTTGACCTTAGTGCCTGAGCAGCTGGTGTCTGGTTTAGAAAGTCCTTTCCTATGCCTATATCTTGAAGGGTGCTGCCTATGTTGTCTTCTAGTAGTTTCTGAGATCCGGGTTTTATGTTGAGATCTTTGATCCATTTGGAATTGACTTTTGTGCAGGGTGAAAGATAAGGGTCAAGTTTCATTTTTCTGCAGGTGGAGATCCAGTTTTGCCAGCAACACTTGCTGAAGATGCTATCAGGCATAGATTTTGATGTCACGAAGTGCTGATTCTGTGAGGATTTGAATTTCTGCCATAAGTCTTCTTTGAAATTTTTAATGGAGTTTTGTCTTATATAACCCTCTGATAGAAAAGAGAGTCTATTTTGTTTACATTTTGCACAAAAGAAATCCTGCAATGGAGTAACAGAAGTTAAAGGTAGTGTGTAGCACAAAGGAAAATAAAGTGATATAATTTTGCCAAGCAAGTACTATAAAGGAAATGTTGTCATTACTGTGCTTTGTCTCAAATGTTCATCAGTCTACTGACATGAGTCCTAAGAACTACCCAGTGCAGCCAACTCAGAGGCATCATGACACTTCAGCAGATCCATGTTTAACGAAGCAATTGAAGAGAAAAAAGGTTGGGAAAAGGTAAAGGCTGGAAATTAAGACAATACTAGAGTTTCTGGTATCTGTGTTGTTTATTATTATCTTCCTCTAAGTCCTAGTAGAGTTTAGTACAGGTTAGAACTGATTATCAGAAAAAAATGAGAATTGATGATCAACAACATGTAAGTTGAGATGTGTCCTAAATTAACCCCCTGGACTGGGTGAATTGTATGAGTCAGGAATAGTTAACACAGTTCTGGAGGAACCTACGGTGAAGGAGTTTACCTTGAATGCTGGTCATGGAATTCTGGTCAGAACTTTGGAACCAAGGGATTACTTTCATGACTAAACTTTTCAGTTGTCCTTACTGATCTTGTGGACTCCACCCCTTGGATGACCCAATTGCCCAAGGAATCAGCCAGAACCTGGGCATCATTCCTAGTTCCTTCTACCTCATCTGATACCTACTAGTGAGATCACTGTTTCCCAAGCATGTCTCATGCCTGTACATTTGTTTTCTTACCAAAGAAGTCATCATCTCCTCTGAATGCCATGGCCATGTCTGGACAGAGGAGAGACTATTTCAATGGGATTTACTGTTTCCATACTACACAAGGTATCCTCAGAGCATGATGAGAAACTCTTTGCTAGTACTGTGGAAAATCTGTGGCCTCACTGTAAACATGAGTGTGGACATAAGTGCAGAAAGTCTGTGGACAAGATGTCAGTATCACTTGGATGTCACTATAGACAAGCTGTGTAACTTACCGTAGAAATAAATGGAGGCACCACTGTCAATGACCCATGGATCTCTGTTGCTAACCAGAAAGCCTCATTGTGAATGAGCCCTGGACCTCTGAGCTGTGGGTGATCTGTGAACCTCACAGTGGATGAACTCTGGACCTAACTATGGTTGATCTGTAGGACTCGGTCGTGGTGAGTTGTGTAACTTACTGTGGGAGGCCACTAACCAAACTGTGAACCATAAACCTCACTGTGGATGAAGTGTGGACTTCATTATAGATGAAATATGCAACTCAGTGTGGTTGAGTTATGGGCCTCAGTCTTTGTGAACTGTAGGCCTCACTGTAGGAGAGATGTGTTCCTAACTGTAGAGAGATGACAGTTTCAATATGGATGAGCTGACATCTTGATATGGGTGAGTTGTAAGCCACACAATGGGTAAAATATGAACCATACAGTGAGCAAAGTGAGAATCTCACTGTGGATGAGCTGTACACCTCACTATAGATAACGTTGGTGAGATATGGACCTGATTTTCGATGAGCTGAGCACCTTGATTTGGTTAAGATGTAAGACTCAATGTTAGCAAACTGTGAGCTTCACTATGGGTATGTTTTGATACTCAGATGAGCTGTGGACCTCAATGTAAGCTCTGGACCATGATGTGGATGAGTTATGTGCCTCACAGTAGTAAACGGTGGACTTCACAGTGATGAGCTGTGACTTCACAGTGGGAATGCTGTGGACATCACAGTGGGTGAACTGTGGGACTCACAGTAGATAAGCTCTGGACCGCAGAGAGAGTGAGCTGTGACCCTCACTGTGGCTGGGCTGTAGGGCCTAACCATGGGTCTCACCATGGGCCTCACGATGGGTCAGGTATGGGACTCAGTGTAGGTGAACTATGGGTCACACAGTGGGTAGGTGGTGGATTCACAGTAGATAAGGGATAAGCTGTGGCTTTCAGTGGGTACCTGTGGATCTCACAGTGGGTGAGCTGTGGGTCTCATAGTGAGTGATCTATCGGTTTCACTGTGGCTGAGGTGTGTACCTAACTGGAGATGAGCTGAAGGCCTCAAGATGGATGAGATGAGGATCTCTACATGAGTGAGTTCTGGGCCTCACTGTGGGTGAGATGTGGACCACAGAATGAGCAAGTTGAGAATCTCACTGCTGATGAATTGTGTACCTTATGTTGAGAAATATGTTGTCCTCTTATTGGAGAGTTGCAGACCCCACCATGGATGAACTGTGTGCCTCAATTTGATTGTGATATAAGCCTCCGTGTCAGTGAATGGTAACTTGACAATGGGTAAACTTTTGTACTCACTTGGCCCTTACTGTTGGCAAGATCTCAATCATGATGTAGGTGAGCTGTGTGACTCACAGTTATGAGATTTGGACCTCACAATGGGAGAACTGTAAAACTCATAGCCAGTAGCTTGTGGACCTCAGTGTGGGTGAGCTGTGGCGATTACTGGGGATCTCTCAGAGTGGGTGAGCTATGGGCCTCACAGTAGTGAGCTGTGGGACAAACTGGGTATGCTGTGGACTTCAGTAGGTGAGATTTGGGTCTCACAATTGGTGAGCTGTGAACACAATTGTGGGGGAGCAGTGGACCTCTCAGTGGGTTGCTATGGATCTAAGAGTGGGTAAGCTGTGAACCTCACTGAGGGTGAGATGTGGCCCTTACGGTGAGTGAGATATGGGCCTGAAAGTGGTATATTGTGGACATCACGATGGGTGAGCTATGAACCTTAAAGTGGACTGAAATGTGGACCTCACAGTGGTGAGATGTGGACCTCATAGTGGTGAACTTGGACCTCATAGTGGGAGATCTGTAGACCTGAGAGTAAGCTGTGGGCCTCAATGTAGATGAGCTCTGGGCTTCCCTTTAGTGATTTGTAGAGCTCTGAATGGGTGAGCTGTGGACATCACAGTGAGTGAGCTGCATGCCTCACAGTGGTGACCTGTGGGCCTCATGGTGGGTAGGCTGTGGACCATACAATAAGTGAACTATGGGCTTCAATGTAAGTAAGCTGATGCCTCACTATGGATTAGATGAGATATGGACCTCATAGTGTATGCTCTATGGGCCTCAAAGAGGGGTGAGACGTGGGCTTCACAGTAACTGAAGTCTGGAACTGATAGTGAGCTGAGTGTCTCACCGAAGGTGATATGTGGGTCTCATTGCCTGTGTGCCGTGCACCTCATAAGTGGTGACCAATGTACCTCACAGTGGGTGAGCTATAGGCCTCAGTGTGGGTAAGCTTGGAGCATCAAAAAGGATGAGCTGTGAGCCTCACATTAGGTAGGCTGTGGACCTCACTGGCAGCACAGTGGGCCTCACAGTGGGTAGACTGTGGGGCTCACAATGGGTGAGCTGTGTACCTCACAGTAATGAACTTGGAACTCACAGTGGAAGATATGTGGGCCTCAGTGGTGTGCTGTGGGACTCACTGAGGGTGAGCTGTGGGTCACAGTGAGTGAGATACGGGCCTGTCAGTATATCCTGTGAACATCACAGTGGGTGAGCTATGATCCTTGAAGTGGGATGAACTGTCCGACTCATAGTGGGTTAGCTGTGGATCTCACAGTTAATGATCTATAGGCCTCACAGTGCATGTGCAGAGCACCTCATAGTGAATGAACTGGTTCTCACAGTAGGTGAGCTGAGGCCTCATAGTAGGAGAGCTGAGGGCTCTCAAAGGAGAAGAACTGAAGGCCTCACAGTGAGTCATCCTTGGATCTCACAATAGATGAGCTGTGGAGATTACTGGAAATCTCTCAGAGTGAGTGAGCTATGGGATTCACAGTAATGAGCCATGGGACAAACTGGGTGTGATATAGGCTTCAGTAGGTAAGATCTGGACCTCATAGTAGGTGAGCTGTGAGCATCATTGTGGGAGGAGCTGTAAGCTTCCCAGTGGGCTAGCTGTGGACCTAAGAGTATCAAATTTGATCCACTGCAGACTTCACAGTGGGTAGGCTGTGGACATCACAGTGGCAGAGCTGTGAGATTCACAGTGGTGAATTGTGGACCATACAGTTGCAAGCTGTGGGCAATACAATGGATGAGCTATGAGCCTTAGAGTAGGTGAGTGGGTGAGCTGTGGATTTACTGTGGACTTCACAGGTGGTAATCACAATGGACAAGCTGTGTACATCATAGTGGTGAGCTGTGGACCTCATAGTGGTGAACTTGGACCTCACAGTGTGTGGTCTGTGGACCGACAGTGAGCTGTAAGTCCCACTCATTGTGAGTGAAATGTATGCCTCAATGTAGGTGAGTGTGGGTCTCAATGTGGATTAGCTCTGGGCTTCATTGCACTGAACTGCAGACCTCTGAATGAGTGAGCTGTGGGCCTCATGGAGGGCAGGCTGTGGACCATACAATAGGTGAGCTATGGGCTTCAATGTAAGTAAGCTGATGGCCTCACTATGGATGTGACATTGACCTCATAGTGGATGATCTATGGGCCTCAAAGGGGAGTGAGATGTGGCCCTCACAGTGACTGAGCTCTGGAACTGATAGTGAGCTGGGTGTCTCACCGAGGGTGATATGCGGGTCTCATTGCCTGTGTGCTGTGCATCTCATAGTGGTGACCAATGTACCTCACAGTGGGTGAGCTGCAAGCCTCAGTGTGGGTAAGCTTGGAGCCTCAGAAAGGATGAGCTGTGGGCCTCAAATCTGGTAGGCTGTGGGCCTCACAGTGGGTAGATTGTAGACCTCATAATGGGTGAGCTGTGTACCTCACAGTAATGAACTTGGAACTCACAGTGGGCCTCAGTGATGACCTGTGGACTTCACTGAGGGTGAGCTGTGGGTCACAGTGAGTGAGATATGGGCCTGTCAGTGTATCCTATGGACATCACAGTGGGCGTGCTATGAGCCTTAAAGTGGGCTGTAATGTACTTATGTGTGAGCACATGTGACCATGAGTGCAAGTGTGTTAATATACCCATTTGTGACTGTGTGTCTGTGTGTGAATACGTATAATTACATGAGTTTGTGAGCATACAAGAGTGTGAGTGTGAAAGAGTACAATATTTAGTTTGCACTGATGCATCCAAGAGTGTGTGTGTGATTATGTATGTGTTCTTGTGTGATTGTGTGTCAGTTTATGAGATCATATGATGTGGCCCCAAATTCTCTCTGGGTCTCCTGCGCGATTAGACAAATCATATAATATGTGTATTTATTAACTTACAAAGGAATGAGTACCCAATGCCTAGCCCCGCACCGCAGGGACTCAGAGCCCACCTTATCAAACCACACCACGTCCATAGTCCCCTGCTAGCATTCGCTCACGCCTCCCAGGCCAGCGATCTTGCTCCAGGTCCACAAGGAGTTGGCATTCTGTCTTTGAGTTGCTGTGCTGGCTGCGAGTTTCCTACACCATCATGCTCTACCAGCGGCTCCTGCCTCCCATCCCAAGATGGCTCCCAGCTCTCCTCCCTACCTCCCGCTGGTGTCAGGCCCCGCCCATTGGAGGAACCAGCCAACCGGGAGACATATGATCATGTGAATTCTTGAGTATTCAAGAGTATAAGAAAATGTGTGAGTATGTGAATGTTTGAGAATGTTTAAGAGTGTGCAAGAAATTATTAAAGTATACATTTCAAGTATGTGTATTTTGTGTCAGCATGCATATATATGAGCATGTGTGACTCTGAGTGCATCTGTGTGTGACTATATGTGAGTGTCCATGTGAATGCACACGATTATGTGAGTTTGTGAACATAAAATGAGTGTGAGAATGTGATTGTGTAAGTGTACACAGGTTTTTACAAGAATGTATGTGATTGTATGTATTACTGTATGTGTGTCAGTGTGAGAGCATATGATTATATATTGAGAACCTGCAAGAAAATATGTGAGCTTGTGAATGTGTGATTACATGTGAATGTGAGTTTGTGTCTAAGTGTATGAGCATGTGTGTTTGAGTGTGTATATGTGCAAGAGTGTGAAAGCAAGTGACAGAGTGAGTGTCTGAATGTGTGTGGTCATAAACCTGTGAGTGTAAAAATGTGTGAATATGTGGTTATGAGTGTGTGTTGATGTGTGTGATAGATTATGTGCAAATGTTTGCAAGTGTTTCTGTGTTTGCAAATATGAGTGTGTGTTATTAAGAGCATGAGTGTGTGGTGATGAGTGGGAAAAGTGTGTAAGAGTGACTGTTTGTGAGTGTGCCATTGCATGAATGTGTATAAATGTAAAGGTGTGAGAAAGCATGCAAGACAGTATAAGACTGTGTCCCGGGGTGTGTAAGAATGTGCAATGTGTGAATAGGTGACTGTGAGCATGTATAATGTGTGAGTGTGAATGTGTCTGTGTGTGTTTGTGAGTGCCATTGGGTGTGAAGGTGCATGATCATGCAAGAATGACTGTAAAAACTGTGTGATTATAAATGTGCAAGGGTGTGTAAGTATGCATGAGTGTGTAAGTGCACGCTTGTATGGGGGCCAGTGTGAGTTTGCATGTATGCTAGTGTGTGAGTGTATTTGGGGTCATGAACATTCAAATGTGTGCAAGTAAGTGTTTTTGTGAGTGTAAAGGCATGTGAGATTATGTAAGGGCATACGAATGAGTACATGATTGTTTGTACAAGTGTGTATCAGTATAAATGTCCAAGAGTGTTTAAAGGCATGTATGTGTCTAAGCATGTGTGAGTGTATGAATATGTGTGAACAAGTTTGTCAGCATGTGAGTTTGAAGGTTTGTGATTGCTCAAAGCAGTATGTAAATGGGAAAGTGTGTGACATTGTGTGTCTGACAATGTGTGTCTGAGTCTATGGGTTTGTAGATGTTTGTGTGAGTTATTGTAAGTGTATGGTTGTGTGAAACTCATTGTTTTTATATATAAGATTGACCATGTTATTGATGTGAGTAGGAATGTGTATGACTGTGCAAAATGTGTTTTGTAGCAATGTAAAAGTGAGTCTGTGATTGTGTCAGTGTATGAGTGTGTATTAATGTGTGGAATGTTGTCTAATTGTATACAAAAGTGTGTCTGCCCATGCTTATGAGTACTGTGTGATTATGCTAGAGAGGGCAATTGTGCAAAAGTATACAAAAGCATGTGTGGGGGGTGAGACAATTAGAGTATCTGTGGGTTGTGAGGGGTGTGTGCAAATATGTATGTGTGAGCAAATGTGAGTGTATGCAAGAATGCAATAGTGTGCAAGAATGTGTGAAAGTCTTTGATTCTGAATGTATACTTGATCACCAGTATATGTAATTATGTGTGCAAGTGTGCATCTGAAAGTTTGTGACTTTGTATGTCAGTATGATGGTTAGCATGAAAGTTAATGTGTAAGCATGCAAGTGTGTGACTGTTAGTATGAGTATGAAATATGATAGTGTTTGAGTGTGCAGTTTTCTGAGTTTGTGTGAGTGCATAAGAGTGTGCAAATTCTATAATGTGCAAATTCACAAGTGTGGAAGATGTGTGGGAGCATTGTGTGATAGCATGAGATGGTGAGAGTGCCTACATGTGTACATGACTGAGTGTGAATGTGTGCAAAGTATGTGTGTGACAATGTGTGTATATAATTGTGTGTGAACATGTGATTGTGTCAGTGTGAATGTGTCATTGTGAGAGTGTGCAGCAGTATGTGAGGGTGCATTTTGTAAGCATGTGAAAGTATATGTATGAGTATGTAAGAATGCATGAGTTTAGAGAGTCTGGTGGGTGGGTGTGAGTGTGTGAGAACATTGTGTGTCTGTGTAAGTGAGCAAGAGTGTGGAAGAATATGTGTGAGTGTGAGACTGAATATAAGTGAATTGTGTTTCAGCGTGTGAGTCCATGTGTGCATGCATGAAAGAGTTTGAGTGTAAAATGTGTGCAGTTCTGTAATTGTGTAAGAGTGTCTAGTTGATTACCAGTGTGATTGTGGGTGCATAAATGTGCTATATGCAACAGTGTTTGAGTTGGCGAGAATGTGTATTGAGTGTGAGTATGCATGCGTGTGTGTTTGTAAGAACATGTGTTTCTCTGTGTGTGTGTGTGTGTGTGTGTGTGTGTGTGTGTGTTTAGGGTTAGTTTTAGTATTAGGGTGAGAAATATATTTATGGATGGGGCAAAGTATTCGGATTTGGATTAGTTTCACAATTGGGCCTGTAGAGTTATGGTTAGGTGAGTGTAAGGGTTAGATTTAGGCTTAGTGCTTTATTTAGAGATAGGGCTGGGGTTAGGGCTATGGTTAGGGTTAGCCTTAGGTTTAGGAACAATGTTACGTACAAGGTTGGGGCTAGGCTATCATTAGACTTAGTGCTATTTGTTATGCCTGGGCTTATGGTTAAGGATAAAATTAGAGTTAAGGTTAGGGTAAAGGTTGGGTTTAGTGTCAGAGTTAGGGTTGGAGTTAGGATTATGAATTGAGTTAGAGTTAGGGATAGGGCTATGGATAGTTTCAGAGTTAGGGTTTGTTAAGGGTATCTGAAAATGTATGTGCAATTGTGCGTGTGGCAAAGTATACAAGTATGTGAGCATGTGTGTTTGGGTGTGTGTAAGGAATGTGCAAGAGTGTTGAGAGTGGCATATGTGTATGCATTTCTGATTTGTGAGTGCTTGAATGTGTTTCTGTGAACATGTGGGTGCTTGCAAGTTTGATTTTGGGGTATGTAGGTGTGAAAGAATTGATGTAACTATGTGTGAGTGTGAAAAAGTGTAAGAGTGTGAATGCATGTGTCAGAGATGAATGTGAAGAGGTTGTGAAAGCATCAGAGTGTAAGTTTGTACAAAGGTGTGTAAGAATATGGGATTACATGTGAGTGCATGATTTTGTGTGAACATGTGGGTGCTTGCAAGTTTGATTTTGGGGTATGTAGGTGTGTAAGAGTGTGAATGCATGTGTCAGAGATGAATGTGAAGAGGTTGTGAAAGCATCAGAGTGTAAGTTTGTACAAAGGTGTGTAAGAATATGGGATTACATGTGAGTGCATGATTTTGTGTGAGCTTCCTTGACTATGTGTATGCTACTATGTGTAAGTGTGCAAGTATATGAATGTAAGGGTGCATGCTAGTATGAGTGTTCTAGAGTTTAACAATGCATGTGTCTGAGGGTGTGTGAGGGTGTGTGACTGTTAAGTATGCGACTTATGCAAATGTATGTGGTGTGTGTCAGTGTGGTGTGAGTGTGCAAAGTTTGTGAAGTGTAAGCGTATGCAAGAGTGTAAATGAGTATGTAAGTTCAGATATGGTTAGGCTTTGGGACTGTGCTACATTCAGGCCTATGGTTACAGTTAGATTATAGCTTGGCCACCGTTACAGTTACAGTTGGGCTTAGTGCTTTGTTCAGGGATAAGGTGAACACTGGGGTTAGTTAGGGTTCGGATTAGGAAAGGTACAGCACTAGGGGCAGCCTGATGTTTCGGTTAAGGATAGACTTAGTATTATGTTTAGCCTTAAAGCTGTTTGGGGATAGGGATAGGGTTAGTCCTATATTTACTGTGAGAGTTTGGGTTGGTGTTAGATTATGGTTAAGGTTATTAATTGGGTTAAATTTAGGAATAGTTTTAGTGTTTTTAAGAGTATGTGTGATTGTGAGCATGTGTATGTGCATAGGCATCTCAGTAGGAGTATGGTTGAGTGTATGTGAGTGCAAGCGTGTGCAAGAATATTTTTAAAGTATCTGAATTGTGTCTTTGTGTGCTTGTTGCGTCTGTATGAGAGCAATTTGGTGTGTTCACGAGTTTGAGTGTGTGATTATGTTTCTCTGGGAGTATGATTACAACTATGAGTGTATGGTGAGTGTGCAAGAGTGCATAGGAGTGTATGAGAGTGCATAGTAATGGGAAAGTATGTAAGAATGTGTGAGTGCATGTGTGACTATGTATCAGTGTGTATGAATGTGAGGTGAGTGTGTCACTCTGTAAGATGAGAAAAGTGTGTAGAGTGAGTGCACATGAGTGTCATGACAGAATGTGTATTGTGAGGGTTCATGTTTTGTGAATGTGTGTGTATAAGTATGTGCAAGGCTGTGTGAGAATGTGCAAATGTATGTGAGTGATTATGTGTGAACATACATGACCATGTTGTATATGTATGAGCATTTCTGTGTGAGACTGTGTGTTTGAGGTGAATGCATCTAAGTGCACATGTGTGTGAGCATGCAACAGTGTGAGAGTGTGTAATTGCATGCAAAAATTTGTATGATTGTGGGTGTACATGAATGTGTGTATTTGAGTATCAGTATTTGCATGTATGTTAGTGTGTGAGCATTCAACAACATATTTGTGAGTGTGAAAGGATGTGTAACGGTGTGCAAATGCACATGATTTTGTGTGAACATGTAAATATGTGTGAGGGGGTATGTTGATATTTGAGTGTGCAAGTGTGTATTAATATAAGCACCCCCCTCAGCCTCCCCCAGCCTATGTAATCCACAGTGTAAGCTATCCACAGTTCTGATGGGATCTACTCACACAAGCAAGCAGAGCTGATCTCCTGAAGATTGCAGCTGTTTTTCCAGGAGGATATTACAGTACACCTGGCATGTGCCTACTGTTGGGACTCCTGGAGATCTTAAGCATTAGGCTGGGCCCTGGAGTCTCTAGCTCTACCCACTAATGTACACCACTAATGGAGCAGGACCTCGAGGTACAGCATGCTCACAGCTCTGCAGAAGCCTGAGGAACTGTTCTGGAATCCTGTAGGAAGCACGCAGATACTTGACCCTAGGAGGCAGGCACCAGACTAGACACATCCTGCAGTGCCTCTTTCAGGAAAACTGTCCCTGGATCCAGAACTCATCATTCCCCAGCAGCTTCTTGTCACCATGGCCCCTAGTTGTGACGGATGCCTCATTCAAAGTGAAAAGCTGTGTCTACAGCCTGGAGGGCTAGGGCTGCAATGCACCCCAATGTTTGGTCCTGAGGTCCCAATCCTGGTGAGTAAAGAGAGGCTTACTCGGTGTAGAGTCCCTGAAGCTATGGGGACCCCAGAACCATGGAAGGGGTCTGCAGTGCAGAAAAGTAAGAAGGGTTGGGCATTGAGTATCCTTATCTCCCTGAGCTGCTACCAAGTAAACCACCTGCCACCAAGGGGCACCTGGTGGTCACATGATCTAGCTTTTTCTTCACACTTGCCCCAGTAAACAGACAGTGCCTCTCAACTATTTGCAAGGCTTTCTTTCTGAACTGTTGCAACAGTCTGGGTTTCTAGATTATCAACAGGCTGCAAAGGTTTGTTGCTGAATACCAGGGGGAACAGTGGAGCTGTAATCCATCCCAAGCTATGAGATTGCCAGCCTAGTCTGAGTGCTCTTCAGGTTGCCCTCTGTCATTAACCACAGATTGAGTGAGCGGTAGGGCACCAGCAGCTGAGCTGTTTCTGGACACATTTTCTAGAGGGTGCTCCTGCCCCACAACCGTTTGATCCTGCAGATGAGTCTGGATGGAGAGTGAGCCTGAGAGTTACCCAGTCCCTAGAGATGACCTGGAAGGGACGATGCTCTGCTGTCCTGAGGCCGGTGATACCCGCTGTCCCCAGTCCTTCTGAGCTCTTGTTTGTGTCTCAGTTTGCAGGCTCTGTGTTCCTGGGATGACGTCTTTGGTGGCTTTTATCACTGCCGCCTCACTGTGGTCTCATTTGCTGATTCTTGGGACTATTTTCTGTACTGTTGAAGTCCTGTTCACAAAGTTCTTGTATACACATATAACTTGAAGTGTATTCCCTAAGTTGGAAACCAGAATTCTCAGCACAATTTTCCCAAATGTGAAGGGACCAAACTAGATCAAAAGATTTTCCAAATAGTCTCTCAGGACTCATTCCAACTATAAAAATAGGCTTTGACTTAAATACCCATGTAAATCTCTGTGCCGCAGTAAGAGGTCTGAAGAAACCAAAGTAAGAGATTAGAGCAAGTGCTTTTCAGCCTGCATAGACCTGACACTGTGTTACTCAGGCTGACTTCAACTGGGCTTAAGTGGCTTTGCAGCCTCTGCCTCTGGCATGCTGGTTTGTGTCACTGTCCACCTGAGCAGGTTATCCTGGCAAGCAGAATGATTCTTAAGCTCACAATTGGAAGTCAGTCAGTGGGCAGTGCCTTCTAGTGCATGGGGTCTGCCCATCAACTTGCCTACAGCTGCCACCAGAGTGTTGCCCTCTGAGAGCAGTGACTCCCCAGTCACTCTGGCTTTATTCTGGCTTCTCTGACATCCTGTCTGCCCTTGAACATGCACTTCAGGGTCAGCCAAATTTCTGTCTGATGCATGCCTTTCACAGCATCTGTCATTTAAATGTTATAAATGGAGTCACTGGTGCTCAGGATGTGGTGATTTGCTCAAGATCACACAGGAGGAATCCAGGCACAGTAAACATCAATGCCTCAGAAATGAGGTGCAGTTTGCCTTCCTTGGAAGGGGCCCTGCACCACAGCACAGACAAAGCCTGTGGGGGCCATACAGCATGGCCAGGGTAGAGGTGTGGAAGGGTGCAGAGTATGGAGGAAGTTCAAGGACTAAGGGACCATAGCTTGGGGGCAGCTGAACAGGGAGGCTAATCTAAGGAGTCTTGTCCACAGAAACCCTCAAGACAAGGTGGCATCATGAACTCTGGCCCTCTCTGAACCAACCATACCTGTTGTGTGATGTAGGCAAAAAACAGGATTTGAATCTTTAAAGTGTGCTTTAGTCAGAGTGCTGGCTATCTGAGAAGACCACAGATCACCATCCTAAAGATCTTTCTTACATCTCATCTTTAGCCAGCAGATTTCTATAGAGAAGAGAAAAAAAGGTAGTCAATCATTCCAAAGTTTGGTCTTGCCCTCTGGTCAGAAGGGTGGCCTTGGCTCTGAGATTCTGCTTTCCCTTGTTATAGCTGTGTAGAGGGGAGGATTTTCATAAGCCACTAGACTTTATATTCCTCTTGTGTCTGCCATTAGGAAGACATATGGTTGGAGTTTAACTCAGAAGAAACAAACCATTAGCAGTGTGTGCATACTGAGTTACAGGCAGATTCTTGCCTACAGAAGTACAAAGTTCTTATAGACTGACGTGCCCTTGTCATTTCCCACAGTTAACAACACATCTCTAGAACTTTTTCATATGAAAGATGGCATTTTGTCACTGAGCATCTACCCAATTTTCAGTTTGGTTTCTTAGTAGTAATGTGATTTGAAGGCACAAAACTGTGCACATTGGAGCTTACCATATACAAACAGGTGACAGTTTACACCAAAATGGATCAGAAATGGGAAAAACTAAGGAGGCTTCCTTAAGGCCCACAAGGCTTGGAAGCTAGGAAGTATGAAAGGGCAAGTTGACGCCAAAGGAATTTTTTCTCTTTATGTTAAAGACTATCTCATGGGCTGTTTTAACGCTTTCTGTTTAACCAACTGAGCATTGTCAAGTTAATACATTCCTTTAATTTCTTTATATTTATAATTATAACTCAGTAATAAATAATTAGTTTTTTAGGACTCTTCCTTATTTGGCCTAATTTCTGTCCATTAGCCCCAGGAACCTAGGGTGTTATAATCAAAAATTGTACCATGACATAAGCCAGTTTTATTTTTACATTTAGGGGCTCTTCCTACCATCAAAAGATGGTCATATCAGCATATATATTCTCAGGATGCAGGGTCCCCCAGTGCTGTTTGATAGCACAAAAGAGTAAGTCAAGTTACACACAGCAGGAGCCATTCCCATGGCAGCTTTAGATGGCTCATAGCTTAGGATATGGGAGAGGTGTGGTTGGAGTTCATACTGTTTCCCCCTGACAGATTGAGATAATCTTTTCTATTATTCTTTGAGAGTTTTATACATACATACAATGTATTTAACACTTCCACCTTCCCTTCCCCTCCAACTCCTCCTCACCTCTTCCCAGCTATGTCCCCCTCAGACTTCATGTCCTCTTCATTTTCTTTTTTAAAATACTTTTATTAGCCAGGCATGGTGGCACACCCCTTTAGTCCCAGCACTTGGGAGGCACAGGCAGGCAGATCTCTGTGAGTTCAAGGCCAGCCTGGTTTATGTATCAAGTTCCAGGCCAGCTGGGGCTACAGGGAGACCCTGTCTGAAAAAATAAATAAATAAATAAATAAATAAATAAATAAATATAACTTTTAATTCTTCAGAAGTGTCATACAATATATTTCGATCATCTTCACCTCAAACTCCTCCCCCTAACTCCTCCTAAATTCACTCTGACCTCCCTACCCACCCCCCAACTTTGTGTCCTTCTTTTTTTCATTTAATAACCCATCAACTCCAATTCGTGCTACCCATATCCTTTTGGGTGTGGGGGCATCTGTGGAGTGTGTCTGAGCTACCAGGAGCCATACCCTTAAAGAAAACTGACTCTCCCTTCCTCAGAAGCTATCAACTGCCCATAGCTCCTCAGTTATATGTGGGCACCCATAAACTCTTTCCCGCCCTATGCTAGAATATTGACTTGTTTGATCTTGTGCAAGTCTGTTGAACTCAGCTGCTGTGAGTTCATGAGTGCAGTGGTTCTATCGTGTTCAGAAGACATTGTTTCACTGTGGTCCTCCATGACCTCTGGCTCTTAACAATCATTTCACCCCATCTTCTGCAATGATCCCTGAGCCTTGGGGAAAGGATGTGATGTAGATGCCCCATTTATGGCAGTCACTCCGCAGTCACTCTCTGCACTCTGACCAGTTATGAGTTTCCGTGTTAACTGTCATCCACTGCAAAAGAAATTTCTATGATGAAGTCTGAGAGCTGCACTAACCTATGGGTATAAAGATATGAATTTAGAGGGCAGTCTGATGCTATATCTATTTATCAGAATAATAGTAATAGGTTCAACCCTGGGGCCTGTGAGCTCCCCAACCATGGATTCTTGGCAAGGTTTGTAGTACCAGGCATGTGTTTCCTCCTGTGGAATGGGCCTTAAATACAGTCAGAAAGTGGCTAGTTAGCCCCTTAATATTCATGCTACTATTGCACCCATGGGCTTATCTTGCCATGCCAGTCATTATTGCAGTTCACAGAGTTCACATCTGGGTAAGACTGTTGATGACTTTTATTTCCCCCAGCAGCCTGCATAACAACTTCCTGTACTATGAGAGCTAGCTACTTGGTCAATACCAACTTGATTTCTCCATGTCCTGTGACCAATGTATGTGATGTCTTCAGCAAAAGAGTCTTACCACCAAGTTTTTGTAGGCAACCAAGAGAAACACCAATTGCCTATATTTTTGTGGGGATCTCTGAAACACCTCTGACCAACAATGCAAGGAGAAGGATCCCATACCTGGCACTCAGCTTTTTATTTGGCAACCTATGGCTTCTCGGATAAGCATAATCCAGTGTACGATAACTCCAACTAAGTTCTTTTATATGAATATATATATATAGATATATAGATATATAATATGAAGCTTATGAACTAGTAGGTTTCCATATGGCTTTTTCAAACATCCTTAGAATTAGCTATCCCTCCTTTAACCCGTCCTCTGTCCTACCCTCCATCCTGCTTCCCAGTTAAACCTCCCTCCCCATTATTCCCCTTTTCCCCTTCATATCACCTGTGTTCACCTACCCTCCCTCCCTAAGACCTTTCTTCCCCCTTCCCCACCAATTTTACTATTCTAGTTTCCTGAATTCTACAGATACTCAAATGTACAAATCTAAAGATTTGACTCTAAGATCTACAGATGAGAACATGTGATGGTTGTATTTCTAAATTATCCCACAGTGACCTAGGCCCTCCCCATAACACTCAACAATAAAATGCCTCACAGACATGCCCACAGGCCAATCCAATAGAGCCAGTTCCCCCACTGAGGTTCCTTCTTCACGGGTGTGGAAAGTTGACAACCAAAGCCAACCGTAACAATAGGTAAGACATTTTCATTATCCATTTATCAATTGATAGGCACTAGGCTGTTTCCATGTACTGGCTATTATGAATTAATAGCACTGAACATATATAAGCATGTACATTTGTGGCAGGAAAGAGTTCCTGGGGTATATTCCCAGGGGTAGTATAGTTGGGTCATAATATAGATCAACTGCTGTTTTTCTGAGGAACTAGCAAACTGATTTCCACAGTAGCTGCACCAATTTGCAAGTCCACCAACAGCCATTCTCCACATCCTCACCAGCATTTGATCTTTTGTTATGTCCTCCTTTTAAAACAGTTTATTTCCTATGTGTGTGGGTGCAGGGCCATCTACTGGAGCACAGGCAACCTACCAGAGGCCACATCCCTGAAGAAAACTTAGCTCTCTTATCCCAACAACATTCAATTTCCAATAGCCTCTCCTCCATCTATACTGGAATATTGACTGGCTTGTACAGGGAACCACAGATTGTGTGAGTTCATGAGTGCAATGTCCTTTTCATGTCCAAAAGATAAAGCTTCACGGCAATCTTTCCTAATCTCTGGCTTTTACAATCTTTCCACCCTATCTTCTGTTTCCTCAGTCTTGGGGCAGGGTGAATGACTTCGCATTCATTCATTCACTGCACCCTGACTAGCTGTGATTCACTGTCTTAATCACTGTTCACTGCAAAAAGAAGCTATTTTGATGATGGTTGAGAGTTGCACTAATCTATAGGTATAAAGGTAAATACTTAAGAGGCAGTTTGATGCTATGTATGCTTGACACAAACACATAGTAGCTTCCTCCCCACCCCCAGCCACGGGTTTCTCTTCAGCCATGGGTTTTGGGCCAGGTTTAGAGTACCAGGCATGAGTGAGTTCTGTTCTGTGAAGTATATCTTACATCCAATCAGAAAGTGGTTGGTTATCCCCCAAAGCATTCGTACTACTATTGTACCAATGGCCATATCTTGCCAGGCTCGTTGCTGTTGTAATTTGCAGGGGTCACAGCTGGATAAGATTGTTGATTTCTTGCCCTCAGCAACTGTACAGTACCTTCTAGCACTATGAAAGGTAAGCAGTAGATAGGAAACTTACAGTTCAATACCAACTTGATGTCACCTGGTCCTGTGAACCAAGTACGTAGTGCCTTAAACCATAGGGTCTTAACAAGTTCTGGTGAGTAACAAATAACAATGGCAATAGCCTTATTGTTTTGAGGTCTATCTATGGAACCCCGATGACTAATAATATTGAAGGGAGATATGTCAAATCTTCAAGGGTGCTTGTCAAGAAATTCCAATGGACTCTCATATGACTTTTTTCTAGTTCCCTGACTAGAACTTGTAATGCTAATTACTCTCACCTTTACTTCTCCTTCACATCTCCTATTCATGATTCAAGGACTTTCTTTTCCCCTTGGAGATAAGAGTTATGCAATTTGGGAGTCTTTTAGATAGACCCACTGAAGGGATACTATACTTGCCTCACCCTGCGACCCTGTTCAGCATGGAAGAAGCCAGAGCGGTCAGTTGGCAAGCTGGGTAAGCCCTTCAGAGGATGGTGTGATAAGAATAGGAGGTAGGAATTGCCTAGGCATTTAGGGTGTGATAAGAATAGGAGGTAGGAATTGGCTAGGCATTTAGGGTAAAAAGACCCCAAAGAAAAGTAGCCAGTTTCTTGACTAAAAGTCAAAATGTCCTTGGACCTCTGTTCCAAAGGCCAAAAGTGTCAAAAGTACTTTGGAGCTTGTATCTAATCCTTAAAAGATTTTAGAGTTACCTCTTCAGAGGGGGGGATGTTAGAGTAGCCAAAAGCTCCATAAAAATAAATAAATGAAGGAAGAAAAAAAGAAAAAGTAAAAAGTGATGAGGCGATATGGGAGGTGTTGGAGGGGAGGGAGTGGGCATGGATTTGATCAAAACCCCTTATACGCATATATGAAATTCTCAATGAATTTTTTGTAAAAAAAAAAAAAAAAAAAGAATTCTCACACTAGATGGAAAAAATCTTCAAGGGTGCTTTTTGTTTGATAACCTATGGCTCAAGGAAGAAGCATTATTTCCATGTATAGGGCAACTCTTCCACATATATGGAAATTTCTAAAACAGGTTTTCTTGTGGTCTTCTCAATAAGCTTTTGTGCTAATTATCCCTCTTACCCCACCCCTTCCATCCCTATCCTCACTTAAACTCCCCCCTCCTCTTAATCCTTCCTTTCTTGCTCCCTGTCTATTGCTCCTTTCTGATCTCCTGGTTTCTGTGAGTACTCCAAGTTAAACACATATCTAAAAGAAGATTGGATGTTAGGATCTACATATGAGAGAGAATATGCCATTTCTTTCTGGATCTGGGCTACCTCACTGTTATTTTCTCCAATTCTATCCACTTTCTAATTTAATAATCTGATTTTTCTTTACACCTGAATAAAATTCCATTTTGTATATGTACCACATTTTCATTATCCAATCATTGGTTGATGGGCATCTAAGATGATTCCATTTCCTAGCTATTGTGATTAGAGTAAAAATGAACACGGATGAGAAAGTATCTTGGTAGTATAATATAGATTACTTTGAGTATATGTCCAGGAGTGGTACAGCTCACTTGTATGGCAGACTTATTTCTAGCTTTTTGAGGAGCCTCCTCACTAATTCCCACAGTGGCTGCACCAGTTGGTACTCTCACCAACAGTGAATAAGGGTTCTCATTTCTTCACTTCCTAATCAGCATTTGTCACTTGTTTCTTTTGCTATTATATTTTTGGTGGAGTCCTAAGAATTTCTTACATATATAATCACATCATCTGCAAGTAGGGATACTTTGAGTTCTCCTTTTCCTAATTGTGTCCCTTTTATTTCCTTGTCTTACTGCTCTAGCCAAGATTTCAAGCAGCATACTGAAAATGAGTGGAAAGTGGACATCATTGTCTTTTTCCTGATTTTAGTGGAGATGCTTTGAATTTTTCTCCATTTACTATGTCATATTTTACTATGTCATTTTTATTATGTTGCCATATGTTCCCTATATCCCTAGTCTCTCCAGGAGTTTTTATCATGAAGGGATATTAGCATTTGTCAAAGGCTTTTTCTGTGTCTAAGATGACTATGTTATTTCTATCCTTGATTCCATTTACTTTTAAAACAAAGTATTTTTATTCAACAGCAATGATACATTCTACAATTATACAGTGGGAGAAAAGTAAATTTCTCAGTGATTTTTAACCTACTGACATATTACTCTGACATATAAGAACAACAAATCAGTATTCCCAGGAATTCTCAGAAATTTCAAAATTATGATTTTTAAAACATACTTCTAACAATCTTCAATTATGTTGTTTGAATAACTAAAATTTTATTTAAAAAATAAAAAACACTAAGTTTAGTAGTACTTACAAAGAACTACAGCCTACAGGAATATTCAGACAATGAAAAACAATTTAGTATGGAAAGCTCCCAGTAAGGTAACAGTCCCTTATGGAATCACATTGGGCACTGCCCATTTAAGGACTTATTTTGCACTGAGAATGTACTATCCCTGAGAGAACATTCAAAGGACTCGCATGAAGAATACTATATATGTTAACTCATTATTATGCCTTTGTGTTTATTGTCCTCTTGTTCTCCTTTCTAAACACTGCACCATACTCCTGCATACATTTGTTTACATATACATGTATGCCTTATAGGATAGGACCCTTATAGAACATGAGGGAAAATGTGCAGTTTTTTTTCTTTTTGAGATTTGGTGACTATATTCTTAATATTATACATTCTAAATCCATCCAGTTTCCTGTGACCTTTGTGATTTCATTTTCTTTGGAGCTGAAAAACATTCCATTTTATATTATGTACTAGATTTTCATTATTGATTCATCAATTGATGGACAACTAGGTTAGAACCATTTCCTTGCTATAGTGAATAAAGCAGCAATAAACATGGGGGTGCAAATATATCTATAGTAGAGTATGGAATTATCTGGTTATATGCCCACGAGTGAAATAACTGGGTTATATGGTAGTTCTATTTTTAATTTAAGGAATCTCCAAACTGATTTTCACAGTGGCTGTATTAGTTTGCATGCTCACCATCAGAGAGTAAGAGTTACTCTTTTCCACATCCTCTCTAACATATGTTGTCAGATTTCTTGATGATAGCCATCCTGACGGGTGAGGTGGTATCTCAAAGTAGTTTTAATCTGCATTTCCCTGATGACCAGGGATTTTGAATGCTTAAAAAATAATTGTTGGACATTTGTAGTTCTTCTTTCTTTATTGAGTCTATTCAATTCATTAGCCCAGAAGTTTCTATTTCCTTGGTATTTAACTTCTGTAGTTCTTTGTAAATTCTGTGTATTAGCCCCTTGTCTGATATATAGCTGGTTAAGATTTTCTCACATTCTGTGGGCTGTCTGTATGCTATGCTGATAGTTTCATTTGCTGTGCAAAAAAAACTCGTTAATTTCATGTAGTCCCATCTGTTGATATTTGGGGCTAGTCCCTATGTTACTGATGTTCTGTTCAGAAAGTTTTTGCCTACCCCAATATCTTGAGGCATATTCCCTATGTTTTCATCTCGTCATCTGGGAAGTATCACCATTTCAGGTATTAAGATCTTTGATCTATTTTGCTTTTTTTTTTTTTTTTTTTTTTTTTTTTTTTTTTTTTTTTTTTTTTCAGTATTGTCATGCACTGTAGTAGAGTCTTCCCGGAGCCCCAGTTGACCTGGAACTCACTATGGAGACCAGGCTGGCCTTGGTCTCACAGAGATTCACCTACCTCCGCCTCCTGAGTGCTGGAATTAAAGGTGTGCCACTAGACCCAGCTTGAATTTATTTTTATACAAGATGAAAGGTATGAATCTAATTTCATTCTCCTGCAGGTGGATATCCAGTTTTGCCAGCACCATTTGTAGAATAGGCTATCTTTTTTCAAATATATGTTCTGGCCTCCTTTGTCAGTAACTAAATGGGCATAGCTTTGTTGGTGTATTTCCAGGTCCTCTTTTCTGTTTCATTGGTCTACCTATCTGTTTTCATGCTAATACCAGCTGTTTTCATCACTATAGCTTTGTGGTATAATTTGAGGCAGGATATTGATAACCTCCAGCTGTATTCTTACTCCTTAGAACTGCTTTGGCTATTGGTGGTCCTTTATGATTCCATGTGAATTCTTGGGTTTTTTTTCTAAATTTGAGAAATATAGTATCAGAATTTTGATAGGTGTTGCATTAAATCTGTATATTATTTTGGTAGTGTAGCCATTTTCACAATATTAGTTCTGCCAATCCAGGAGTATGGAAGTTCTTTCTGTCATTTAATATCTTTGTTAACTTCCTTTTTCAGTGTCTTAAGGACTTTCTCTTCTTTAAGTGTATTCCTAAGCAATTTTTGGAGCTATTTTGAATGAGATATTTTTCCTAGTTTCTTTCACATATGTTATATGTGAAGGCTACTTTGAAAAAAATATTGACTTTGTATCCTGAAACTTTGTTTTAAGTTTTGTTAGATCTAGGAGCTTTCTAATGGATTATATAGGGTCTTTTAAAGTATAGAATCGTGCCATCTGCAAACAGGGATACTTTGACTTCTTCCTTTCCTATTTTTAGCCCCTATAGGACTGTCTGTTAAATAACTATAGCTAAGACTTCAAGCATCATATTGAGCATCTTTGTCTTATTCCTGACTTTACAGGAAATGCTCTCAGTGTGTCTCCATTTAATATGCTGGATACAGGTTTGCCTTAGATAACCTTTATTACTTTGAGATATGTTCCATCTATTCTTAACATCTCCAGGACTTTTATCACGAAGCTATGTTAAATTTTGTCAAATGACTTTCAGCATCAACTGAGATGATTATGTGGAATCTGTCCTTAAGTTTGTTTACATGTGTATTATATTTCTTGTTTTATGTGTGTTGAACAAACCTTGCTTTTCTGGGATGAAGCCCACAGGGTCAAATGTGTGATCTTCTTAGTGTGTTCTCGAATTTGGTTTGCAAGTATTTTATTGCGAATGTTTGTATCTGTCTTCATCAAAGAAATTAGTCTTCAGCTTTGTTGTTGCTTCTTCACCTGGTTTTGGTATCAGGAAACTACTGGCATTGTAGAATTAATTCAGTGTTCCTTTGCTTTCTATTCTGTGGAGCACATTTAGAACTGGTATGAGAGCTTCCTTGAAAATCTGGTAGAATTCAACAGTGAATCCATCCAGTCCTGGACTTTTCTTTGAGGGGAAACTTTTGACTACAGCTTCTAGTTCACTGTTTATGATGGGTTTGTTTACTCCATTCTCCCTCTTTCTTAGATAAATTGGCTAAGTGTTTGTCAATCTTACCAACTTTTTCAAAGAACCAACTCTTTGGTTTTGTACATTTGTTCTTTGAGTATCTATAAATTTCTTCCCTAATCTTTTTCAATGTCTTGCTGTCCAGTAGGATTTTGTTTTTAAAGAGCCTTGAGGTGCATCATTAAGTTGTTTGACATCACTCAGATTTTTCAATGTGAGCACTTATCACTATGAATGTCCCTCTTAGCACTGCTTTGGCTACATCCCAGAAGTTCTGATAGGTTGTTCCCTCATTATCATTTGCCTCTAGGAATTTTTCCTGATTTCTTAGATTAATCATTGTCCATTCAAAAATGCATTGTTCTGTCTGTGACTCCAGTTCCAGGGGATCAAACACCTTCTGACCTCCGTGGGCATTGCACCATACAGGTGTACCTACATACATACAGGCAATACACTCATACACATAAAAGATAATAAATTTTTTAAAACTGCATTATTTAGTCTCATATCGTTATGGTTTCTGTACTTCCTCATGTTAATTTCTAATTTTATTTCATTGTGGTCTGACAGGATGCAAGGAATTATCTCAATTTTTGATGTATTTGTTGAGACTTGCTTTGTATATCCTATGATATATTTTTTAAAGGTTCCATGTGTTTCTGAGAAAAATTTGTATTCCCTATCTGTTGGGTGTAATATTGCATATATATGTTAAGTCTAGTAGATTCATAGTGTATTTTAGGTCTGAAGCTCCTTTACTTGTTTTTAGTTTGGAGGACCTATCTAAATAGGAAAGTGAAGTATTCAATTCCCCCACTATTACTGGGTTAGGACCTATATGACCTTTATGATTTTTAGTATTTGTTTTATGAAATTAAAGACTCCAGTATTCAGTGCATGTTTGTAACTGTTATATTTATTACTTGTTATTTTATGTGTACGAGTATATTGCTTGTATATATATAAGTGCGCTGGTGTCAAGCAATGCCCTCGGAGGTGACAACAGAGTATCAGATCCCCTGGAAGTGGAGTTACGGATGATTGTTAGCCACTATGTAGGTGCTGGGAATCAAACCCAGGTTCTCTTCAAGAGCAGCCAGTGTTCTTAACTGCTGAGTCATCGTTCCAGCCCCATTATACATTTAAATTTATTAATGTATCTTTTTGTCTCTTCTGCTTCATTTTGATCTTAAGTTTACTTGATCTGACAAAAGAATAGCTATGTCTATTCTTCATGGTTTCCATTTGATTGATAGTTTGTTTTCCATCCTCTAATTTTTTTAAATCTTTGCTGGCTATGTGCATTTCGTGGAGACAACATATGGTTGGTTCTTGTTTTTGAATCCAGTTCATTAGTCTATGTCTTTAAGGTTATTATAGAAAGTTGTTTGCTATTTCCTATAAATTTGTTTAGTGATATTCTGTTTTTCTGAATTATTGGTATTTCTTTTCCTTCTGTGTTAATTTCAAGGGTTTGCTGTGATGCTGTGTAGAACACAGCTGTTTCTTTCCAAGGTCTATTTATCTATTCTTTTCATAGAATGTACAGTTTTATGTGTTTACGTGGGAAAGGCTGTCTTTCTTCTCCCTCTTTGTAAGTATTACACTAAGAATTTTATGCCGGGACAGCAAAGATGTCTCCACTGTTAAGAGCTGACATTAAGAGCTACTCTTGAAGAGGACCCAGGCTTGGTTCCCAGGATCCACATTGGCAGCTAACGAATGTCCTTAACTCCAGTTCCAAGGGATCTGCCTCCCTCTTCTGGCCTCTGGCTGCATTACATGCATGAGTGCACTTAAATATGCAGGCAAAACACTAATACGCATAAAAATTTTTAATTATAAAGGATGTTTATGCAGCTATGGCTTGGTTATCATGAGTTGATTGACTTACTTTATGTTTGTCTTGAAGTTTCTCCACCAATAACGAAAGTTAACTTTACTGGGTACAGCATTCTTGGTTCACAATTATATATTTTAGAGCCTGAAATATTTCATTCCATGCTCTTCTGGTTTTTATGGTTGATGAAAAGTTTGGAGCAATTCTGATATTTCTCCCTTTGTACATGAGCTGACATATTCTCATGCTGCTTTTCTTTCCTTTGTATTTTTGACATCCTAACTATATTTTCCCTGATCATGTCTATTTGGAATTGTTTGAATGTCTAATTTTTCTCCAAATTTCAGACGTTTCCTGCTATAATCTCATTAAACCTTCTGTCTATTCAATTTCATTTTATCTCTACTCCTCCCTTGGCTCCATGACTTTGCAAGTTTAGCCAAAATGTATTCCATACTTCTTGGTAATTTCGCTCATGTTCCTTTTCCTTGCATATGTCTGTATTATTGTCTCGATTTTATCCTCCATACTTGAAATTTTACATGGTCTTGTCAGTTAATAATGGTATCTGTTGTGGTTTTTGATTAGCCATCTCATTCATTTCAAGGATTTCAGCCTGGCTCTTTTTCAGTGTTTCAATCTCCTTCCTGAATTTTTCCTCCATGTTTTAGATTTTCACTGTCAATTTACTGGCTCTTCGATTCACTTTGGAGACTGGTCAAGGTCTTGGATAGATTTCCATAGTTTGTGCATCTGATTGTTTGAATCTTCTATATGATCACTAATTCTTTTTAAAATTAAAGCCTTGAATACTTTCCCTGACATTTCAGCTATCTCTGTAGTTCTTTCTCTGTAGTTTGTACTCCCTTAGGAGAGTTGGTTGGTGGCTGGGATGGGTCGTGGATAATGGCTGTGAAATATTCTATGTGTTTCTTTGTCATGTTCTGCACATCTGTTGGAATGGGTTTGTCTTTCAGTTTTGACTTCCCCCCTTCTTCAGAGTCTATTAGGATATTTAGATATAGTAACTATTGAAACTTGGTGTTATCAAATGGAGTCACTGAGGTGATCTGGTCTTGGCTACGTGCCAACAGGACCAAGGGTAGGGCTGCACATTAAGCCCTTAAGACAACCAGATGGTCAAAACCTTGGTCACCCCTTAGATTCTGTGACTATACTGAGGGCAGGATACCAATGTCAGACCCACTGAAGTCTGTGTACTATCTGGTGTCCATGGTTAGAGCCATGGAACTGAAGTAACTTCTGGGACCACAGCAGTATAGACTCCCAGTCCTGCAGTAACCACTAGAATCTCATAAGTCCAAACCCCACATCTGTACTAACCTGAAACCACTCACTGGATCTAAAACCCCAGTTTCTGCAGGGACCCTGGGCAAATTGGAGCCAAAGCTTCAGCCCTACACTGACCTCTAGAGACACTGAGGCTGGAAGCCTGGTCTTACAGTGCTCCCAAGTCCCTCCAGAGCCAGGGTCTAGTCTCAAGATGCTCTCTGAACCTGCTACAGCAGGCCTGTTCCCATGGTGCTCTCTCTGTGATAGCCAGAGACCTGGTTACAGACACTCTCTGGTCCCTCAGAGGCCAGAAGCCTGAGGCACCCTTGAGTCTATGTGTTGGAATACATTTATTGATTTATATATGAACCATCCCTGAATATCTCAAATGAAGCCAAGTTGGTCATGGGTGCATGATCTTTTGAAAGTGTTCTTTAATTTCACTTGGTAGAGAATTTTTGTATCTATTTTCATTGGGGAGCTTGGGCTATAATTTTCTTTTGCTCTGTCTTTATATGGCTTACCTCTCCAAATAATACTGGCTTCATAGAATTTGGAAGCATTCCTTCCTTTTCTATTTTATGGAATAACTTGAGAAGCATTGGTTTGGGTTCTTCTTTAAAGGTCTGGTAAAATTCAATGGTGAATTCATCTTTATTTGGAAATATTATTTAATTTGGTTTTCAGGTATTTGGTTGGGTATTTTTGTGTCTCTTTTATCAGGGAGGTTGGGCTATAATTTTGTTTGTTCTGTCTTTATCTGGTCTAGTTCTCAGTGTAACACTGGCTTCATGGAAAGAATCTGGAAGCATTCCCATCTATCCTTGGGCTTTATTTGGATGGAAGGTGCTTTTTTTCTATTTCAATCTTGTTGCTTGAGATGGACCTATTTAAATTTTTCAGCTCTTCTAGGTTCAACTTTGGTAGTTCATATGCATTTAGAAGATCATCTGTTTCTTTTAATTTTTTCAATAAAGTGGAATATAGATTTTTTAATATCTCCTTATGATTCTGTGGTCTTCTGGTATCATTGGTATCTGTCCTAATGTCTCCTTTTTTGTCTCTAAGCCTATTAATGTGGGTCTTTTTTCTTTGTTTTGGTTACTTTGACTAAGGGTTTACCAATATTTTTTTTCTTCAAAGAATCCACTCTTCATTTCATTGATTGCTTTGTTTCTATTTCACTGGTTTCTGCCTTCATTTAAATGTCCTTCTGTTTACTAGTTTGGGGTTTAGTTTGTTATTTTTTTCCCAAGGCCTTGAGATACACCATTTATTTGAGAACTCTATGACTTTATAATATGGGCTCTTAGAACAACAAACTTCCCTGTTAGGCCTGCCTTTCATTGTATCCCATAGATTTTGATAAGTTGTTTTCATTTTTCTTTGATTATAGAAACTTTTAAATTTATTTCTTCAGTGACCCAGTCATTGTTCAATAGTGTGTCGTTTTGTTTCCATGGGTTTATGTCTTGTCTATGGTTCCCCCTACTGTTGCTTTCTATCTTTATGCCACTGTGGTCAGATACAAGCAGTTATTTTTCCAATATTGAAACTATCTTTGTGTCCTAACATGTGATCAATTTTGGAATACATCTCATAAACAGCTGAGAATATGTATTCTGTAATATTTGAGTTGAATGTTCTGTAGATGTCTCTTAAAGTCTCTTAAAGATCTATGGTTTAATTTAACTCCACTGTTAACTCATTACTGTTAACTCATTTTTCTTGGCCTGAATGACCTGTTGGTAATAATGGGGTATTGAAGTCACCTACTATTACTGTGTTGGGGTTAATTTGTGATTTTTAATCTAGTAATGTTTTATGAAACTGGGTGTAGCTCTGTTCAGTGTGTTTGTTTAGAATGGTAATGTCCTCTTTATAGGTTGTTCCCTTAATCAGTATTAAGTGACCTTTATCTCTTCTCACATATATTCATTTGAAGTCTATTTTGTTAGATATCAGAATAGCAACTCCTTGTTTCCTCTTCCATTTGTTTAGACTACGTTAGTCTGTCCTTTCATCCTAAGGTGATACCTATCTTTGGCGGTGAAGTATGTTTCTTGAAGGCAGAAGAAAACAGGAATTCTGTTTTCTGATGTAATCTGTTAGCCTGTGCCTTTTGATTGGGGAGTTGAGACCATTAATATTCATATATATTGAAAAGGTGTATTAACTCCTGCCATTATTTTGTATTTGTATGGTGTTTTCTTAATTTTCATTTGCTTAACTAATGTGTTAGCTTCTGTTCTAGTTTGTTTCTCTGCTGCTGTGATAAAACACCCTGACCAAAAACAAGTTGGAGAGGAAGGGTTTATTTGGCTTACATGTTCATCATTGGGGAAGCCAGAACAGGAGCTCAAAACAGGAATCTGGGGGTAGGAGTTGAAGCAGAGACAATGGAGGAACACTACTTATTGGCTTGTTCCTCTGGCCTGTACTCAACCTGATTTTTTAATGTAATTTTTATTGAATTTTTGTACATGGTTTAGTTACTTATTTTCTGCTGCTGTGATAAAAACACCATGACCAGGGGAACTTATAAAAGGAAGAGTTTATTTAGCTTTAAGTTCCAAAGGGGCAAGAATCCATCGTGGTGGAGTGGCATGGTGGCAGAGGTGGCTGAAGTAAGAGCAGAAGCTAAGCACTCACATCTTCAAGCAAGCACAGGAAGCAGAGCGTGACTGGAGATCCAGCAAGGCTTAAGAACTCTCTAAGCCTGCCCCCAATGACCTGCTTGGCCACACCTCCTAAGACCTCCCAAAACCGTAACACAAACAGGGGACAAAATGTCCAAATACTTGGACCCAAAAGGGATATTCTCATTCAATACACCACAGTGTATTTCATACAATAAATCTTAATATTTAAACCTCCATGTACTCCACATCTGTACCCTCATTGGTCCCCCTCCACAAGATTTTGTGCATTCTGCCATATATGTTAAGGGCTATCAAGTCAAACTTTTGTACCACATGTGGCTTGGTGCAAATTCACCTACTGGAGTCTAGTCAGCCTATCTAGAGTCACTACCTTAGAGAAGCCTGATTTCTTATATAATCCAGGACCACCTTCCCAGGGATGGAAGCACCCACAGTAGGCGAGACCTTCTCATATCACTGAACAGTCAAGAAAATGCCACGAAGACATGATGGCAGGCTGATCCATGGACAAAATTCCCCAACTGAGGTTCCCTCTTGCCAGATGTGTCAAGTGGACAAGTGTAGCTATCCAGCATAACTTCTTTTATTATTTATCATAGTTTCTTAACTGTGTTTACCATTCTGTTCCTTTTGAAGTAGTCCATCCCATATTCTTTGTAGAGCTGGCTTAGCGGACATAAATTGATTTAAGCTACTTTTGTCATTGAAAGTTTTCTTGGATATAGTAGTCTGGGTTGGCATCTGTGGTCTTTCAGGACTTGAAGTACATTGCTCTAAGCGTCTCCGGATTTTAAAGTTCCTATTGAGAAATCAGCTATTATTCTGATGAGTCTGCCTTTATATGAAGCTTGGGCCTTCCTCTTGTAGCTTTCAATATGCTTTCTTTATGTATTCAGTGTTTTAACTATAATATGGTGTAAAGAATTTGGTTTTGTTGTTATTTTGGGGGGTCCCTATTTGGTGTTCTGTATGCCTTTAGTAGCTGAATGGGCATCTCTCTTTACCTAGATTGGGAAATTTTCTTCTGTAGTTTTTTTTTTT
>NW_008345972.1:2540806-2541684 GCF_000622305.1 Nannospalax galili
CAACATTCCCCCCTCTGAAGAGGTAACCCTAAAATCTTTTAAGGATTAGATACAAGCTCCAAAATACTTTTGACATTTTTGACCTTTGGAACAGTGTATGTTGCCGAGGCCCAAGGACATTTTGGACTTTTAGCCAAGAAACTGGCTACTTTTCTTTGGTGTCTTTTTACCCTAACTGCCTAGCCAGTTCTTACCTCCTATTCTTATCACATCATCCTCTGAAGAGGTTACCCAAATTGCCAATAGGGAATTGGGACGCAGACCGTTCTGGCTTCTTCCATGCTGAACAGGGACGCAGGATGAGGCATTTGGAATATCCCTTCAGTGGGTCTATCTAAAAGACTCCCAAATTGCATAACTCCTGTCTCTAAGGGGAAAAAAAGCTCAAGGGGGAGAAGAAAGTCCTTGACTGGTGAATAGAAGATGTGAAGGAGAAGCAAAGGCAAGAGTTATTAGCATTACAAGTTCTAGACAGGGAACTTGAAAAAAGAACAGGGCAATTTTCAAATGTTCATATGAAAGTCCATTGGACTTTCTTGACAAGGGCTTCCAAAAGCACCCCTCTATTGGGTTCTTCCTCATTTTTCTTTTGTCTTCCAAGGCTGGAGTAGAGTTGGCTGGGAAGAGGGGCTGGGATACTCAGGTGAGGGTCCAGTGACCCTGCTTGGTACTCCTTTAATGAATGAGCACAATTGTGAGCAAGCCCAGTTGTGACTATGTTAAGCGATCAGGCTCAGCCAAAGTTGTCATGATGGTAGTTATTTCATGCAGAAGGGACTGCTGTATAGCATCATCTTATTAAAAGGACCTGGAATTTAAAAGGATTTGGTGCTAGGAGCCACATATGAGGGAGAACATATGTCATTTGTTTTTCTGAG
>NW_008345972.1:2542196-2543790 GCF_000622305.1 Nannospalax galili
TCAGTTGAGGGACACTTAGGTTGCTTCCATCTCTTAGCTATTGTGAAAAGAGCAGCAACAAACATGGTTATACAAGTGTCTCTAAAATAGGATGAGTCCTTTGGGTATATGCCAAGTAGTGGTATAACCAGGTTATATGGTAGATTCATTTTTTTTTAAGAGTTCTCCACAGTGAACTCCATAGAGGCTGCATGAGTTTGTGATCCCACCAGCAGTGAATGAGCGTTCCCCTTTCTCCACATCCTCACCAGCATTTGGTATTATTTGTTCTCTTGATCCTAGCCAGTCTGATTGGGGTAAGGTGATAGCTTAGGGTGGTTTTAATTTGCATTTCCCTAATTACTAACGATATTGAACACTTTTTGAGGTGTTTCTTAACCATCTTTATTTCTTCCTTTGAGAAGTCTGTTTAGATCTTTAGCCCATCTTTTAATTGGATCATTTGGTTTCTCGCTTCTTTGTTTTATGAGTTCTTTGTATATTCTGGATGTTAAACCTTTCTCAGATGTGTCACTGGTGAAGATTTTTTCCCATTCTATGGGTTTTCTCTTCACTTTTTTAATTGTTTCTTTTGCTGTACAGAAGCTTTTTAGTTTAACGAGGCACCACTTAATGATTGCTGACCTTAATTCCTGAGCAACTTCTGTCCGATTTAGAAAATCCTTTCATATACTATATATCCTGTAAGTTACTGCCAATATTTTCTTCTAATAGTTTCAGGGTTTCCAGTTTCACATTGAGGTCTTTGATCCTTTTGGAGTTGCCTTTGTGCAAAGTGAAAGATAAGGATCTAATTTCATTCCTCTATAGGTGGAGATCCTATTTTGCCAACACCATTTGTTGAAGATGCTGTCTTTCCTCCATTGTATGTTCTTGGCATCTTTGTCAAATATCAAGTGGCTGAAATTGCATGTACTCAGGTTTGGATCTTCAATGATGTTCCATTGATCTATGTGTCTGTTTTTGCACCAGTACTATGCTCTTTTTATGACTATGGCTCTGTAGTATACTTTGAGATCTGGTATAGTAATCCCTTTGTGCTCAAGGTTGCTTTGGCAATCCGGGGTCTTTTATGCCTCCATATGAATTTAAGGATGCATTTTTCCAATTCTGTGAAGCATGTCACAGGAATTTTTATTGCGATTGCATTGAAACTATATACTGCTTTTGGTAGGATGGTCATTTTCACAATATTAATTCTTCCAACCCATGAATATGGGAGGTCCTTCCATCTCCTGGTGTCTTCCACAGTCTTTCTTTAACGATTTAAAATTTTCATTGTAGAGATCTTTGGTACCTTTCATCAGATTTATTACAAGATATTTTAACTTTTTTGCAGCAACTGTGAATGGGAGCATTTCCCTGTATTCTTTCTCCAATTGCTTATTATTGGTATGTAGAAATGCTACTGATTTTTGTAGATTGATTTTATACCCTGCCACTATACTGAAAGTGTTGATCAGTTCTAGGAGTTTTCTGGTGGAACTTTTGGCATCCCTTAGATATAATATCATACCATAGGCAAAAAGTGATAATTTGATTTCTTCTTTTCCAGTTATTACTCCTTTAATTTCCTTCTCTTTTCTTATCACTC
>NW_008345972.1:2543895-2544629 GCF_000622305.1 Nannospalax galili
GTTTGTTGGATATAGCTTTCATTAGTTTGAGGTATGTTCCCTCCAGTCCAATTCCCTCTGGGACTTTGAAAATAATTGCATGCTGAATTTTATCAAAAGCCTTTTCTGCATCTATTGAGATGACAATGTGGTTTTTGTCTTTGAGTCCATTTATATGATTAATGATGTTTATTGACTTGCATATATTGAACCATCCCTGCATCTCTGGGATAAAGCCTACTTGATCATGGTGACTGATCTTTTTGATGTGTGTTTATATGCAGTTTGTAAGTATTTTGTTGAGAATTTTTGCATCTATGTTCATTAAGGATATGGGTCTATAGTTTTCTTTTTTGGTTGTATCCTTACCAGGCTTTGGTATGAGAGTGATGCTGGCTTCATAGAAGGAATTTGGAAATTTTCCCTCCATTTCTATTTTTAGAATAAATTAAGTAGTATTGGATGTAGATCTTCTTTAAATGTCCACTCTAAATGTCTGGTAGAATTCTGCCGTAAATCCATCTGGGCCTGGGGGTTTTTTAGTTGGAAGGCTTTGTATTACTGTTTCAATCTCCTTATATATTATGGGTCTGTTTAAACTGTTGATCACTTCTTGGTTTAACTTTGGAGGTTCCATGATTTTAGACACCCACCCATTTTTTTTTAGGTTTTTAAATTTATTAAGCTATAGGTTTTTAAAGTATTCCCTTAAAATATTCTGGATCTTTTGGGTGTCGGGATATTTCCCCTTTCAT
>NW_008345972.1:2544704-2552655 GCF_000622305.1 Nannospalax galili
CTTTGTTTCTATTTCATTAATTTCTGCTCTGATTTTTGTTATTTCTTCTCTTCTGCTGGATTTGGGTTTCATTTGTTCTTGCCTTTCCAGAGTCTTGAGTTGCAGTGTTAGATCATTTATTTAGGCTCTTTGTAATTTTTTAATGTAGACACTTAGAGCTATAAACTTCCCTCTTAGGACTGCTTTCAATGTGTCCCAGAGGTTGTGTTGTGTTGTATTGACTTTTTTGTTGAATTCCAGGAATTCTTTTATTTTTTTCTTAATTTCTCCTTTGATCCACTCATTATTTAGGAGGGTGTTGTTCAATCGCCACGAATTCAGGTAATGACTAGGGCTTCGTCCACTGTTGATTTTGAGCTTTATTGCTTTGTGGTCCGATAGAATGCATGGAATTACTTCAATATTTTTGTATTTCTTGAGGTTTGTTTTGTGGCCCAGTATGTGGTCAATCTTTGAAAAAGTTCCATGAAGTGCTGAGTAGAAACTGTATTCTTTGGTGTTTGGGTGGGATAATCAAAAGATGTCTGTTAGGTGCATTTGATGTATGGTATCATTTAATTCAGACGTCTCTCTGTTTATTCTTTGTCCAGTTGACCTGTCTAACGGAGACAATGGGGTATTGAAGTCCCTTGCTATCACTGACTTGGGGTTAATCTGTGTCTTAAAGTCCTGTAGTGTTGTTTTTATGAATTTGGGTGCACCAGAGTTTGGTGCATATATGTTAAGGATTGTAATATCTTCTTGGTTAACTGTTCCTTTGATCAGAATGAAGTGGCCCTCTTTATCTCTTCTAATTAGTTTTACTTTGAAGTCTATTTTGTCAGATATTAGAATTGCAACGCCTGCTTGTTTCTTAGTGCCATTTGCTTGGAATATTCTTTTCTATCCTTTTACCTTAAGGTAGTGCTTGTCCTTGAAGGTGAGATATGTTTCTTGCAGACAGTAAAGACATGGATTTTGTTCCTTAATCCATTCGCTTGGCCTGTGTCTTTTGACTGGGGAGGTCAGTCCATTGATATTTAAGGTTATTATTGAAAGGTGTGTATTGGTTGCTGTCATTTTGATTGCTACTTGTGTTCTCTGTGTAATTTTGTGTTCCCTAGATTATATCTTTGTTTATGTTCTTTCATTGCCCTTGGGGTATAGTTGTTTCTCTCTCCACTCCCTGTGTTGCTTCAAATATTCTTTGGAGGGCTAGTTTTATGAACATGTATTCTTTCAGGCTATTCATGTCATGGAAGACTTTTCTTTCCCCCTCAACTATAATATATATTTTTGCTAGGTATAGTATTCTGGGCTGGCATCTATTGTCATGTAGAACTGGAAATACTTTGGTCCAGGCTCTCCTAGCTTTCATAGTTTGCGTTGATAAGTCAGCTGCAATTCTGATGGGCTTTCCTTTATATGTGACTTGTTTTTCCTTTGCTGCTTTCAGTATTCTCTCTTTTTTCTATACATTTAGTGTTTTTACTGTGATATATCGTGGGGATTTTCTTTTCTGATCCTATTTAGTGTTCTATGTGCTTCCTGTATTTGTATGGCTATTTGTGTAGCTATTCATATGGAACCATCAATTTTTGGAGGAGACAGTTTGTCTTAGCTTTTCACGTTATTAGTTTTTACATTGGAATTTGGCCACCTGAGGTTAGTTGAACACCTTCTGCTACACTTGAGTTCAGTGAGTGAGTGTTTCAGTGCTTGGTATTTCCACCACTTCAAGTCTTGGTTAGGCTCAATGTTGTTTAAAGATCAACTGCAGTGACTGGATGGATGGCTTACTGGTTAAGATACTAGCTGCTCTTACAGCGGACTTTTGTTCAGTTCCCAGAACCCACATGGCAGCTATCAACTGTCTATAAATCCACTTCCAGGTGATCCGATGCCCTCTTTGGGCCTCTGCAGGCATTGCATAAACATGGTACACTTACATATATGCAGGCAAAACAGTCACATAAAATAAATCAAACCAAGTATAGTGGTAAATGCCTTTAGCCCCAACACTTAGGAGACAGAGGCAGGCGAATCTCTGTGAAATCAAGGCCATCCTGGACTACATAGCAAGTTCCAGGCCAGCTGGGGCTACAGGGAGACCCTGTCTCAAAATACACAAAATTTTAATAAGGTCAATTGTAGAGAGATTTGGTGGTAATTCATGGGCAGGGAGTTGAAGGTGAGCTCTACTCAGTGGTGGGACATGGCCTCTGGCCTCATAAACCAAAGCAAATGCACTGGTTGTGGAGGGCAGGGAGGAATGTTGTGCTGGAGACAGCAGTTTCATATGTCTGAGCATCAAATCCAGGGTTTCATAAGGTTTTGTGGAGTGTTCATCAGAGCCTTGGCTCCAGCAACCTCTAACTTCATGAGCTAGGGTGTATGCAGAGCATTGTGTGTGCTCCAGATGTGAATGGATCACATCTCACTTCCTTGGTCAGGAAACATGTCCAGTAGCAAAGGTGTATACTAGGGATGGAGAGGGTCAAACACCTCTGGCTTCACCAGTCAGGGTGCACACCAGTAAAGGAAGTTCCATTGAGGCTGGGATGAGCATGCTGAGTGGGCAAAGTGTGTGCTGGAAGCAGAAGGTCCTGGGACCTTTGATCTTTCTGAGTCAGTAGCTGGAAGGGTGGCAGATGTGTGGGCCAGAGGTTAAGAATCCAGGAACCCCTTACTTGTCAGTTTCAGACACTTAGCAGAGGCAGAACTGTCGGCCAGAGGCTGAGGATCCAGGGACCTACTACCTGTCATCATCAGATGCTGGAGGGGCAGTGGAAGTATGAACCAGAAGCTGAGGATTTGGGGATCCCTTACCTGTCAATGCCAGGAGTTAAAAGGGCAGTGAAATTGCTAGACTGAGAAAATCTTTAACACATCCAGTGAAAAATGACACACTGTTTAGGGGAAAAGACAATTGCTAATGTCAAAGTAAGCATTCCCTTTTTATTTTTAATCACCAACAAATCCCTTGTTAAAGATATCTTTTTTAATTTTTTATTTATTTATATTTTGGTCTTTTTTGATACCATGTTTCCCTATAGCACCAGCTGGCCTAGAAGTCACTATGTAGACCAGGTTGGCCTTGAACTCACAGAGATCTGCATGCCTCTGCCTCCCAAGTGCTGGAATTAAAGATGTGCCCATGCTCAGCCAGGTCAAAAGCTTTTTAATGCTCAAAATAAAGTATAATTTTATAGACTTTAAGGGATTTGCAACTCCCAACAAGGCATGATGAAAATACCTCCTCCATATTTGTCCCCTGTTAGGCAAAAGTCAGAGATATTCAGAATGGTTTTATTGCCATGTATACTCATACATTTTCACCTTGGTTAAAATGTATGCTGTCTCCCTGGAAAAAAAGTTTTAAATCTCCTGTATGGATATGAGATGTCCTCTTCATCCTTGTCACCAAAAGCCAGTTTACCTGGCAGTTAGTTGGTTAGGACATTTCCTCCTATGATCTCCACAAAAGGGGAGCGATTTTAATGCCACAATACAAGTGATATAATGACATCAGGACTTTTGAGGATGAAGACCCTTTGTTAGTGTACACGTGTGGACAAATGCCCTTGTGTAGTTTCTGACATTGTGGGAACAGCTTAACTATGGTTTAAAGGATGTTTAACTGCAAAGGGACATTCTGACCATCGGGGTACACAGCTACCAAAATGCAGCTATAGTCTTACCTTGGTTACCTCATACTTAACTCTGAAACAGTCTGCAGTAGTTTCTTTCTGGAATAGGTGGAGGCTTTTTTACAAGCCATCCTTACAATTTAGCCTGTTGCAATTAGATTCATTACATGTAACAATGAGACAGAAGAACAGGGAACAGGAATGAAGGCAGATGTTCCAGAGTTTAACATGTGAAAGGCAGCAGAAGCACAAAGACTAGATGTCCTTAGCTTACATGGGCTTTATTCAACCAAGGAGCATGCCCCTGGAAAAACTCCTATTATAGGAACTACGGGGAGGTGAGTACTATGCAAATGACCCATAAAATGCCATATTACCCCTTATTTTTGCCCTCTTGGAGTCAGGTCACAGCAAGGTCTGGCACACTTGCAAGCTCTTTTGTATCTCTCCTTAGCAAACTGTCTCTTTCCCTGTAACTATTCTTGGATCTGTGTCTAATTCATTGTAAAAAAATAAATAAATAAATAAATAAATACACAAAAGGGTTGGGTATTGTGGTGCATGCCTTTAATCCCAGCACTCAAGAGGCAGAGACAGGAGGATCATCAGCCTGATCTATATAGTGAGCTCCAGACCAGGACTATAGGGAGACCCTGTCTCAAAGCCCAAAAAGACACACAAGAACCTGGAAACTCCAGCAGCTGTCCTCCAGACTCAAATCCACACCTGTATCATCTTGGCTCAGCCAGCCTAGAAAATTAATCTCAATTTCTCCCTCTCTCCCCCCTCTTCCCTCCCTCCTTCCTTCCTCTCTCCCTCTCCTCTCCACCCTCTCTGTCTTGTGAACCAAAGTTCCCAGAAAAAAGCTGAACTTCCTTTCTGCAAAGCTGTACCTGATTAGAACTTCAATGACTGTCTGTAATGCTGCAAGTTCAGAGCCAAATTACCTTGGCCATCTTTGGCTCCCTTAATAGCCATTTACTGCCCTCTTCTATGCATGATCAAATATTCTTTGTGACTATTAGGTAAATCATTTGGAATGTACAATAGAGCACTAACTTTCCTTTGGAATGTATTAATTTAGATCACTAGCTTCCGCCAACCCAAAAGTTAAGAATGTCATCAGATAGCCCCTGAGGCCTATAACAAAGATTTCTCTGCTTTGCTGTAACCTACCTCTCTGATGTCTCCACTAATTTATTTGCAAAATATCTCGATATATAACTTTCTTTGTTCTGTTACTATAAGAACTTCGTGAAACTGTTACCATACTGGAACACATAATTTAGGGTAACCTAAATCTGTTCTCCCTGGACCATGGTCACTGCAATTTGGCTGTAGAACAAACTATCTCTCATCCTCTTGGAGATAAGCACTGTTTTTGAGTTAATTAACTCTGTCAACAGGAGCACCAAACTACATCCGTACCTTCCTCAAGCACTTGGAGGTGAGGGGTAGGGCCTGGGGAAATCAGATTGAATCTTTTTCTTCTCTACCTTGTCAGTGGATGGACCCATGTAATCATGGAGTTTTCCTTAATACAGGCAAAAAGTAACCTTGTGACATCACCAAGATGACCATGATCACATGGAGACACAAAAATGGTCACAATCACATGAGCAAAAATGGCAACCAAGACGGTGTCAATCACATGAAACAAAGCAGCAACATCCACATAACTGCCTAAGAGTCCCGGTGCCACTGAGCCCTCAGGGTATTATTATTGCACCACTAGAAATTCCTGTGCCACTGTCACTTAGCTGCATATCACAAATGAAATGGCAAAACTGACTCCATTTGATTCTGAGTTTTGCTCACCCTGTGTTTCTGCCCCTCTGCTCTAGCAGGAGTCAACCAGGCAGAACTGGTCCCATGGATGCTGTACCTGCAGTTTCAAGGAGTACATTCTTTCTATAATACTGGGAAACCTACAACTAGTCAGGCAGAACCCCTTTCATCTAGTCATACCTGCAGCTTCATGAAGCCCATTGTTTCTGCAATCTTTTTTTTCTTTTAAATTTCTTTTATTTATTAACCACATACTTAGAAGAAGCATTTCATTACAACAGCATTGACAATATTCAATAACAATTTCCTGAGCTAAGATGCATCTCTTTCAAAACTGGCTGTAAATTTTTAGGTTTACAGTTGAATTATTACAGTTATACAATATCACACTCAGTATAAACCCTACAACACATAAAACTGAAGGAGGTTTTAACCTTTAAAAAAGATCTCCATTTCATTATTAAAATACAGTTACATAAAGAAAAAATTCATTTTTAATGCAATTGACATTAAAATGTTTGCACATACATTTCTAATTTCTATATATCTGATTATTACTAGTCACAGTCGGTTACTTTCTGAGCTCCTTGGCATCTGAGAATGGATATAGTCTTCAGGTAGATTTCTGTGGAGGGACAGGCCAATGCAGTGCTTCCTGTCTTGAGTCTGACAACCTAACCTAAGTTCTGCCAGGAGACCTGGAGATCGCTGACTCGCCCAAAGAACCAATGAGAGAGAAACACCTCAGACTCGGGGACCAATGGGAGGACAGGGAGGGGTACAAAGGTTTCTCCCTTGTATGCAATAAACAAGAGCTCTGCTTGCAAAACAGTGAGTCTCCCAGAGTCTGTGTCCTTGACCCGGTGCCTACTCATCCCCTGCCCCCGCAGTGGGAGAGAGGACCAGCCTAACAGCAACAGATTTCAATGGTAATGTTATCCACATCTACTAATTATTACGGAGCAAAGCTTTATGCTTTGAAAAATTACTTTTTAATCATTTTTAAATTTTTAAATAACTATATGATTAAAAGAAGCATTTCACAACAGCTTTAACATATTCAATAACACACCCCAGAGCAAGAGTACATCTCTCTCACAAGTGGGTACCCAAGTTTCTAGGTTCACAGTTGAGTTAATACATTTACACAATATTGAACTCAGTATAAGCCCTGTAAGACATAAAATTGAGTGAGTTTTTTAACCTTTAAAAAAGATCTCCATTTCATTTTAGAATACATTGTTCCTTGCAAAAAGACTCGTTTTTGCCACTAACACTGAGATGTTGGCGGATGCACCTTTAATCTGTATGCATCTGATTATTACTAGTCATAATCGGTTGCACTTGGATCCTTGGCACCTATGTATATCTATAAAGTCATCGGGTAGATTTCAATGGTTATGTTTATCACCTCTACTAATTAGCATGACATAAATTTCCATGTTTCTTCCTCAAATATAATACATTTTTTTAATTTGTTGATTTTGTGTGTGTGTGTGTGTGTGTGTGTGTGTGTGTGTATCACACAGAACATCCCAAACCATCTTATTCGACTATACACCCGCTTCCCCGGTGGCACTCTCCCATAGCCTCTTTCTCCCCACTAGAGCCCTTATACTGTGATATCCCTGCTACTGTCTGCTGTGTTGTTGGAACCCACAGCCATTCCCCACTACTTCCCCTTCTGGTGAATCTAGTCAGCCTATCTAGAGGTTTTTGTTTTAGGAGGGTCAGCTGTTCCTCATCTAGCAGTAATCAGTTGTCAATATTGCTTCAGATAAGATTGGGGTCTGCTGTTCATTTTCCCAGTTCTATGCTGGGTTACTATCTGGGAGTCCCTTTGGCCACCCTGACCAACAACTCAAAAGGAGGTATCACCTGTCTGTCATTTTTGTGTGTTATGTAGCCTTTAGCTATGCATATGGACTCTTAAGAAATTATATTGGTCCCTTTAATATTTGGTTATACTTTCCTTTTGGATGTTTAAGGCCATACAGTTGGCCCTGCTAAACCAATTTATTTTTACTCTTAGGTCGTTTGAGGGCCTGTTCCTCAGGGGGTCACATGGGCTTGGGAGGAGCACCTGGCTCCTTTCTTTTACCGGTTCTGCCTATGTGAGGATAAGTCAAAGGTCCTGCTCGACCATGGTTGGCTTTGCTTGGAAACATGGAGGAAGTGATTCCTCTGTGTTGACCCTCCTCTTTGTAGACCGGACACTGGTTCAAGTCCATCTGGTGGGGTCTCCTCGGCCTCCTTGATCAAGAGGACAGGTGACCCACCACCATTACAGGACATTTTGAGAGAGATGCTCATAGGCCATGGAACTAGTCGACCCAGGAAGGCAAGGAGCGAAAACTGTCCTTTATGTCCCTCTGACCAAATTATTATAGGCCTCAAAGTATGTCTGTTAGACATCCAAGAAGGTTAGTTCCACCAGTCTGTTATTTTTAATTACTGTGTGACATATAGATAAATCTTGGGCAAAGACCAATTATTCTCATATAAACCTTACCTAGACATATATTTCTTGATCT
>NW_008345972.1:2552732-2555107 GCF_000622305.1 Nannospalax galili
ACAACATCATGGTTTTCCCACTTAAGGTGCCCCCATTTCCCCCCTTTCTCCCTTAATAATACCCTTCTCCTACGGTCCTACCTCTCTTGAGCTCCTTCTTTCCCTTTATCCCCTGGGTTCCTTGTATAACCTTCCCTCTCCCTCCATTAAACTAACCCAATTTTTATCCATATCTCCCTTATTAAGGCTAGTTTCCTACTATTCTTTTCCTTTGCCTCCCTGTTTCCTTTCCATTATCCTGGTTCCTGTAGTTATGTCTGGTTGTATACTTATTTGTCAGAGCCTGGATCTAGGATCCACATATGAGGGAGAACATATATCTATTTTTTTCTGAGTCTGTGTTACTTTACTTAGTATAATAGTTTCTAATTCCATCCATTTACCTGCAAATTTCATGATTTTGTCTTTCTTTACTGCTGAGAAAAACTCCATAGTATAAATGAACCACGTTTTGATTATCCACTCATCAATTGAGGGACACATAGTTTGCTTCAATCTCTTAGATATTGTGAAGAGAGCAGCAACAAACATGGATGTACAAGTTTCTCTGCAATAGGATGAGTTCTTTGAGGTATATGCCAAGGAGTGGTATAATGGGTCAAATGGGAGGTTCATTTTTTGCTTTTTAAGAGTTCTCCATGCTGCTTTCCATAGGGGTTGAACAAGTTTGCAGCCCCGCCAGCAGTGGATGAGTGTTCCCCTTTCCCCACATCCTCTCCAACATTTGGTATCATTTGTTCTCTTGATCTTAGCCAGTCTGACTGGGGTAAGATGAAATCTTAAAGTGGTTTTAATTTGCATTTCCCTAATAGTGATGTTATTTTTTTAGTTCGTTACATATTCTGGATATTAAACCTCTATCGGATGTGTCCCTGGTGAAGATTTTCTTCCATTCTGTGGGTTTTCTGTTCACTTCCCTGGTTGCCTCCTTTGATGTAGAGAAACTTTAATTTAATGAGGTCCCATTTGTTGATTCTTGCCCTTGTTTTCTGAGCAATTGATGTCCAGTTTAGAAAATCCTTTCCTAAACCTACATCTTGTAAGTTTTTCCCAATGTCTTCTTCTAACAGTTTCAGAGTTTCAGTCTTTACATTGAGGTCTTTGAGCCATTTGGAATTGACTTTTGTGCAGGGTGAAAGATAGGGGTTTAGTTTCATTCTTCTACAGGTGGAGATCCAGTTTTGCCAGCACCATTTGCTGAACATGCTGTCTTTCCTCCAGTGAATATTCTTGGTCCCTTTGTCAAATATCAGGTGGCTGAAATTGCATTTACTCATATTTGGGTCTTCAATTTTGTTCCATTGATCCATGGGTCTATTTTTATGCCAGTACCACCATGTTGCTTTTATGACTGTAGCTCTGTAATACAGCTTAAAATCTGGTATAGTAATCCCCCCGACACTGCTCTTAGTGCTCAGGGTTGTTTGGGCTATCCGAGGTCTTTTGTGCTTCCATATGAACCTTAGGATGTTTTTTTTTTCCAATTCTGTGAAACATGTCATGCGGATTTTGATTGCCATTGCTTTGAATCTATAAATGACTTTTGGTAGGATGGTCATTTTCACAATATTAATTCTTCCAATCCATGAGCATGGGAGGTCCTCCCATCTTCTGATGTCTTCCTCAACCTCTTCAAGTTTTAAATTTTTCATTGTAGAGCTCTAATGTCTTGGTCAGGTTTATTCCAAAATTTTTTTTTTTTTTTTTTGCAGCTATTGTGAACGGGAGTGTTTCCATGTGCCCTTTCTCTGATTGCTTGTTATTGGTATATAGAAAGGCTAGACTTGTGTAGGTTAATTTTTTAACCTGCCACTTTACTGAACATGTTAATAAGTTCTAAGAGTTTTCTGATGGAAATTTTGGCATCTCATATATAATATCATATCATCTGCAAAAAAGGATAATTTGATCTCTACTTTTCCAATTATTATTCCTTTAATTTCCTGCTCTTATCTTATTGCTCTTGCAAGTTTCAAGCACTATGTTAAAGAGAAGTGGAGATAGTGGACAGCCTTGTCTAGTTCCTGATTTCAATGGGAATGCTTCCAGTTTTTCTCCATTGAGAATGATGTTGGCTGTGGGTTTGTTATATATGGCTTTAATTATATTGAAGATGTCCCCTGAAGTCCAATTCTCACTAGGATTTGAACATAAATGCATGCTGAATTTTGTCGAAGGCCTTCTATTGAGATGACCATGTGGTTCTTGTCTTTGAGCCCATTTATATGATTTATGACAATTATTGACTTACGTATATTGAACCATCCCTGCATCTCTGGGATAAAGCCAACTCGATCATGGTGGATGATCTTTTTGATGTGTGTCTGTATGTGGTTTGCAAGTATTATATTGAGAATTTTTGCATCTATGTTTAA
>NW_008345972.1:2555588-2556163 GCF_000622305.1 Nannospalax galili
TTCTGCCCTGATTTTTGTTATTTCTTCTTGTCTGCTGGGTTTGGGTTTCGTTTGCTGTTGCTTTTCAAGTGTCTTGAGTTGCAATGTTACGTCATTTGTGTTCTTTCCAACTTTTTGATGTAGGCACTTAGAGCTATAAACTTCCCTCTAAGGACCGCTTTCACCATGTCCCAGAGGTTTTGTTGTGTTGTATTGTCCTTTTCATTTAGTTCCAGGAATACTTTTACTTCTTTCTTAAATTCTCTTTTGACCTATTCAGGAGTGTGACCCATCATTTTGACCCATCATTCAGGAGTGTGTTGTTTAATCTCCATGTGTTCATGTGTTCATTAGGGCTTCTTCCAGTGTTGATTGTAAGCTTTATTGCATTGTGGTCTGATAAGATGCATGGAATTATACCAATCTTTTTGTATTTGTTGAGGTTTGTTTTGTGCCCCAGTATATGGTCGGTCGATTTCGGAGAAGGTTCCATGGGGGGCTGACTAGAAAGTATGTCTTTTGGTGCTTGGGTGGAATACTCGGTAGATGTCTGTTAAGTCCATTTGATATATGGTATTATTTAACTCAGATGTCTG
>NW_008345972.1:2557011-2557220 GCF_000622305.1 Nannospalax galili
TTCATAGTTTGCACTGAAAAGTCAGCTGTAATCCTAATGGGTTTTCCTTTATATGTGACTTGTTTCTTTTTGCAGCTTTCAGTATTATTTGTTTTGTACGTTTAGTGTTTTCACTATGATGTGCCATGGAGAGTTCCTTTTCTGGTCCTGTCTGTTTGGTGTTCTATATGCTTCTTGTATTTGTATGGGCATGTCTTTCTTTAATTTTG
>NW_008345972.1:2557264-2576491 GCF_000622305.1 Nannospalax galili
TCTTGTATGCCTATGATTCGCAAGTTTGGTCTTTTTATGGTATCACTCAATTCCTGCATATTCCATTCTTGTGATTTCTTAAATTTTTCACAATCTTTGTTTGAGTGGTCTAGTTCATCCACTTTTTCTTCCAGTCTTGATACTCTGTTTTCCATTTCATTCATCCTTTAGTGAGGCTTTCTTCTGTCATTTCTAATTGGCTTACTGAGTGTTTCACTTCCGTCTTCATTTCCGCCTGAGTATTTGTCAATATTTCTAACTCTTTTCTGAATCCATTTAGAAGTTTATCCTTTTCTTCTTTCATTTCTTTGATTTCTTTGTGTTCATTAAATTCACTGAAATATTTTATCATGTTTCTATTTGTTCATTTGAGTTCCATGTCCTGCATTGTCTCTAGGGGGTTCACATTGTGCTCCTCTAGAGGAATTTCTGGTATTTGGTGGGGATATGTTATTTTGGTTTTTCATGTTATTATTTTTTCTCTGTGATTTTGCCATGTGAATTTCTTTTGTAGTTTCTGATTCTTGTGTGAAACTCAAGCCTTCAAGTTTGGGTCTGCTTCTTTTTGCAAACTTTATGTGTCTTTGTGGTTTACTCTCTGGGTGTGAATGAAAAGCTGTTTCCTCTAAGCTTCCAGTTCTCTCTTTTGATTTTATATTGGAGTGGCCAGATTTCTTTTGTCTTCAGGAGTTCCCACAGAGGCCCAAGTCAGATGAGGAGCAGATGCTCTCAGGCTTTCTCCTAAGGTCTGGATCCCTCCAGGAAAGATTTTGGCCTCAGGAATTTGGGAGTTGGACTAGCCTGGGAGTCCGGCCCAGGAAAGATGCTGGTCTAGGGCAGCTGGTGGGATGCAAAGGAAGATGGGAGTGGGAAGTGGCCCCAAGTGCCCCTGGGGACTGCACTGAGGATCTGGGTTGGTCTGGATGCAAAGGACCAGGAAGAGGAAAGGTCAGCCCCAGCATCCAGGAAAGAGGCTAGTGGGTCATGCACACCCAGGGAGGCAGAGGGAGGTGAAGGTGGGGCCAGGCCATGAGCGCCTCTGGGGACCCAAGAAGGAACTGAGTTGGTCTGGATGCAAAGGATCAGGAAGCAGTGGTTGTTCCCCAGGTGTCTGAGGCACCAAGACAAGGAACGGGACAGGACCCAGGCTAGAAGGAGAGACTGGTAGGGGAGATGGGAGGGTGAATGAGGCTGGGGGAGTCAAGACCTAAAAGGTGCCATTGACTTACCCAGGAGAGAGAGGCCTGCAGGTCGGAGTGAGGCCTGCTGGGATATGCAGGCCCAGGGAAGCAGAGGGAAATGAGGGTGGGGCCAAGCCCAGAAGCAGTGCTCCTGGGGACCCGAGAAGGAACTTAGTTGCTCTGGATGCAAAGGATCAGGAAGCAGTGGCGGTTCCCCAGGTGTCTGGGGTGCCAAGACAAGAAATGAAACAGGACCCAGGCTAGGAGGAGAGACTAGCAGGGGAGATGGGAGGGTGAATGAGGCTGGGGGAGTCAAGGCACAGAAGGCACAATCGACTAACCCCTGAGTGAGAGGCCTACAGTTGGAGAGAGCTTTTTTTTTAAATATTACTTTTATTTTGTTTATGGGTATTATGCCTGCATGTAGGTAAATGCACCCATGTCGTGCAATTCCAATGGAGGACAGAAGAAGCTGTCAGAGCCCCTGGAACTGGAGTTATGGACAGTTGTTAGCTGCCATGCGGATGCTGGGATTCGAACCTGGGTCTTCAGCAAGAACAGTCAGTGTTCTTAACGGCTGAGCCATCTCTCCAGCCCGTTTCTGCAATTCTGAGAAACTTGTTTTTCATAACTGAAACTTAGAAACTTTTTGTTAAATGAAAGCCTCTTTGTTAACTGTATTGCCCTGGGTCTGGTGTAACCATGGTGATCTGACGTAACTATGGTTATTGGCTTTGCCCCTGGCATGATGTAATTGTGGTTTTAAGCTTTATAAACCTTGCTCTTCTCCTCCTTAGGGTCGAGAGTTCTTTTTGGCATTAGCCCCATCTCGACTGCCCGCTATTAATAAAGGACTCCAAATTCAACAATCACTATGTGGTGTTCCTCTGTGCCTGGAGCTCGGTATTACAACAACCTTCTCCAACTTTTCTTTCTTTCTTTCTATCAAACTCCTGCTAGGATCAGGCAAACAGGAGACACAGGAAGGACACCAACATGGCCATTATGGTGCTCTTTTCTAACCTCTCCTCACACCTGAGACAACCTCCCCAGAGACCTGCCCCTCATGAAGGGAAGCTTTTAAGTTGAATATTTACTCCATTCCCTGCAGGATCTTATTGCCCACAGCTTTGAATGTACTTTGCAGTCCCTCTCAGTTTACATTTCTTTTCTCTATAGAGACAAACCCTAACAGGGTCAAGAGTTGAGTTGTGGAGTTCTATCCCAATGAACTCAAAGATTACAGAGTGAGATACCACAGGAGCACAAGCTAAAACACAAAAGTCAAGACGTCCTGTTTCTCTTCCAGAAAGTTGAACTCTCTTCCCCAAGAAATAAAGGATTCAAGTCAGGCTAAAACAATAAGGCCTCTGATTAATTACACCCCATGCTTTATTTACTTCTGCTCTCAATTCTTTAGTGTTCATTTATGGTAGACAGTCCTACCCCTTCAGGTATGGAGATAATTCCCCAGATAATAAGGAAAAATTTGCCCTTGAGCATTAGCTCCCAAGGAAAAAAAACCTACCTACTTGCACTTTTAATCTGTCAGCACCTGACATTTTAGAAAGCTTCAGAAACTATAGATGGGACCTCGGACTCCTCAGGCTCAGCTGATAGACACAATCTTCTCAGTGTTCAACAGCCAAGATCTGGACAATGACCAAAAGAAAAAGATGAAAGGAGAGAAAGGGGCTTAAACTTACCCTTGAAGGTGCTACTAGTTAGACACATCCACCAAGGGATCCCCATTGTAAACCCTAGAGATCAAAAGGCCAAGGTCAAGACTGCTTCAAGTGCAAAAATCCCAAGCCACTGGGCACATGACTCTACCAACCCTACCCCCCCACCCCACCCAGTTCTAGTTTCCTTCCCATTACTAAAACACTGACCAAAAGCAACCTGAGGGAAGAAAGGATTTATTTCATCTTACACTTCCAGGTTACAGACCATCATTAAGAAAAATCAAGTCAGGAACATAAAGGCAGGAAGCATGAAGGAATGCTGCTTACTCGCTCAGTCTCTGGTTTACTACCTAGCTTTTGCTTAGCTGGCTTTCTTATAAATCCAGGGGCCGCCTGTCTAGGAATTGGGCTGCCCACAGTGGGACTGGGTCCTCCTACATAATTAATAATCAAGATACTCTTTCATAGACATTCCCACAGACAACCTAATAAGGACAATTAACTCAACTGAGACTTGTTTTTCAGGTGATTCTAGGCTATGCCAAGTTGACAGTTAATGCCAAGAAACCCTCTAACCTCTTACCCCTGCTGCTATGTTCAACATGTAAGGACCCAAGGACCTTGCAACAGAAGGCAGACTGCGCCTGTGTTCAGAGTAGGAAGGGTCCAATCTTCAACCCATGCCACCTTACAGTACTGAGGGTATCCTGGGACATGCTGGCTCCCATTCCTGAGATTTTGATCTCTGCTAAAAACCTTGGGTACTTTGAACCCGGAGGGTAAGATAGTTAATCTGTGTATAGATACTGAGGACACTCCTTAGTTCTTTACTTGGAACTCTTTCTTCCCAATTTATAGAGCAGGGGTAGAAAGAACTCCCCTCCAAACAGTGCTTTGCTCCTCCAGTGCTCTGTCAATTTGAAGGCCAGGATTTTATCATGCATTTTTGGTTGTCCCTCAGTGGTCTCCTCCCTTGTTGGGAAGCGACTTACTGAGTCACCTAGGAGCAATCTTGCAATTCTGCAATGTCCCTAAAGTCATGATGCCCCTAGTCTCTGAAGTGCCCCCAAATAATTCTAAGAAAAGTGGACTTACTTAACTGTTTGGCATATGGGGAGCCCTGGCCAAGACAAAACTGCTTGCCCAACCAAAATCCAGTTAAAATCTAGGGTAAATTATCTCAACCCAAAAAATATCCATTAAAAGAGGAGGCTAAATTTGGATCGCAAACTATCATTAAAAATTTTCTAGAACACGGCCTACTGGTCTGCTGCCAGTCCCCATAAAACACCTCAGTAGTCAGTCCAAATGGAGAATACTGCATTATGCAGGACCTTATGTTTATCAGGAAAGCAGTAAAGTTTTTTCTGCATTCCTTTGTACCCCACTCTTGGTACTTGTTTGCTTTTGAATGGAAGGACTCAATAACTAGAGTTACCAGCACTACATTTGGACAGGTCTTCCTCAATGGGACAGTCCCACCTTTCTGACACTTTAAGACACTAGAAAAATATCTTAGGAACCTAGTTTTGTCAGAAGGAGCCATTCTACAATATTTAGATGATATTTTGATATGTAGCTCTACCCAGAAAAGTTTAGAGCAAAATACCATGAGAGTCATAAACTTCCTAGCTTCTGGAGACTATCAAGTCTCCCAGAAAAATTGCCTGGACAACAGCAAGAAATGTAATATTTGGGATATAATTTTATCTGGGGACACAACAATGATCTCCTTCCCAAATTGGAGACATAATTGAACTAGTTCCACCAAAGACAAAGAGGCAACTTTAGTCCGTTTTGGAGATGGCTAGATTTTGTCAAATTTGGATTCCCAATTTTGGATTAATGGCAAAACCTCTCCAGGAGGCTATCGAGAGCCCAGATTCTGAACCCCTTAAGTGGGATGGTCAACTGGAACAATTCTTTAATCAGATAAAGTGGGCTCTCACAGAAGCCCCAGCACTGGGCATTCCCAATCTCTAAAAGCCCTTATTATTTGTGTCAGAAAAGGCTTGACCCTGGAGTGTTGATTCAACGCTTAAGGACAGAACTGAGGCCTGTAGCATATTTTCCAAAGAAACTAGATGTTGTAGCATCAGCATGGCCTCCCTGTTTATGAGTTGTGGCAGCCATAGCCCTGGAGTTTAAGAAGCTTCCAAGCTATCTTTGAGGCAACCATTAGAAACCTTCACCACCCATCAGATAAAGGCTGTCCCAGAATTAGAGCATGTATGTTAAAATTAACATAGACTAACAAACTATCAGGCAATCTTCCTAGACAACCCAGAAACAAATTATCTAAATTGTAGCACTCTAAGTCCTGACTCACTTCTGCCCATGGAAACATCTTCCAATCTGGCATACATGTACTGATACAATCTCCTCTACTTGTGCCAGCCAGGGACTTAAGTAATCAGCCCCTGGACAATGCAGGAGACATGGTTTATTGATGGGACAAGTAATCTTCTAAATGGAAAAATAGAAGGTAGGGTGGTTAGCCATAGAGCAGCAATTGAGGTTTCCCTATTAGCCCTTTTTACCTTGGCCAAAAAGGCCAAACTAACAGCCCCAACATTTGGGGAAATGGGGAGAAATGTAGTATCTACACTGATTTCAAATATGCCTTCATGGTCTTACACACCCATGCTACCATCTGGAAAGAGCAAGGACTATCGACAGTCAACAACTTACCTGTAAAACATAAACAAGAGATTCTATATGTATTAGAAGCTATCCAACTCCCCAATCAAGTGGTGGTCAACCACTACAAGGGCCATCAAAAGGACATGCCTGATGTTATCCAAGGAAATAGGTTGGAAGACAGGCCAAAAAAGAGGGGGGCAGCCTTGTAGATCTCCCAAGAGTTAGAACTGTTCCCTCCAAAGATAGATTATATAAAACCAAAGTATACGCCCCAAGAAGAGTCAGCATAGAATGAGGTGTCAATCGGAGGGAATCATAGAACTAGGAGGACAATAAAATGCTACTACCTCAGGCCCTCCGGTGGAAAATAAAGGAATAGCCAATTTATCATACTTAGGATGGGGATACCATTCTAAAAATAACAACTTGACCCTTTATAGGATGGGTACTGGGCCCACAATGAACAGTGTGTGTCAGCCTGTCTTCTGTACACATAACAACTCTGGCCACCCTCATACTCCTCCACTCCAATCCAGAGACACCCAGGTGATGACTATCAAGTAAGACTTTACTCATTCCTTGTGCCAACTTCAAATACCTGTTCATGTTTATAGATACCTTCACTTGGTAGGTAGATGCTTCCCCCACTAGGACTTAAAAGGCCACTGAAGTCCAAAGGACCTCCTAAAGGAAATAATCCCAAAGTTTGGCCTCCCCTACAGTGACAAGGGACTACCCCTTACATCACAGGTGACCTAGTCTAATATATAGGGTCTTAGGAATAAAAATAAAATATTTTCTACACTCTGCTTGGAGGCCACTGTCCTTGGGTAAAGTTGAAAGGGGTAACCCTACTATTAAACAGAGCCTAGCAAAAACTTTGTCAAGATCCCTCTGAAACATGGTTAAAACTGTCACCCATCACCCTCATGTGTTAGAACAGCTCCAAAATCTAACACCAAGTTCAGCCCCTATTCACACTATTTCTGGTCTCAGAATCTAAGGCCAATCAGGTGACTCTATACATAAATAAACCTGGGGCAAGTCCAACAACCCCTTTAAGAATATAGGAACAAGGTTATGCCTAGTCCAAAGAATGAGATGACAGAGGCTCTAGATCCTGGGGACTACATCCTCTTAAAACCTGGAAAGAGATCTTAGCAGACAGCCTGAGAGGGTGGGTTCTGACCACCATCTGTGTACTGTGGTCTCAGCAGACTGGCAGAGAGTACCTGTTTCCAGCTTCCCTCTGGCATAGGGGCTGAGAACACAGGGGACTGCCTGAGAGCATACATCAAATAGACCTAACAGACATCTTTTAAATATTCCACCCAAGCACCAAATAATATACTTTCTACTCAGCACTCCATGGAACTTTTTCAAAAACCTACCACATAATGGGCCACAAAACAAAACTCAACAAATACTAAAAAATTGAAACAATTCTATGCATTCTATTGGACCACAATCTAATAATGCTCAAAATCAACACTGGACAAAGCCCTACTCACTACATGAACTCAAGGCAATTCAAAAACACACTCCCAAACAATGAGTGGGTCAAAGGAGAAATTAAGAAATAAAAGAATTCCTGGAATTTAATGAAAAGGACAATACAACACAACACAACCTCTGGGACACTTTAAAAGCAGTCATAAAAGGGAAGTTTATAGCTTTAAGTGCCTACATTAAAAAATTAGAAAGAGCCCCAATAAATGACCTAATACTGCAACTCAAGATGCTTGAAAGGCAAGAACAAATGAAACTCAAACCCAGCAGAAGAGAGGAAATAACAAAAATCAGAGAAGAAATTAATGAAATAGAAACAAAACAATACAAAGAATCAATGACTCTAAGAGCCAATTCTTTGAAAAGTTAAACAAGATAGACAGACCCCTAGCCCAGTTAACCCAAAGAAAGAATGAACAAATCCAAATCAACAAAATCAGAGATGAAAGGGGAAACATCACAACAGACACCCAAAAGATCCAGACCATTATAAGGGACTATTTTTAAAACCTATACTCTACTAAATTCGAAAATCTAAAGGAAATGGATGGATATCTAAAACCATGGGGCCCACCAAAGTCAAACCAAGAAGAGATAAACAGTTTACACAGACCCATAACATATAAGGAAATTGAAACAGTAATACAAAGCCTCCCAGCTAAAAAAAAGCCCAGGCCCAGATGGATTTACAGTAGAATTCTGCCAAACATTTAAAGAAGACCTCCAACCAATACTACTTAAATTATTCAAAACCATAGAAACAGTTCCAAATTCCTTATATGAAGTCAGCATCACTCTAATACCAATAAAGACACAACTAAAAAGATAAAGATACAACAAAAAAGAAAACTATAGACCCATATCTTTAATGAACACAGATGCAAAAATTCTCAACAAAATTCTTGCGAACCCCGTACAGACACACATCAAAAAGATCATTTACCATGATCAAGTTGGCTTTATTCCAGAGATACAGGGATGGTTCAATATACGCAAGTCATTAAACGTCATTAATTATATAAATGGACTCAAAAACAAAAACCACTTTGTCATCTCAATAGATGCAGAAAAGGCTTTTGACAAAATTCAGCATGCATTTATGTTCAAAGTCCTAGAGGGAATTGGACTAGAGGGGACACACCTCAACGTAATTATAGCTATATACAACAAACCCATAGCCAATATCATTCTAAATGGAGAAAAACTGGAACCATTCTTATTAAAATCAGGAACCAGACAAGGATGTCCAGTATCTCCACTCCTTTTCAACACAATGCATGAAATGCTTGCTAGAGCAATAAGAAGGAGAAGGAAATTAAAGGAAGACTAATTGGAAAAGAAGAGGCCAAACTATCACTTTTTGAAGATGATATGATACTATACCTAAGAGATCCCAAAAGTTCCACCAGAAAACTCTTAGAACTGATCAACACTTTCGGTAAAATGTCAGGTTATAAAATCAATCTACAAAAGTCAGTAGCCTTTTTATATACCAATAACAAGCAATCAGAAATGGCAATAACCTCACTAAAGACATTAAAGGTCTCTACAGTAAAAATTTCAAAACTCTAAAGAAAGAGATAGAGGAAGACATTAGATGGAAAGACCTACCATGCTTATGTACTGGTAGAATCAATATTGTGTAAATGACTGTCTTACCAAAGCAATTTAGAAATTCAATGCAATCCCAATCAAAATACCCATGACATTCTCCATGTATGGAAACACAAAAGACCCCAGATAGCCAAAGCAACCCTGAGCACAAAGAGCAGCACAGGGGGGATTACTATACCAGATCTCAAAAGTATACTACAGGGATACAGTCATAAAAACAGCATGGTACTGGCACAAAAATAGACACATAGATCAATGGAACATCATTGAAGGGCCAAACCCTAGTACATGCAAATCAGCCACCTGATATTTGACAAAGGTGCCAAGAACACACAATGAAGGAAAGACAGCATCTTCAACAAATGGTGCTGGCAAAGCTGGATCTCCACCTGTAGAAAAATGAAACTAGATCCTTATCTTTCACCTTGCACAAAAATCAACTCCAAATGGACCAAAGACCTCAATGTTAAACTGGAAATCCTGAAACTATTAGAAGAAAATATTGGCAGTAACTTACAAGATATAGGTGTAGGAAAGGATTTTCTAAATCAAACAGAAGTTGCTCAGGAATTAAGGTCAGCAATCAACAACTGGGACCTCATTAAACAAAAAGCTTCTGCACAGCAAACAAATCAAAAAAGTTAAGAGAAAACCCACAGAATGGGAAAAAAATCTTCACCAGTGACACATCTGACAGAGGTTTAACATCGAGAATATATAAAGAACTCAAAAAACAAAGAAGCAAGAAACCAAATGACCCAATTAAGATAGGTTAAACAGAGTTCTCAAAGGAAGAAATAAAGATGGCTAAGAAACATCTCAAAGTAGTAATCGTTAGTAATGAGGGAAATGCAAATTAAAACACTATACGGTATCACCTTACCCCAACCTGACTAGGATCAAGAGAACAAATGATACCAAATGCTGGAGATGTGAAGAAAGGGAAATGCTCATTCACTGCTGGTGGGATTGCGAACTCATGCAGCCTCTATGGAAAAGTGTGGAGAACTATTAAAAAACTAAAAATGAACCTACCATATGACCTGGTTATACCACTCCTTGGCATATACCCGAAGGACTCATCCTATTATAGAGACACTTGTACAACCATGTTTGTTGTTGCTCTTTCACAATAGCTAAGAGATGGAAGGAACCTGAGTGTCCCTCAACTGACGAGTGGTTAACAAAACTGTGGTATATTTACACAATGGAGTTTATTCATCAGTAAAGAAAGATGAAATAATGAAATTTGCAGGTAAATGGATGGATCTAGAAACTGTTATGCTGGGGCTGGAGAGATGGCTCAGTGGTTAAGAACACTGGCCGTTCTTGCAGAAGACCCAGGTTCGAATCCCAGCACTCACATGGCAGCTAACAACTGTCCGTAACTCCAGTTCTAAAGGATCCAACAGCCTCTTCTGTCCTCTATGGGCATTGCACGACACTTACCTACATGTGGGTGATACACACATACACATAAAAAATATATTAAAATATTTTTTAAAAGAGAAACTGTTATATTAAGTGAAGTAACAGAAAAATTAAAGACGTATGTTCACCCTCATTTGTGGCTCCTAGCACCAAATCCTTTTAAATTCCATGTTCTTTTAATAAAATGATACTGTACAGCAGTCTCTTCTGCATGAAATAACTACCATCATCACAATTTCAGCAGTGCCTGATTGCTAAGCATCATCACAATTGGGCTTGTTGTCGGTTGTGTTCCTTCATTAAAGGAGGGGCAAGCAGGGTCATTGGGCCAGTCTTGCCAGCAAACTGTATGTAATTTGGCTCTAATCACACATGGTCTCCTGGATTTGGGGAGGGCTAAAGTATACAGTGTGGGGAAGGCTAGGAAGAGAAGGCTTGACCCATGCTGGGTAAAGGTCAGTGTGCATACTCTCAGGTCATTCATACACTTCAGCAACCCCTCAGTTATCTCTGTAGGTAATCTCAGAAAATTCACTGATTCCCCAGTAAAAACTTTAATCAAACATTGGTTTGACACTAGAACCTTAAAAGAGTATAAGCATTGCTTAGTATCTCCAGGAAAAGAATTTGGAAATTTTATTTGTTAATGGTATTATCTCATAATTATTTTTAAAAATTTTGGAAAAAAAATGAGAATGTAAAAGATGTTAAAAGGATATGGGAATGGAGATATTTTCCAAATAGACAGAAAAAAACATGTCTAAGCAAGTGGTGAAGGTCTGCGTAGGTTATGATATATAAAGGATGAGACAAAAATAATACATACATAATCTTAAAATTTCTAAGGTCATAGTTTAGTCAACTAGTTTAAGGAACAAAATATATATCTAGGCAAGGTTTATCTGAGAATGTTTGGTCTTCGCCCAAGTTTTATCTACATAGCACATGGTAATTAAAAGTACCAAACTGATGGAACTAACCTTCTTGGCAGTCTAACAGCCATACTTTGAGGCCTATACTAATCTGGTCAGAGGGACTTAAAGGACAGTTTTTTACCCTTGTCCTCCAAGGTCAAATAAGTTCCAGGGGACTATGGAACATCTCTCAAAATGTCCTGTAACTCAACTGTGGTTGAGTCACCTGTTCTCTTGATCAAGGAGGCCATGGAGACCCCACCATATGGACTTGAACCAGTGTCCAGTCTACCAGAGGAGGGTCAACTCAGAGGAGGTAGGAATTGGCTAGGCAGTTAGTATAAAAAGAGCCCAAAGAAAAGTAGCCAGCTTCCTGGCTAAAAGTCAAAATGTCCTTGGGCCTCTTAGCAACATACTCTGTTCCAAAGGCCAACAATGTCTAAAGTATTTGGGAGCTCTTATCTAATTCTTAAAAGATTTTAGGGCTATCTCTTCAGAGGGGGGAATGTCAGAGTAGCAAAAAGCCCCATTTAAAAAAAAAAAAAAGAATACATGAAGTTATCAGAAAAAAGTAATGGGAAGATATGGGAGGAGTTAGAGGGGAGGGAGTGGGCATGGATTTGATCAAAACACCTTATATGCTTATATCCCTGTATGAAATTCTCAATAAATCATTTTTTTTTTAACTTGGAAAGACGGACCCACAGAACAATTGATTCCTCAATAGGAGTTAGGCTACGATGTCAAGCTGCAGGTAACTGACAGCATAGTTCATATCTCCAGGATAAAATTAAGAACCTCAAACCTAGAGCTCTCGCCTGAAGACCCAGAGGAAAACACCTACACCTGTGAGCCAACTGAAACTTTCAAACTTCTCTTCAAAAATACAAAGCTAGTGCTGGCTGTAGTGGCGCACACCTTTAATCCTAGCATTCCGGAGCAGAGGCAGGTGGACCTCTGTGACTTCAAGGCCAGCCTGGTCTACATAGCAAGTTTCAGGTCAGCTGGGTCTACAGGGAGACCCCATCTCAAAAAAATTAAAAAAAAAAAAAAAAAAAAAAAAAAAAAAAAACAAATGGATATACCTGGGCTTGGACAAGCTAGAATATTCCTCTGGATTGAGTAGCAGGTATATGGAAAGCGAGCACTTCTGGAGCCCCACCCAGGATACCCCCCACTGTTGTACTGTTTGGAGCTGATTACCTTGTGTCTGCACACTACTGTCACTGTCACATCTTTGTTCTGCTTGCTGTTGCCTCACATGAGGCCTGTCTTACCATGATAGCCTTTATCCTACCCTGGGAGCCCCAAGGCCCAGTTTGCTTCAGACTGTGGAAACAGCTGTCCTGGCTCTGAAACTGGTCCTCAGCTAAGCAAATTCTCAACCCAGAGGGGGAAAAATCCCTGCTTGGATCTGTTTATGTTCACCTGAAAGACATTTGACCTCAAGGAGGTTTACCTCTCACAAGATGAGTAAAGGTGCCATACTCTGAAAGTCTGGTGGGATCTTTCCATCTTATACTTGACTTTTGCAAGCCATCTCTATCCACCATCTCACTAGTCTTGCATGGGGAAAAGGAATAAGAACTGGGGGCTGAAGCATCTTACTATGTGGTCAGGCCCTGTGACAGGACATATAGTACACCTGACTTCTCTTTTCCAGCCACTGACTGCCCCTGTGTAAGCCAAAGCTGTAGCCGGAAGCTGCTGTCTACAGAAGCTAGGAAGGTGATGAAGCACTAAGCACAGGCTAAGAGACACCCCCCACCCCCAAGGGAGGAAGCCCTTTTGGGGTGGGAAAGGAAGATATCTCAACAAAGGCAGGGGAGTTTTTTTTGGGGGGGGGGGATTGTTTTGTTTTTGTTTTGTAACAGTAGTTACTGTTGCAGAGATCCAGGAAGTTCCTAAAAGCACAGCATCCCAATACACCAGTTCTGTACAAGCTGGGATACTGAATTCCAACTTACCCAGGTTCTGAGCTGTCAACAGCAACACTGTGACTACCCAGTCAGTCCCAGAATCCAGTGCTGGAACCAACTGATTCTCTCTAGACACTAGTTTGTAGAAGGGCTCAAGCTTTCACAAGAGCCTGGAGCCTGAGGGCAGACAAGGGACTCTAACCCGTTTGCCTCTCTTGACACAATGGGTGGATGCTTTGAGGGCCTTTACCATGCACCATCATACAAACACTTCCGCAGGAGAAATTAATATCCACCAGGTGGTGCTCACAGGGACCTATCTCTGACAACACAGGAGAGGGTCAGATGGGGACAGGGTAGGGTACAGAGAGCATTTATATGGATGGATTTACTGAAAACTAAAAGTCTGAATAAATATATCCTCATGAGAAAAAAAACAAAATTTCTGTGGACAAGGGAGCCTGGGACAGAAAATATGATCAGTGACATACAGGTTGTCATCAATCTTGTTTTCTAAATGCCAGAGCAAGAAAATGCCATTTAGATCCTAAGGCTGTCTTAGCGCCCCTGCCCCACAGGATAGAGGGTTGCTAAGCAGTTTGTTTTGAAACAAGCAGAGAACAGCCTCCTTTGCACTTACTTACCTGGAGGGTTTCTGACCACCAAATATCATAGGAGGCAGGGGCTACATTCACAGAGGTCTGATGAGAGATGTGTCACTTCAGGAGGCTGGTGTGGTGGAGGCCATAAGAGGCAAAGGGCATGGCTGATGTCCTGACAGAAGTCACAATACAGTAGCCTAACAAGACCTGTGTAACACCAGTTGACATGCCAACGTGGATGGGGGAAATTTCAGAGTCCCACTACATTGCTATAGGCAGTCAATGGATGCAGAGGGAGGGAAAATCAGTTTTCTCCAGGGATGAGCTCCCTGATAGGTTACCTAACCCCACATAATCAGCCCTAAAAACATATATCCAGAAGCACCACTAAATGGACTCAGTGTATATGTATACACATATATTATAAATGTATGCATGTGTAACAATAATAAAGAGGACAGGAAATTGAAAGGGAGTAGGGGAACACGGGAAGAGTTGTAGGGGCGGGGGTAGAAATGATGCAAGTACTAATGTATGAAATTCCCCCAAATTATGTATTTTTCTGAAGGGATTATCATGATACTAGTACTCAGCCCTTCTCAAGAGCAAAACCTATCTACCCTGGGTCTAGAAATTCCATTACAATGCTGTACTCCACAGAGCACACACCCCTGTAGACAGGTTCCAGCCAACAAGGACACCATTCAGGCTGTCAAAGATGCTCTCGAACAGCCACAGGCACATAGTGTACAGTTCCTGAAACAGCGTGCAGTGAGGCAGCAGGAATGCTCCCTGAGGACCACTTCCCACTCGCGTCTCAATTCCAGTCTGCAGCACACACGGCCCACCTGAGGTCACTCATGTGTGACACCATTCCTGGAGAGCCATGACAACAGATAAGGAACTGATGACAAAAGAATGCCACAGAAATCCAACTTGGTGAACCTGTGACTTTTATTGGGATTACGAGAATATGGGGGAGAACTTACAGGAGCAGAAATGACTCAAAGACAGCTGTATCACCAAAGCAAGCCTAGCCCAGCATGGGTGACAGCTCAGGTTAGCAGGAAATCTGGAACACACTGCATAACTTGCAGGCAATTCAACAGGTTGGCGTGCCTTTTCCCCACAGCTGAGTTTGTCTGAGCCACTTCCAGGCAGCTCCACTAGCTTCTGCCTCTTCCAGCTGGCTCTGCTTGAGTGTCTCAGCAGTTTTCACTAGTTGGGGAAGGAAGGGCCTAGTGTAGCTGGACAGTTTCAGGGACTTCCTGAAGCCTTTACTTCCTGAGCTTAATGACCTTCCCTGCAGGATGGAATCTTACATCTCACTTTACAACATTCAGCATCTTAAGGAATTTTTATCCAAGATGGTAGGTTCCCCTCCCCTGAGAACATCCTGCGTTTTTCTCCAAGATAGGTTTTATCACAGAGGAAACCGCTACGTAACAGGCACAGACCACAGGAGCCCTGGAGCAAGTGTGCAGCTATGGGTTTTTCCTAGCGATTACATAACACACCAAACAGTACTGCTTTATGTTTAGGCAGTTGTCAGTCATTGACTAAAGGTTTTTGTTCATGATTTTGTTTTGGCTTTTTGAGACAGGAGCTTGCTATGTAACCTCAATTGTCATGCCTCGGCCTCCCAAGTGCTGGGACTATAAAACACCACACCCAGTCAATTAAAAGATATTTTTTTAGGGGCTGAAGGTGTGGAACATGTGCAAAGTCCTGGGTTCAATTTCCAGCATCACAACCATAACAAAATCTTCTGATCTTCACAGATATCTACTAAAAAGGAGAGAGAATATTTTTTTTACAGTCAAGCTGCTAATACAATAACTGTGATCTATCTGGTATTGACTTGTCCAGGCAAACTTCTTGGGCTCAACAATTCCAAGTGTGTAGAAAATTAAGTTTCAAACTATTTATATCAGTCTTGGCACTACTGCTATTTGGGGCTGGATACATTTTTGGTTTTGTTGTTATTGTTTTGAGACAAGGGTCCATGTAGTCCAGGATGACCTTGAACTTGCTATATAGCTGAGCCTGGCCTTGAACTCCTCATCTTCTTGTCTCCCAAGTGCTGAACTGTGATGTGCACTACTGTGCCAGGCTTTCAGATGGATGTATTTTTGTTTTAGGAGGCTATCATGTGCATTTCAGGAAGTTCCTTGCCTCTACCTACTACAGATGCATTCAGAATTACAGGAAGTGCCCAAAGGGAGATGCAGGCAAAGCTGTACCTTGGCTGGAAAATCCTCAATGACTTTCACCAAGTCTTGGCAGCGTTGTGCAAAGGGTTTATTAAGAGTCAGCTTTCAGGGTAGCTAGATAACAAAATGAGAGAATCATAAACAGACTTGCTGTGCAGTTCGTGCAAATACTCTGTCCCAAATCAAAACAGAAACACAAGCAACAGAAATATATAACCACTGCCTGGTCACTAACATTTCACGCATCAGGTGCCAATGGCACACAGGAAGCCTCTAGAAGAAGCTGCAAGTCTGCCACCCTGGACCAGAAATTCTCAGGTGTTCTCCCTCAGGCATCCTGTTACCTCAAAGGAAAGGAAACTGACTCCCACTGATCCACAGGTAGGGCAGTGCTGTGCAAAAGATTTATTAATAGTCAGCTTTCAGGGTAGCTAGAAGACAAAATGAGAGAATCATAAACAGACTTGCTGTGTAGTGTTTGCAAATATTCTGTCCCAAATCAAAACAGAAACACAAGCAACAGAAATACATAACCACTACCTGGTCACGAACACTTCATGCATCAGGTACTGCATGTGCCAAGCTTCTAGAAGAAGCTGCAAGTCTGCCACCTCTGGACCAGAAATTCTCAGGTGTTCTCCCTCAAAGTGTTACCTCAAAGTGCTGTGCACTATGGAAATGAAATTTGACTTCCACTGATCCACAGGTAAGAGTTTAGCATCAGGATCAGCTCCACAATTAAGGACAGGATCCCTGTTGTACGGGGACTTCTCTCAGTTCATCCATGCTCAAATTTATACACAGGAATTGGAAACCTTGCACTTCTCACCCCAATCGCACGACTGTGACCATCAATGACAATGGCCAGTGGAGAAGCTGCTCCCTCGCTGGACCTTAAAAAGTCTGAAACTACAGATGGCCCCAGTCAACCCAACATTCATCAGGACAATGGAGAGATCAGCAAAACACTCAGGCAGGAACCAAGGCGATCTACCTGAGGCCATGGGAGGTGGGGACAGCACATTGACTCCATGGAGAAGTGGTCTCTGGGTAAACAGGGTGAGATCAGGAGATGCCAGAATTTCAATGAGCAGGCTTTGACCAAGGATATCTAATGCCTTGACCACCTACAAACAAGAGATTGCATGGGGCCTGGATCAGAGATGGAGACTTAGCCATGGGTCAGGCCTGCTGGCTCCAGAGAGATACCAAGGAAGGCTGCCCTTCCAAAAGTTTGGATGTTCACAAGTTATTACCTTCTGAGAACTGAAATGAAGAATCTTCATCACCTATATTTGTCTCACACTGCTTTCCTGCTTTAGGTTTAACACCTAAAATGCAGCCCTACTGCCCTCAGAACAGCAGTGTCCCTCCATTTTTACTGAGGACAGTTGTGATTATGAGAACTTCACACACACAGTTTACACATCATGAACATCTGATGCATATTCTTCTCACTCACTCTTCCTCATACTCTGGAAAGTAGGGAAAACAGCATTTGAATCAACTCTTGTTTTCTTTTGGCTCTTTCTCTAGCTCAGGTTAGCCTGGAACACTCTATGTAGCCCAGGCTGGCCTTGAACTCTGGGCAATAATCCTGCCTCCACCTCAGCCTCCTAAGTACTAACAGAATCAGCTCACTGGGTGAATGAGTGTCTCTGAGGTCCAGAGACTGAATAACCCCAATATCCTCCACTAAAAGGACACAGTCAAGCACAAGCATTCTAACCCCCAGTCCCATGTTATTTCCCTACCAAACAACCACAGACTGTCTCAAGTCACCTGGGGATGTTGGTACTGAGGCAAAAGGATCACAAGTTCACAGGCCAGCATGGCTACACAGCAATGTGCTGTCTTAAAAAAAATAAAACTTTGAGTTGGTGGAATTTCCAAGTCCCTCAACCACAAAACTATTGGTCATCGTCAACTCTCAAACACAGCTGGTGTTTGAAATCAGGAGGAAACTGAGCTGCTACAGGTGAAAGAAAGCCACAGCAGCCTCCCACAGAGCTTTGTTTGGAAAAACCAAGACAAAATCTTATCTGCCACACCGCAGATTACGTAGTTTAACAAAGCCCAGGAGAACATTTGTTGAAATCAACACACGCATTGCCTATTCTCTTGTTTTATAAAAATGCCAAATGTTCATGGTAGCCAGCTGCAGAGCCACCTATGGCAGTAACTCCTTATTAAAGCTTGAATAGTCTTGCTAGATGCCAGGACTGGTTCTGAGGGCTCTCCATATATTTCTTCATCTAGTCACCAGTAACAGGCAGAATTCTCTGCAGTCCACCAAGATTTCTCTTCCTTGGCTATTCAGTCATCTAGGTGCTACTGTAAAGAGACTAAGAAGCAATTGAAGTCTCATGTTAATGAACCCTAAGATAATGAGCAATGAATGCTCAGTTCAAGTTCTACAACTCACAGGAATTAGATTCTGTGAGCATGATAAACAAGCTTAGAAGCAGATTCTTCCCCCCTAAATCTGCAGATTGGAGCACCATCTTGAATTTAGCCTTGTAATGCCCTAAACAGGTAACTTGGCTGAGCCTTCCTGGATGTCTATGTAACCAAAAGAAAGCAAATGGTTGCTACTTAAGGCTGCTAAGTTAATCAAGAATACCCTACGAGGTCAGTACAGATGAGGAAACAGCAAGAAAAAGGCTAGAACACCAGCTAGTAAGTAGCAAAGATTCAAACAAACTGATGTCCTTACAAATCTCTGAGAAAGGGTCAATCACATGGCCCAGGTTTTATGCTATGAACGAAGATCAAGTTCTGCCATGAGAGCCTTAGAATCAGCCATCACAAAATTAGGAGTCTCCAGTTTTTTGCCTCCCTGCCCCATGGTCAGAACACATAACACCCAGAGTTGGACAGGGCAGAGAGGAACCTGCAGAGTGACATCGAAGGACTTATGACAGTTTTCCTGGCAGAGCTCTGCTCACCACAGGAGTAAAGGTGCCAAAGTGACAACTGGCAGTCTGGGAGGAGGGAGAGAGGCTGGGCGTAAGTAGGAACTTAGCAGTTGGGGTTGGCGAGAGAAGACCACCAATCTTTGCACTTGGCAAGAGCGCCTCCCAGGCTTTCCCGCTGAACTAGCCATTAATTTCAGCGTCAAGGAAAATTTAAAACACTGCAGTCCTGACCTACTTGGCCAGAACACCACACACTACTACAATATCACGGGAGCAGCATAAAACTGTGGACTGTTTGCTAAGGGCAGAGTTCTAGGGATGAAGTTACTCTTCCCCGGCCGCTTGCACAGATCACAGCAGACTGGGGACGTCAAACTCGTGTCTTTCCACCACGAGGGCAACGACTTCCACACATTTACTTTTAGAGCCGGTCGGCCCGGATCCGCTCACCATGCCATCTGCATGCTGCTTCCATTCTGTTCTGGAAGTTTCTATGGAGCAAGTCGGAGACCTCGGGCCCAGCTTATCCCGCACGGCCAGGCCCTCCCTGGGGCTGCACCTGGGAAACAGAGGCTCGCCCCCCGATGCTCACGAATGT
>NW_008345972.1:2576838-2607260 GCF_000622305.1 Nannospalax galili
GGGGCCCGCCGGGGCCCGGGGGCTCCCCGCCGGCTACGCTCGGGTGGCGGGGCCGGCGGCCCGAGCCCACGGCTCGCGGAGGAACCGAGCGGCCTCGGCGGGGACGGGAGAACGCCGTCGGCACTCACTTGCCTGGACGCTGGATCTCCAGAAATAAAAGACGCCGGTCCGCTACGCGGGGCGTAAAATGTCATCAAAAAGCGCAGCCCAGCCCACGCCCCTGACCTATGGCGTATAGCCTTTACGGCTTGAGAACGGCGCGTGCGCACACCGGCTGGAAGCGCGTGCGCAGTGATGGCTTCAGCGCTCCTTATGCCTGAATTTGTGCTTTTCTGAGCAAGGAGCGCTCCTGCGCTTGAGCTAAAGCCGTTAGAGCCCTCGAGAAATGCCTGTAGTAAGGAACCTCCTCAGAACAGATAATGACACACTGCCATGAATGCCCTTCATCCAACAGGCATTTATCGAGAGCCCAGTGTATGCCAGGCCCTGGTGCGCTGGGTGCTGCTACCGAAGCGAGCATGAGCAATGCAGGGAAGGTCAGATCGCCAAGGAGCGGACAGCTTTCCAAGCAGCAGCCCCATGCCCAACACACTGCCCAGCACACAGTAGGCGCTTCGTGCAAGGCAAGGAATGGACTGGCAGTGTCAAGACCTCTGGGGATTCTGCGCCAGGCGGGGACGCTGCATGGAGGAGGGTAGGCAATAGGGGGAGCTGTGGGGTCGCCTGGCGGGCCACAGCCGCGCAGAACCCTGGGCTGGGTTGGGCAGGGCCCAGGGCTCCTTCCTGTCGGAGGTGCGGATGGCGGATGGCGGCGGGGCTGGACTCGGGGCATCCACCGGGCTGGAGGCGGCGACGCTGCAGAAGCTGGCGCTTCGGCGGAAGAAGGTGGTGGGCGCGGAGGACATGGAGCTGTACGAGCTGGCGCAGGCTGCGGGCGCCACCGTCGACCCCGACGTGTTCAAGTGAGTGGGAGTGAGCGAGGGTTGGGGTTTCGCGCTCGTCCTCCCGGCTGACACCCCTGCTTCGGGACTCCAGCCGATCTACCCCCTGCCCCCCTCCCCCGACCTGCGGCCCCGCTGGGCTCACTGAGCACCGTGTTTGTTCTTCCAGGATCCTAGTGGACTTGCTGAATCTTAACGTGGCTCCCCTCGCGGTCTTCCAGATGCTGAAGTCCATGTGTGCTGGGCAGCGGCTGGCAAGTGAGCCCCAGGACTGTGTGTCCATGTCTCTGCCCACGTCAGAGACCCGAGGTCAGAGGTGGACTCTGTGCTCCTGGTGCCGGGAGGGGAGTAAAGGTTGAATTGGAGCTGATTGGCCAGACCTGTCTGTGGGTCTCTTTACAGTGCCTGCAGGTCTGTCCACCTGCTGGAACCCTAGATGGCCCCATTTTGGGGAATGTACTCCTGGATTAAGGAGTGGTCCAAGCAGACTAGTGTCCATCTGTCTAACTCCCTCCCAACTCTTCGTGGTGCCTGCATTCCACAGGCACAGGAATAAAGATGGCTTTGGTCCTGTCTTCCTCACATCACAGCCCTGTGCCCTCAGCTCCTAACTGGTATCCCCACCCTACCCCCCAGGCCCAGGTGCAGCAAATACCCAGCTGGTGAGGCCTGCGCTACTCCCATCCAGGGATTATTTGGATTATAGGACTGGAGCCACCTAACTGCCTTGGGACATAGAGTAGAGGTGTGATGGGTAGAGCAACCCAGTGTCCAGGTGTGAAGGGCTTCCTTGCTCTGGTGGTCAAGAGCTGGAGTTGGGGTGGGCACAGGGTGGCAGAGTGTGTAACACAGGAGGCTCAAGTCCCTACACCTACTCACCCTATGTTGCTTTTGTGCCCCCCACCCCCGCAACCCTCTGAAATGCAACAGACCTTCCCAGCAAAAAGATGGAGGTCCAGGACCAGCTCCCAGCCTAGAAGCACAGGAACACCCAGACCTGCCTCCAGGAGGGGCCGAGTGTAGGCTGGCCCTGTGGGAAGAACTCCCAGGCCTGGGAACGGACCCACACATCCTCACTGACCTACCCTGTGTGTTCTCTGTGTGCCTCTGACTTCCACAGGCCTCCTTTCTCTCTTCCAGGAACAGTAGCAGGGCCTTCCTTTTCCTCAGACCTTCAACCTCTCCAGTTGTGCTCCATGGCCTGACTCCCATGCTCTCTCTTGTCTCTGCCCCCCAACTTCCCTCCAGCAAGTTCTCTTACTGCCTGTTTTCTCCTTTGACAGGTGGCTTTTTTTGGATTATTTCTGGGGCTGACGGGGTCTCTTCCCCCTGGAAACTGCCAGTGTCCCCTTAAGGCCAGGGCAACTTTGAGCTGGAAGGCCAGAACAGTCTGCCATGTACATCAGAGCCAGGCCATACTTCCTGACTCATTTCACCAAAGACACACTATTTCTAGATTGTGCCCCCAGGATGAGACCAACACCCCTACATTTGTGAGCTATAAAGGGTCCACCTCAGGGCAAGGATGGAAAGCAGAGGGGCAAGGATGAGACACCACAGTGTGCTGTTGGGAACATGGCCTCAAGTGTGAGAAACACCTCAGCCACTTAAGCACTGTCCCTCAGCCGAGTGAGAAGTCTGGAAGAGTTCGGAAAAGTTAAAATTATGCATATGGCTCAAATCATATCCTTGCCAAACAGAGCTCCTACAGCACATCTCTGAAGATACTTCCCAACAATACTGAGGAAAAGTCATGTGTACATGTATGCACATGCCCATGCATGTGTAGACAGGAGTCGCTAGCACACAGAAAAAAGCAGCTAAGTGTAGCTGAGTTAAGGGTACACATGTGCACAGCTGGAATTGCCCCCATCCTGATGATTGGGTTCTATATCTTCTCAGGGAGAAACAGAGACGGCCCCACTCTCAGCAGTGCATCTACATTGGCAGAACGTGGCAGCCGAGAAGGATCCATGCAGAGGATCCCCCGCCAGCCCAGTGCTACCAGACTGCCCAAGGTGGGCGGGCCGGGGAAGAGCACCTCCCGAGGCAGCTCCTAGGCGGAACAGAGACTGCATTTGGCACCACTGTCCTTCGGGCAAATGCCTCCCACCTCTTCCCTCCCTAAATCCTTCTGAGAAGCAGAGCATCTGGATGGACATTCTCTACCATGTTTGGATATTATTAAAGCATAGAATTTGAGTGAGTTCTACATGCAGTCCTAGTTTTGCTACAGCCAAAATAACCAGGAAACAAACCAGTGATTTTTTTTACCTTTTTGGACCTTATATGGGGGTCTAAGAAAATAAATATGTTGCTGGGTCTTTTATAAACAACCAACATGCTTTCCTGCATGTGAAAGGTTCCCTACAAGACCAACCCATCACGGCACTGGCAAGCAGCGGTGTGACCACATGGTGAGCCCAGGCACAGATGTGTTATCAGCTCTGGGTCATACCAATAACACCCCCTTCCCCCACAAACCCTGACCTCTCACATTTAGCCCAGTTTCAAAGATTTCATGGACACTCCCCACCCAGAAATCTGATTTAAATCCTTCATTTCTTTCTTTTTTTAATTTGATACAGCAACTCACTATTTAGTCCAGGCTGGCCTAAAATTCATTATCCTCTGACCTCTGCCTCCTGTGTGCTGGGGCTGAAGGCATGTGCCACCATGTCCACCTAAGCCCTCCATTTCTAAGCTTTTATACTTTAGTCAGTGTGCCTCATCCTTGTAGAAGTCCCCCACAGAGCAAATTCAGTGGGCAGAAAACTGATTCTACCTTCTGAGGAGTTAGCACATCTGTACACTTTAACACAGGTCCAGTCGCCAGCAGGGTCTCCTTAAAGGCATGCAGCAATGCTGTCCTCACTCCCTACTCAAAAACAGCAGACTGGATCCTGAACCATCCTTCACTGAAGCTCAGATTCTGTCCACTCTGGCAAAGACAGGCAGCACAAGACAGGTTTACACAGAAACTTTCATTATAAGCAGCTCAAAGGCAGCCATGCAGAGGGCCAGCAGGCAACGCTGCCAACCACCTGCCAGCCACACCTGTGCACTCAACTCAGCTCTTCAGCCTCTGCCTCCTCACATTCCATGCCACCTCCTAACACCCCAGTGCTGCCAGGTCCTCCTGGGCCTCAGAGAACTACCCCCTCCTGTTGTCTGACACTACTTTTGTGGAAATGTGAACAAATATCTACTCACCCTTGATAGAGAACCAACAACAGACTAAAGTAAGGATACCACTGAAGTCCAACTTGGTGAACCATTGAGTTTTATTGGGTTTCCCTACAGGGGCTTAAATGACTCAGCAGCATTTCCCAAAGCCACTTCAGCATGGATGACAGCTCAAGAGAGCAGGAAACCTGAAGCACACTGCTCAATGTACAGGTAGCTCAACAGATTGGAGAGTGTCCTCTCCAGGTAGGTCAGTGGTCTGAGCCTCTTCCAGACAGCTCAGCTTCTCTGAGAGTGTCTCAGCAGTCTTGGGGAGGGAGGAGCCTAGGGAACCTGATCAATTTTAGAGTTTTCCTGAAGCTATTGAGTTGTCTACTTCTTGAGCTAGTTTCCCTGCAGGATGGAATGTTTCACCTCCTCTCAAAACATCCTGTTGTTTACCCATTTCCCTTCAAGATGAAAGTTTCTATATGGGAGGAAAGTGATACACAGCACCTCCTTCATGCCTTCCACAAACCAGTGTCAAATGCCTGTTTGGTGTGTATTAGGATGAACTTATGAACCAAATGAGCCCAGGCCTAAGTGATGATGGTGGTGGTATATATCATGCACATGGGGTCCACTGCACCTTGGCCTGGTCTGCCCAAGCACTATGGTGGGTAGTTAATGCCCACTTTCCTGAAAGGGGGAAAAAGCATTCCGTGGAACTTGTATCAAGTCCAGAAAAGGGGTACTTTCCCTTAAACAAGATTTACTGTAGGTATCCAGTGATTATCCCACCCAACTCTCTGAGGAGAGCATAGCTTCCCCACCAATAAGCACCAAGCCCTCCTTTGTGCTGGGTACAGTGCTGGGATGGCAGGAAGATGGTTCCAGTCAAGAAAAAAGCAGGAAAGAGGAGCCTTGAGTTGGTCACACCGGCTGGGTCCCAAGAGGCCTGAAGGGCTGCTTGCCAGTAACTGTAACATGAGATAGGTACCCAGGGAAGGGGATTGCCTTCACTCCTAAAAATATTCCCCATTGTGTATTCCTTGTATTTTCTCTACAGATTTCAACAACATGATACATTGTTGTAGCCGTACTCTACAAGCTTGAGAGTGCTGTGTACAGCTAAGATACCCTGGGAAGATCATCTCCCTGCTGACCCACCAACCAAAACCTAGGAAGTAGGCAGGCATACACAAAGGTGGCAGATCAAAGGCCACAAGTCCTGTGAATGCCTACCATGTGCCAGAAGGTGACATATTCTGTGCTTAGGTGGGCAAAGGAGGAGGCATTCCACCCCGAGGACCAAGGGTAGGCACTGTGAGTTTCAGAACCAGGAGATAACATGACCAGAGATTTCAGCAGCAGTATGTAGGACCAGCTAGAACAGAGACCAGCGAATGTGTTCTCATAATATACTAAAACTTCCAAGCTTGGCAGCTGTTCTTTTCACAACTGCTCAACTCTGCTAATATAGTACAGAAATAGATGCATACAACCTATAAATGATCGGCTGTAGCGTTCAAACCAAACCTTTTCTGCATAAAATTAAGCATCTGGCCCAACATCCAGAGGAAGATAATCTCAGAGCAAAACTTCCTTATTAAGAATGTATGCCAGGGGCTGAAGAGACATGGCTCAGTGGTTAAGAGCACTGGCTACTTTTGCAAAGGACCTGGGTTTGAGTCCCAGCACCCACAAAACCGTCCTAACTCCAGTTCCAGGGGAATCCAACACCTTCTGACCTCTGCTTACACTGCACTACATGAGTGCACTTACATGCCACCTTCAGGCAATACACTCATACACTAAGAAAATAAAGTAAAATATTAAAAAAGAATGTATGGCAAAGCCAGCCGAGTATGATGGCACAGGCCTGTAATCTCAGCATATGGAAGGCAGAGGTAGAAAATCACCACAAATTTGAAGCCAGCCAAGACTTTAGAGTGAGTCCCTGTCTCGAATAAAAATGGAATATATGACAGAAATAGGCATAGAGGTACACACTTGTGATACTAGCCCTCAGAAAACAGAAACAGAAGGATCAGGAGTTAAAATCTGGGCTACATGAAACCCTGTCTTAAAAACAAAAAGTATGGCAAGATGGATGTGGAGCCTGATACCTATAATCCCAGCACTTACAAGGCTGAGTGAGTTGTTCTGGGACAGTTGAGCTACAAAGCCCAGACCCTGTCTCAAAAACAGAATCTACTTCAGTGCAGGTACCAGAAACAATTGAGGTTTGAACCAAAGAAGACAGTGTAAGGGGCTGGAGAGATGGCTCGGTGGTTAAGAAGACTGCTCTTGGAGAAGACCTGGGTTCGGTTCCCAGCATCCAAATGACAGCTAACAGCTGTCTATAACTCCAGGGGATCCAACACCCTCTTCTGACCTCCGTGGGCATTGCACACATGGGCACACTTACATACATGCAGGCAAAACACTCATACACATAAAACTAAATAAAATATTTTTAAAAAGAAGGCAGCATAAAAAGCAAAGCATGAGGACACACATTTGTAACATACAAAGAAGCAACAGGAAAAAGCTGAGAAATGTTCCTAATGTGCATCATTGGAAGGTCAGAATTAACTTTGTATAGAATTCTTAGGGTAACATGCTAAAATAATTTTAGCACAATAAAATTCTTGATACTTTTATTTTGAATCACACACCACATAGAACATTAAATTCAACTTAATTTGCACGTGCCTATAGAATGAAATGCCATTTAAATGAAAATGGCCCATTTATATGTTAATGCTCTGATTTTAAAATATATATATTTCAAGATAGGCATGGCAGCCATGAAGCTCAGATTGGCCTTGAAAGATTTATAGGCAGATAACCGTTGATGGCTGACAGACGTTTTCTTCTGTGGTGTACCCACTAATGAGGTGCACACACTCCTCTAAACAACCTGCAGGAAACTCATTGAGTCACATAAGAAAAGAAAGACATTTAATTAGAAGAGAGACTAGCTGGGAAGAAGAGGATTAACAAGAGTAGGAGGGGGCAAAGGAGAATAATACGGGTTGAATTTGAGTACATTATGTACATTTTACACACAAGAAAGACTAAACTGCTAGAATAATAAGAGATGAGGAGGGGGAAAAACCTACAAAATCAACAAAATGACCAGAATCAATACACATTTTTCAAAAATCACTCTGGATATTAATGTTCTCAATTCCCCAATCAACTAGTAGATTGGATTTTTGTTTCTTTGTTTAGTTTCTTGAGACAGGGTCTCCTTATAGCACCAGCTGGCCTGGAACTTGCTCTGTATAGACCAGGCTGGCCTTGATCTCACAGATACCTGCCTGACTATGCCTCCCAAGTGCTGGGATTAAAAGTGCGTGTCACCAGGCCCGGCAGTAGGTGGGATTTTTTTAAGCATGAACCATGTATTTGTTGCCTCCAAAGAATGCATTTTGCCATAACATACAGCACGACCTTAGGGTAGAAGGACGGAAAAATGTATTCCAAACAGATAGACCTAGAGAACAAGGAGGTGTGGCTATTTTAATATCTGACAAAACAGGTTTCAAACCAAACCTCATGAGAAAAGACAAAGAAGCTCACTTGGTACTGACTAAGGGAATAATCCATAATTCTAAATAAACTCCCCTGAACACTGAATTTTATAAAACAAATACTGTTAGCTGTAAAGTAACAGATTAAGCCCATCACAATAGTAGTAGGTGACTTTAGTAACCCACTCTCACCAATTGACAGGTCATTCTGACAAAACAGAGACATGAATTAAATGACATCACATATCAAATACTCTAACATGCAAACACTGCAGAACACGCATCCTTCTCAGCAGTCCATGGAACTTTCTCTAAAATAATTATATATGAGTACACAAGTCTTAGCAATTATAGGAATTGAAATAATTCCTTGTACTCTATCCAATAAAATAAGACTCCAAGTCAACAGCAAGAGAAACCCTAGAATATACACAAATTCATGGAGATTAAATGACATCCTATTGAATGGTGAATGGGTCGTTGAATAAATCAAGAAAGGCATAAACAAAATCATAGAATGAAAATTGAAACACAGCATACCAAAACCTATGAGATAGAATGAAAGCAATCCTAAGAAGAAAGTTTATGACTTTAAGCACCTACATTAATGAATGAGGGGCTGCAGAGATGACTCAGTGGATAAGAACACTTGCTCTGTAACCATCAACACCTGTGTTGAAATCCCAAGCGTCCATACAAAAAGCCAGCCATGGCTGCAGGTGCCTGTAACCTCAGCACAAGGGGTGGGAAGTGGAGATAAGCAGATGGTGAGGACTGGCTGGCCATCCAGTCTAACTCAAACAGCGAGCCTCTAGTTCAATGAGGAAATTTGTCTCAAGGGATTAAGATGGAAAATGATAGAAGACATCCAAAATCCTGCTCTGACTTCTGCATACACACCCACTGCCACATGCACCCACATAACCACACACATTCATGTGCATATATACCACATGCGTTCATGCACAAACACCTATGCACATACACAAGAAGTCATGGAGATCGCAAATATCTTGATACATCTTAGTTCCCTGGAAAGAGAAGAATAAATCAAACTTCAAAGCAGTAAATGGAAAGAAATATATTAAGATCGGGACCAAAATTAATGAAATTGAACCAAAAAAATAATTTTAATTTTAGAAATCAACAAAACATGGGCTGGAGAGATGGCTCAGCAGTTAAGAACACTGGTTGTTCTTGCAGAAGACCTTGGTTCGAATCCCAGAACCCACATGGCAGCTAACAACTGTCCTAACTCCAGTTCCAGGGGATCTGACAGCCTCTTATGTCCTCCGTGACAGAAGGTGCACTTACCTACACACAGGCAATACAAGCATACACATAAAAATAACCAAATATTTTTTTAAAAAGAAATCAATAAAAGACTTGATTCTTTGAAAAGATTTTTAAAAATGAAAACCCCTTAAACTAACCAAAAGAAAGAGGAGATCCAAATTAATAAAATTAGAAATAAAAAGGGACCCATTATGACAGATACTAAGGAAATTCAGAAAATTATTAAGTCTTGCATTACAACTATATATTCTAGGGACTGGAGAGATGGCTTAGCAGTTAAGAGCACTGAGTGCTCTTGCAGGGGACCAGGGTTCAATTCCCAGTACCCACATGGTGGCTAAAACCATCTATAACTCCAGTTCCAGGGGATCTGACCTCCTTGGGCATTGGCACAACATGGGTGCACTTACATGCATGCCGGCAATACACTCATACACATAAAAATAATAAAATATTTTTTAAATTTTTTAAAAACTATATATTCTAATGGAAAAAATTAAAAGCAGATAAATCTAGATGCATATAATCTACCGATATGAAATAAAGTTTAAACACATGTATAATAAGCTGTGAGGTTGTAGTAGTAATTTAAAATCTAAAAAATGTCTAAGCCCATATGGATTGACTTTCCACAAAATAGAAAAGTTAGGATTATCAAACACTTTTTACAAAGCTAGTATTTCTCTGATATGAAAGGCAGGTAAAGTCCCAACAACAACAGAAAAGGAAATTACAGGCCAATCTCTCTGATGAATATAGGTTCAAAAATTCTCAGCCAAATACTTGACAACCAAATTCAAGAACACATCAAAAAGATATAATCAAGTTGGCTTTATTCCAGAGATGCAGAGATGGTTCAATATATTTAAATAAGTAAATGTTAAAAAATCCATAAATGGATTCAAGACAGAAATCATGTGGTCATTTCTAAAAACACAGAAAAGGCTTTTGACAAAATCCAATACTACTTCATGATAAACTTCCTGAAGAAATTCAGAACAGAAAGACCACCACATAATAAAAACTATATACAACAATCCGTTAGCCAACATTAAATAGGAAAAAAGTTCAAAGCCAGGCATGATGCACGCCTTTAATCCCAGTACTCGGGAGCCGGAGACAGGTGAATCTCTGTGTGTTCAAGCCCAGCCAGGTCTACATAGTGAGTTACAGGCCATCTGGGGCTACAGGGACACTGCCTCAAAAGAGAAAAAAAACCTCAAATTATTTCTGCTGAAATCAGGAGAAAGATAAGGTTGTCCATTTTTTTCTCCTTGCATTTATAGGGTACCAGACATATTACCTAGGGCAATAAAACAAGAGAAGCAAATAAAAGGATTCAAATAGGAAAGGAATAAATCAAAAAATTTTTATTGCAGATATGATTTTGAGAGACCTGAGTGACTCCATCTTGGATAAAACCTCCATAGGACTGACCCAGCCCTGGGCCCTGTACCAAGAAAAACCACAATACTTGGAACGGATAGAGAACAACTCCCCTGCCAACGGTCAATTAACCAGGGACAGGAAAGTACTAAAAGTCCAGGTGTTTTCAGATTTCCTGAAGCCAGCAGTTTATGGTTTGGCACTGAGCTGCAACCAATCAGATGCTTGCCAGGCTGGAGACCCCCTACTCCCTACTTGCTGAACTTGCTGAAATAAATGTATAAAAACCTCTGTCTCCCAAAGCAAGGGGGGTCTCACTTCTGAGATCTGCTAGGTCGGTGACAGAGTGGGCCCAAGCTTAAGCTTGTAACAATAAAAGAACCCTTGTGTGTTTGCATCGATCTGCTCCTTGGTGGGCTTTGGGGGTCTCAAGAACTGTGCACAACAATTTTATACATAAGCTAACCTTAAGACTCTACCAGAAAACTCCTAGAACTGAGAAACACTCCAGAAAAGTAGCAGGATACAAAAGAAACATAAGAAATCAGTTTTCCTATACACCAATTGAGAAAGAAATCAAGGAAAGAATTCCATCACAGTAGCCTCAAAAAATACCTTGTAGTAAACCTAACAAAGGAAATAAAAGAACTCTATAATTAAAACATTAAAACAATGAAGAAAAATTGAAGAGACTAGAAGATGGAAAGACATCCCATGTTCAGTGAGTGGATGAATTAATGTTATGAAAATAACCATCCTAGCCAGGCGTGGTGGTGTATGCCTTTAACCCTAACACTCAGGAGGCAGAGGCAGGCAGATGTCTGTGAGTTCAAGGCCAGCCTGGTCTACATAGTGAGCTTCAGGCCAGCTGAGGCTACAGGGAGACCCTGTCTCAAAAAGACCAACGAAGAAAAGAAAAGAAAATGGCCATCCTGCCGAAAGCAATCTATAAATTCAATGCAATCCCCATCAAAAGTCCAGTGTATTTCTTTACAGAAATATAAAAGGCAATCTTAAATACATATGGAAGCACAAAAGACTCAAGACAATCAAAATAGTTGGGTGTAGTGGTCTATGCCTTTAATCCCAGCAGAAGCAGGCGATCTTTGTGAGAGCAAGTCCAGCCTGGTCTACATAGCAAGTTCCAGGCCACCTGGGACTACAGGGAGACCCTGTCTCAAAACAAACAAACAAAAATAGCTAAAGCAATTTTGAGCCAAAAGAATACTGCTGGAAGCATCACTGTTCATGATTTCATGTTATACTACAGAGGTATAATAATAAAAACAGCATGATTCTGGCAGAAAAACAGAGACATAAATCAATGGAATAGAATAGAGGACCTAGTTACAAGGTAATGCAATGACAGCCACCTGAATTTCTACAAAGATGCCAAAAATGCAAATTGAAAAGGAAATAGCCTCTTGGACAAATGGTGCTGGGGAAACTAACCTGTTGCTATGATAAAATAATATGATCAGAAGCAACTTAAAGAAGAAAGTTTACTTTGGTTTATGGTTCCAAAGTGATAGAGAGCCCCAGGATGGAAATGGCATGGCAACAGGCAGGCATGGAGCAGGGTCAGGAAGTTGAGCAATTACACGTCAAGTACACACAAGAAACCGCGAGAGCAAGCAGGAAGGGGGCAAGGCTATAAATCCTGAAAGCCCACCTCCAGTGATAGACTTCTTTCAGTAAGGCTGCACCTCCTAAAGGTTCCATAACCTCTCCCAAACAGTACCATCAAGTAGGGAGCAAGAGCTCAAATGAGCCTATGGGGGATATTTCTCATGGAAATGAGGGCTGGCAAGATGGCTTAGTGCATAAAGGCACTTGCTACCAATCCTAAAAGGTTAAGTTCAAACCCCAGGACTCATATGGTGGAGGAAGAAAACACTTCTGCAAATTGTGACCGCCTGTGCATGCTGTCACCATTTCTGTAAGTTCATGTGACCGCCACATGCTTACTATTGTGTGCATGAACACACACATGCACATATATATACATACATACACAAGTCACAAAAGGAAAATAAATGGCAAATGCTTGTGAGGATTTGCACTTTATTCACAATAGCCAGGAGGTAAAAAAAAAGTCTTAATGTCCATCAACTGATGAATGGATAATGAAAACGTGGTAATTATACAAAAATGGAACTCAACTATAAAGAAAAAATTACCAAGTTCACAGGAAAATAGGTGAAACTGGAACATATACTGACTGAGGTAAGACAGGCCCAGAAATACACATGTTGAGCATTTGCTCTCACATGCAGATCTTCAATTTTAATTCTATTTTATTCAAATTTATATAATTTTATTAAATTTTTGTATATTCCATACATTTTAATCGTATTTAGACCCCCTTCCCTATCTGTACCCCTCATAGCTCTCCCACCAGATTTCATGCATTATGTCATATATGTTAAAGCCTATTTAGTCCAAGTTTGTGTCCTCCAAGAGAACTAGCACTGAACCCTAAGAAACCCTGCAGACAGAGGGGGAGACAGTCACCCCTCCCACCCAATCAGTCAGCTTCAATTGCATGAGGGGGAGGGTCTAAGGACAGACACTGAGGAAGCCAGGAAGCAGCAGGAAGTCACCATCTTGATGGGGCACTGGTGGGGCACTGCCAGGGCACTGGTGGGGCACTGGGGGTGGCAGATCTCAAAAAGCTCAGCAGAGATGTAGGGGAAAGAGACCATGGGCATCCATGCCTTTGTAAGTGACCCCTTCCCAGATAGCTGTAAGCTTTGTTGGCAAGCCCAAATAAATATCTTTATTCCCCAAACTAGCTTAGAGGGGCATTATGTCAGTTTCGTCTGTCGGGCATCAGGATAGCACGGGCCTGGGAGCTGAGAGAGCGCACATGGGCCTCCCAGGGGAGAATCTGACACTACACCAGATGTCCCTTGGTGTGAGTTCATCCACTGGAGCCTGGTCAACCTATCTAACATCACTCCCTTAAAGAACACCAACTTACCCTCACCCAGCAGTGATCAGCTGCCAATATTTCCTCAGCTAAGGTTGGGGCTTCTTACCCATTTCCCCACTTCTATGTTGGCTTTTTTGTCTAGTATGAGTTTGCATGGGTCCTGTGCATGCTGTCACCATTTCTGTAAGTTCATGTAAGTTCATGTGAGCAAGTTCTCAGCCACCTGGAAAACTTTCTTTTAAAAAGTAATTTTTTGTCTTTTTTTTTTTTTTTTTTTTTTTAGATAGAGTCTCCCTGTAGCCCCAGCTGTCCTGGAACTCACTTTGTAGACCAGGCTGACCTCAAACTCACAAAGATCCGCCTGCCTCTGCCTCCCAAGTGGATTTAATCCCTCCAAGGGATTAAAGGGAGCGCCACCACACTTGGCTAAAAGTAATTTATTTTTATGTGTGTGAGTGTTTTTCCTGCATGTATACAAGTGTACCCGTGTCATGCACTGCCCACAGAGTCCAGAAGAGCACATCAGACCCCCTGGAACTGGAGTTATGGATGGTTTTTAGCCATCATGTGGGTGCTGGGAACCAAACCTGGATCCTCTGCAAGAGCATCCAGTGCTTTTAACCCCTGAACCATCTCTCTAGCCCCTCTCACTTTAAATTTTAAATTTGCTTGTTTAATTTGAAGTGTCTCTAGAGGTTAATAAGCTAGAATGAAAGGAAGGAGGGGAAGACATCTTAAAGAGAGAAGATGAAAATAGAATACATGTGATCTGTAAACAAAGACGGGGTGAATACTGGGAGTTGAAACGTTTAAATGGAGGTGGTACTTGGGGGGATGGTGGAGGGGTGAGTTCTTGGCATGTAAAGGTTTAAGCCAGAATGGGGGTTGGAGGTGTATGAAAAGAAGGCTGGGTAGGATGTATGAAACACCTTAAAAAATCCACTCCTGTATACAGTAATTAAAAATACAATTTTTAAGAAGTTGAAATGGAGGTACACTGCATGGGCAATAATGCTGCTCCCAGGAGCCATAAGTTATTAAATGAAAATCCTAGTCCCACATGTAGGATACCTCCCTATGAGCTGTTAGTCATAGAGACCCCAACATTTCAGATTATTGTTATTGCTCACTAGAACTAGATGATATGGCTCTATTGGTGAAGACAACCACAGAGTTTGTTTGCAGAACATAGAGAAATAAGCCTGGATCAGATATGGTAGTTAGATTTCATAGTGCCAGAAGATAATATGTAGGTTGCTGAGTGAGAAAAGTCTTCAGTGATCTTACCAAGCAGTAGACCCTTCATGCTACAATACTGACCTGCCGGGCAAGATGTTCCCATTGGTGCAATAGTGACATGAATGTTACAGAAAAACTAACCACTTTATTAGATTTGAGGTATGCTCCAGAGGAGAAATTTCATGCCTGATACTATAAACCTGGTCAAAATCCCATGGAGAGGTGGGAAGGCCCTAGGCCTTAGGAGGAAAGCTACTACTGTTATTTTTCCAAATGGTTGTGGCGTCAAAATGCCTTCTGAGTATATTTATGCCCATAGATTAGTGCTGCTCTCAACCTTGGTCAGAGAAGCTTCATTTTGCAGTGCGCAACAGTTAATGCAGAGACTCATACATGGTCAAAGTGCAGAGCATAAGTGACTGCTGAGTACTCAGCCCTAAGTGCAACATTTTTATTACACACACACACACACACACACACACACACACCCTCTCTCTCTCTCTCCTGAAAAATCCAGGGAACATCTTGGAAGAGGGTATAAGAATGGTAAGAGCCAGTGGTTGTGGAGGGGTAATGTGTGAAATACTATCTGACAGGACCAATGCTCTCATGAACTTACAGCAGTTGTGGTTGACTACAGAAGTCAACATTCTAGCATGGAGTGGAAAGGGGTTCATGAACCTCTCACTGAGGAGCTATGCACAGTTGATAGACTCCGGGGGAGGCAGAATCAGTATTTTTAAGGGTGTGGTTACTGGTAGGTCTGCCACAATGCAGTGGATGGCCTCACACCCAGAAGCATATGGGCAGCACAAATTGATATCAAAGAGCTATTAAATTTTTTTAAAGTAGGGGGGTGAGAGGTGGATATGATCAAAAGTAGAAGAAACTTGGAAATATTCATTATTTTAAAATGTACAAAATATCAGAAGTCAGTTTCAAAGAATAAAAGTTTTGAAGTCCGTTTGACATCCCATAAGGATTATTAAATATAGCTTTTATCAAAACATACAAACTTTCTGGGGCTGGAGAGATGGCTCAACGGTTAAGAATACTGTTCTTGCAGAGGACCCAGGTTCAAATCCCAGCACACAGAGGGTAGCTAACAACTGTCTGTAACTCCAGTTCCAGGGAATCCGACAGTCTCTTCTGTCCTCTGCGGGCATTGCACAGCACAGGTGCACTTACCTATATGCAAGCAATACACACATACACATAAAATAAAAGTAATAAATAAGGGGCTGGAGAGATGGCTCAGTGGTTAAGAGCACTGACTGCTCTTGCAGAGGACCCAGGTTCGATTCCCAGCACCCACATGGCAGCTACAAACCGTCTTTGACTCCAGTTCCAGGGAAATCTGAAGCCCTCTTCTGACCTCCGCAGTATTGCACAACATGGGTGCACTCACATGCATGTAGGCAATATATTCATAAAGTAAAAATAATAAAAATTTTTTAAAAAGTAATAAATAAAATATTTCAAAAAAAGACCAAAAAATGAGATAAAATAAAAGATAAAAGTTTATCCAAATAAAATTTTGGAGATATTCTATGGGGCTAGAGAGATGGCTCAGCAGTTAAGAACAGTTATTGTTCTTGAAGACCTGGGTTTGAATTCCAGTCCCCACATGGCAGCTAACAACTGTCTGTAACTCCAGTTCCAGGGAATCCAACAGCCTCTTCTGTCCTCCTCGGGCATTGCACAACACAGGTGCACTTACCTACATGCAGGCAATACATGCATACATATAAAATAAAAATAATAAATAAAATATTAAAATTAGAGATATTCTAATATTTTCAAAATTCTCACCTTGGAAATTTGACAACAAAGAACTGCAGAACAGAGAACATTGAGATATAACAGAATATAACCATTATATGATAAGAATTTCATTCTTATCCTCAAGTAAAATGTTATTTATATTAATATCTTTTTAGTTATCAATGCTGCATAATAAACTATCAAACCATTTAGCATTCAAAATATCACATGTGGGCTGGAGAAATATTCCAGTGGTTAAGAATACTGGCTGCTCTTGCCGAGGACTTGGGTTTGCACTCACATGGCAGCTAGTAACTGTCCATAATTCCAATTCCAGGAGATTTAGTGCCCTCTTCTGGCCTCCACGAGGCACACACATGCCACACTTACACACATGCAGGCAAAACACTCATACACATAAAATAAAAATAAATTTAAAAAATTAAACATCACGTGTTATTTCCCAGGTTTTGTGGACCAGGAATCTGGATGCAACTCTGATAGGCTCTTCTTGCTAAAGATTTTCCACATGGATGCAATCAAAATTTGAGTTACTACTGCGAAGTCCAATTATATGGGGGCAGAATCCACTTCCAAAGTCTTTCAATGGTAGTTGATTAGATTCAGTTCTTAGTGTCTGAATGAGACATTTTAATTTTTTTCAGGCTGTTAATGGATGTTGTTCTTGGTTCCTGGCCACTTAGGCATCTGCAAAGAATATCCCAAAACACAGCAGCTGGCTTCATCAGAATCAGTAAAAGAAGCTCCAGACTGAAAGTCTAATGTTTCTTAAGCAAATATCAGAAGTGATAGCACATCACTTTTGCAGGCTCCTGTTGATTAGAAGCCAGTCACTAGGTCCAGCCCAAACTGGGGGCTAGAGGGAATTACCTAAGGCAATAAACATGCAAAGGCAAGATCTTTGGGAATTATATAGAAGCTAATGGCATAGCATATCCATACTCAAAATTTAAATTTAATTATACTTCTCTAAGGAAAATTATATTCTTTTCAATCTTCAGCTCATTTCCTGTCAACCTTGACCTACTACAACTATAATGTGTCCCAAATATTTCAATGGATAAATTGCTTTTGACTTTGCCTCTGTATGTGTGTGTGATTTTTGGTTTTTAATCATTCTTTACCTCAACAACACCAAAGCAATTGAATCATACATATCACCTGCATGATGTTCTGCTCATAAAAATTGCAAAATTCCAAACCACCTAAAATAGTATTCTAAAATTAATTCAAAATTACATACCATAAAAGTGTTACCTTACAGTTGAAAATTGCATGAATATCTCAAAATACATAGTAAATCTTTAGATTTGTCACTTCATATTTAAGGCATGTGCAGAAAATCTATAAGATGGCTCCAGAGCAAGACACTCATTCAGCATATGAAGACTTAATTGAAACATACTGTCATGTTTTGAATGTGAAATGTGCCCTTTATTTTTTAAAATATTATACTTTATGTAAATTTCAAACATTTATATAATATATATTGCTCATATCCATCAAGCACTACCTTCCTCCAAAGCCCCCCTGCCAGACTCCCCTCGTCCAGGAGACTCTTGTGCATCGGTCCCCATAGCAGAAGGTCAGGGTGAGGAGAGAGACCGGTGGGGGGAGGGAGGCCTCAGGTGGCAGGGAGAAGAAACACCCGGGAGGCTGTGTCAGTGGACAGCTCGTTTATTATGGCAGAAGACGTTTATATAGGAAAGTTTCACGGGCAAAGAGGCGGGGTTGGGTTTATGGCAGGCAGACAGGTGGGGGGAGGGAGGGGGCTTCTAAGGCTACGTGTGGCCTTTGTCCTGTCCTCCGGTTACATGATCTACAAGAGACCTGTTAGGATTAAAGGATTAGAGGCTTAATAGTTTTGCTTGGGGATTGTTGGGTAAGAGACAGTGTATCTAGAATGGAGAGGGCCAGTTTCCTGCCATCCTCACTAGGAGGTATCCAACCTGGCAGCCATGCTTTACATTCTAGGCACTCCTGATTTATCCCAACAGCTCCCCCTTTGTCTTTTATAAGGGGTGAGTGTCATCAAAATCAGAGAAGGTACTAGGGATAGTTTCGTACTGTACCAGGACTTGGTTGGTGGCGATTTTAATGATGTCCTGTATGTGACTTTTGAAAAATTGAATTAAACAGGGTGCCATAACGCTAGCAGGGGACCCAACAAGGGTAGAAATCAAGCAAGGAGGGGGTTGGAAAACCATGGAAAGAAAAATCCTCAGGGTAGATGAGCTCGTAATCTTGACAGTTGCCTTGAGGAGGTGAATAGTGGAAGAAGGAAAGAAAATTATGGAAGCCATTCAGATTTAGAGCCTGCACGGAGGTCAGACATGTGGCTGACTCACAGCCATATGGTTGGGAGAAGGAAGCTTTAGAGAGAAGGTGAAGAAAGACAAGATGCTAGGGGCAGTCCAAAGCCTTTAAAGAAAGCATGTTTAGAAAGAAAAGCATGAAGAAGAAAAGGAATTATGCGTTCCTGAAGAGTTCAGGAAAGCAGATAGACTTACAGAGACCTACATGCCTGTGGCTGGTCTGGAAGTTTTGTGGGGATCTGAGCTAGTTCCAGACAGGAAATATTTACTACCTTATTAACATACCAGGTATTTCATCCATCTATTTAGCATAACTTAAGGTGAACCTGTCTTTCTGGGAGTGGTTTTATTTCTGGGTAATTGATGAGTGAGACTGGAAAGGTAGGTCCTCCAACAGATACTGGACAATTTTTATAGTCAGGGCCAGTTTAATTTATGGGGCTTGTTGAAATTTTAACATTCCCTCCTCTGAAGAGGTTACCCTAAAATCTTTTAGGGATAAGAGCTCCCAAATACTTTTAACATTTTTGGCCTTTGGGACAGAGTACGTTGTTAAAAGGCCCAAGGACAATTTGACTTTTAGCCAAGAAAGAAACTGGCTACTTTTCTTTGGGGTCTTTTTTACCCTAACTGTCTAGCCAATTCCTACCTCCTATTTTATCACACCATCCTCTGAAAAGGTTACCCAAATTGCCAGTAGGGAATCGGGATGCAGACCATTCTGGCTTCTTCCATGCTGAACAGGGATGCAGTGTGAGGCAATTGAGGTACCCCCTTTAGTGGGTCTATCTAAAAGACTCCCAAATTGCATAACTCATAACTATAAGGAAAAAAGAAGGTCCTTGACTTGTGTCCAGGAGATGTGAAGGAAAAGCAAAGGCAAGAGTAGTTAATATTACAGTTTTTAGGCAGGGAACAAGAAAAAGTCAGAACAGGGCAAATTTCAAATGTCCAAATTAAAGTCCATTGGAATTTCTTGATGAGGGCTTCCAAAAGCATCCATCTACTGGATTCCTCCTCATTTTTCTTTTGCCTGCCAAGGCTGGACTGATGAACTCAGAATTTGTTGTCAATCATTTTGATAACTGTTGGAGTGGCTAGAATCAGTTCCCTCTTAAATGACCTCTACATAAGGAAAGAAAACAAATTTAGTCATCATTGTAGAACAATAGTGGGTTGTCTCCCTCAGCTGTAGGTGGGCACTACAGTATTGTAGACCAAGAGTTGAAGTCTTACAGCTGAGTAGACTTGTCTTACTAGGAACAAATTTATCAATGACAAATAATTGTCTAAACAAGACCTTTTAAGAACTTAAGTCTAATGTCTGGGATATATAACCCCTTGAACTTTTAAAGAAATATATTGATGGCTTTCGTCTTTGGTTATACTTTCCTTATACAGTTGGCCCAAATAAACCAATTTATTTTTACTTTTAAGGTCATTTGAGGATCTTTTCCTCAGGGGTCACATGGGCTTAGGGGAAGCCTGTGGCTCCTCAGGCTTTTCTTTTACCAGTTCCATCTACCTGAAGATAAGTCAAGAAGTCTTGCTTGACCATGGTTGGCTTCACTTGGAAGCATTAAGGAAATGTTCCTATGTGTTGACCCTCCTCTTTGTAGACTGGATGCTGGTTTAAGTCCACCTTTTGGTATCTCCATGGCCTTCCTGAACAAGAGGACAGGTGACTTACCATAGTTGCAGGACATTTCAAGAGATGCCCCATAGTCCCCTGCAACTTAGTCAACCTTGGAGGGCAAGGAACAAAAAATTGTCCCTTTAAGTCCCTCTGACCAGATTAGTATAGGCCTCAAAGTCTGGCTATTAAATACTCAAGAAGGTTAGTTACACCAATCTGGTATTTTTAATTACCATGTGTCATGTAGATAAAACTTGGGCAAAAGAAAACATTTTTAAATAAACCTCGATGAGACATTTTTAAACTAGTTGACTAAACTATGACCTTAGAAATTTTAAGATTATATATTATTTTTGTCTCATCCTTGATAAATCATTAATAAACATGCATAGATCTCCATCATTTGTTTAGGCTTTTTTATTTTTAACTTTTACATATAAAACCTTTTTAATAAAATATCTCCATTTTTATGTCCTTTTAACATCTTTTATGGTTTTTTTATAACCATGAGACATAATAACATTAACAAATAAATTTTTTATCTGTTGTGAGAATTTTTTTCCTGGGGATACTAAGCAATGTTTATCCCTTTTTTGGGTTGTACTACAATGTTTGATTACATTAAAGTTTTTCTGGGGAACCAATAAACTTATTGAGCTTAGTTACAGAGATGACTGAGGGGTTGCTGAGGTGTATGAGTAACCTGAGGGTGTTTACATTGGAAAGCTTTAATCCATAATGGAGCAAGCCTTTTCTTCCTAGCCTTCCTCAGATAATGTACTTTAGTCCTCCCCAAACCCAGGAGACCATATGTAATTAGGGCCAAATTACATACAGTTGGCTGGGAAGAGCAGCTGGATACTCAGGTACAGGTCCAATGACCCTAATTACCCCTCCTTTAATTAAAGAATAAGATAGTCAAGTCAACAAGTCCAGTTGTGATGATCTTTTGTTAGTAGACACAGCTGAAGTCATGAAGACAGTCGTTGTTTGACTCAGAAGAAAGTAGTGTGTAGTATCATCTTATTAAAAGAACATGGAATCTAAATTATATACATAAGATAATGTAATAAGTTAATATTACCCATGTACACATTGTGTTTTAAAATTCCCAGGTAAATCTTATAGAAAACATAAAACAGTTAAAAATCATTTCTTACCTTATGTAGTTTAGAGAGTGGCCTACCAAAACCTTGCTTTAGGTAGAAAGAAGCAACTGGTATGTAAACATTATCAAATTGATGTTCACAACCTCCAGCATAATCAGCCTAAGAAAATTGTCATGCTTTAGTTACTGACTGAGGAATTCTAGGCAGAAGATCCTCTCTGTCCATCTACTGTGAATTGTCCTTTTTTTTTTTTTTTGGTCTTTTTAAAACAGGGTCTCCCTGTAGTCCCAGCTGTCCTGGAACTTAGTGTGTAGACCAGGCTGGCCCTTGAAATCACAGAGATCTGCCTGCCTCTGCCTCCTGAGTGCTGGGATTAAAGACGTGTGCCACCACACCTGGCCAAAAAAATCTTTTTTGTTTTTTTTATTAACTAGTTAAATTTATCTTTGTATTTTTTATATATTTACATTGGTCTGTGGTAGTGACTTTACTCAGTATTGTGACCAAATAGAGAATCCCATTAACTATTTTTACTATAGACAATAATACCCTCTGTTGAAATTAGTTTACACCTTACTGTTTTTACCTGTGTCACAGGCTGTTTTGTTGTTCTCCTTTTTCTTGCCACAGGGTCAGGAGGCCAGCCTGAACCTGGAACAGAGTCTTGGAGAACATATCTTGAGATAATAGGCTTGAGTCTGAAGTAGGAAGGCCAATCGCATCTCCAGAGTCAGCTTCTCAATGAGCTCAAACAGCACATGACAATTTACCAATATAATTAATTTAAAAAGGCATTTGGTTTGGGGGGGTTGACTAAAAGTTTTAAATTGTTTATCCATATATTACTTTTAAACTAAGGCAAGACTGTTAACTTGTATGGTGAATTCCTTTGACAAGAGCTGTCAGTCTGGATTTTAAAAAAATCATAATTTTCCATATATAATTTTAGATTAAGTACCCATAGCCTAGAGAATAAGGAACACAAAAAAGAATGGCATCTAAAAGAACTTGCAAAGAGACAATATCATAATACTCCTTTTCTTTAGTCTGTCCATGACATTGTAACTAGAAAGTACCCAGGGAATGATGAGGCAGGAACAAAAGCAAGCACACAGCAACTGAGCATCAGAGAATAGAGAGGGAAACACTCTATTCCAGAGAAAAACAGGCTTAGAATCACAATGCAGAAAAGGGAGGGATTAAGACCAGTGGAGTCTGCATCTTAAGCCTCCCACCCAAGTAGGCTATCCCTTTTAACCCCTCATTGTTGTAACTATATGTTGGTAGTAGTTTGTCTCTTGTAAGGTTTGGCCCTGGAATACAGTAAATTTTCATTAGCTTTTTAGGTCTAGCCATCACAAAGTGTCAGCTCTCTTTGTATCTGGATAGTCTTAAAGGCATATGGCTAGAAAAACTTTAAGGTCTCTTTAGAAACTGACAAATATTAATAAGAATTTAAAATAGTTACTTTTAGAAATCAGCAAATATATCATATAAAAGATGTTAAAATCCAAATAATTTCTTTAAAACCATTAGGTAAAGATGTCATGTAAACAATGCCAAAACCTAAAAATAATTTCTTTTAAAAATCTGTAAACATTTTAAACAATGTAAAAACTTAAAAGTCATCTTTAAAAACCAGTAAATATACCATACAAGAAGTTAAAACTCAAAGTAATCCTCTTTAGAAACAGGCCCAAACAATGTTAAAATTTAAACTCCCATTGTGGAGACCTGGCATTACTTCCTTAGTCTGGAATAAAAGTATATTGTTTTTATATGATTTTATCAAGAATCCAAAACAAAAAAAAATTGGCCAGTAAGTTTTTGGGGTATTGCCATTTTGAATCATGCCATGGGGTTGGATTAAGATGGTGGCAAGGTCTCACAGGTCACTGTCATTTTGAAAAGTCACATCCAAGATGGTGACTAAGCCATGGAACTGTCCCCATATTGATGATGTCATCAGCCAAGATGGAGACCAGGTCATATGTTTGCCTCCCTCTTGGTAAGGTCAGCAGCTGTGATGGCAACCAGGCCACATGGCCATGTTAGCGAGCACAGTCCCATAAAACAATCCCATCCCCCACCAGGATACAAGCCCTGTGGGATTCACATGTCTCACAGATTAAATGTAGACAGCAATCATTTTTACTTTTATAAAGCACCCCAGTTAAGTTAGACTTGCTACAACAGGAGAAAGTACCTTTAGATATAAATATATAGGCCCCAAATAGAAAAGCAAAGCAAAGAATTTGTCTCTCACCAACCATAGTAGCTGTAATGCCAAGCAAAGTTCTCTGGATCTCTTCATTCCTAGATACAAGCTATACTGGAAAAGAAACTTGTAAAGGAAGCAGAAAGAACAGGGCATTATGTCCAGCACATAAATCACTGGGTTGTTATTCTGAAAGCATATGTCTTGCCTGGGCATGGCCTATGACTTTTTATGTACATTAAATTTTTAAATGATCTAGTTAGAAAAGCACTCACCTCAGGACCACATGGTCTGAGCACAGCTTGTTTGGTGCTCAATAGGGCCTAATATCAAAATTTCAAGCCCCTCTGCCTGAGAAAAAGTTCAGGGAAAAAAATGGCTTTTAAAATCTTTTTTCCATTTGGTCATGGGACAAGCTGCCTTAAATTATTTAAATAATTTACCAAAGCCATCCAGCTGGTTCAGCCTAAGCCTGAATGCCCCAAGGCAAGATAACAAAATGGATAAGGAAGTTCATCTGCTCTCTTAAGAGCCAAATTCAGTGTGTGAAAAATCCCTGTATTACCATCAAATAAATAAGTTATTAGAATTTTGAGGATCCCTCAAGTTCCCAGGGTGTTGCCCATGATAGAAAAGGAAAGGGGGGTGAAACACCAAGTCCTAGTGGAATGTTCCCAAGACTGGGAGGTCACAGGGAATTCCAGACTAGTCCAGAGCACAAGCCTAACCACAAATTTCAGAGAACTGGGGACCACCCTAGTGGTTTTTAACTGGTCATTGTGTTACCGGGTTTTGTAGTAAAGAGACAAGATAGGAGGTCTTCACTGACACCTGGGCAGGCAGTGAGGGGGGGTCTGCTCAGAGGACTAGGAGCCTTTGGCTAACATCAGAGAGTGGCCCTGATCAAAAAGCTTCATTTGCTCTTTCGTCTTGAACGATCCCTCGCGAAGGCACAAACCAAAAGTAAAAAAGAGGAAAGGAGAGAAAGCCAATCCTCAGAGCAGGATGGCCAAGGCTTAGCAGCCGATGTCCCTCTGTTGGGGAGTACTCACCCTTCTCCTGTGCTTCCCAGAGAGCCCCCCTCTAGCCCCATGTTGGGTGCCAGCTGCTGGCCTGCCCTCCATCAAACCCTGCTCCTGCTGGGAGACTCTTGCGCACTGGTCCCCATAGTGGAAGGTTGGGGTGAGGAGAGAGACCATAAGTGAGGGGAGGGAGGCCTCAGGCAGTGCTGAGTATGAAAGGAAGAACCACCCGGGAGGCTGTGTCAATGGAGAGCTCATTTATTATGGTGGAAGAAGTTTATATAGGAAAGTTTCATGGGCAAAGAGGCGGGGTTGGGTTTTTGTCAGGTAGGCAGGTTGGGGGGAGAGGGTTTCTAAGGCTAGGTGGCCTTTGTCCAGTCCTCCAGTCACATTATCTACAAGAGACAGGGTTAGGATTAAAGGATTAAAGGCTTAATAGTTTTGCTTGGGAGCTGTTGGGTAAGACAGCATATCTAAACTAGAGCAGGCCAATTTCCTGCCATCCTCACTAGCAGGTATCCAGCCTGGCAGCCACACTCTACATTCCAAGCGCTCCTGACTTATCCCAACATCTCCCCCTTTGTCTTTTAACCCAACACCCTCCCACTGCCCATCCCCATCCTGCCTCTCTCCCAACTTCATGCTCTCTTTTTAAATTTTATTAATAATCCCTGAGTCCAATTAGTGTTGCCCATGTGAGTATGGGTGGGCAGCCATTCCACTGGGGCATGGGCATCCTACCAGTATCCACATCCCCCAAGGAGTGTGATTCTCCCTTGCTCAGCAGCCATCAACTGCCAATAGCTCCTCTGACAAGGCTAGGGCTAGAATGTTGACTGCTTAATTTTGTGAAATCTTGTACAGGTAACCACAGTTATTGTGAACTGATGTGTGCAACAGCCAAGTCTTGTCCTGAAGTCAGTTTTTCACAGATCTCCTCCCCATCTTCTGTCTCTTACATCCTTTCCACTCCTTCTTCAGCAAAGTTCACTTAGCCTTGGATGGTTGGTGGTTGATATAGATGAATAACTCTAATAACTCAGTGTTATTTATACTTGGCCCTTTAACAGTTATGAGTCTCTATTAACGACTACCCCACTATCACTGCTTCTCTGATTATGTTTGGGAGAGCAAACTCTATGAGTATAAACATATGTAGAATGCAGTTTGACAGAATGATCATTTAGCAAAACAGGTTCTCCCCCCTAGGGCCTCTGGTCTTCCCAGTCATGGGCTTTTGACCAGGTTTACAATACCAGGCATTGCCCCGGCATTGCGGGGTCTGCAACGGGGTACCTGGATTGGGGAGTGGGGATGTGGATGAGGCAAAGGGCAAGAGAAATGGAGACAAGACAGTGCTCTGATCAAGTCTCGTTTATTGAAGCACAAGCATACAGTTAAATAAGAAGTACAGACTGGACTGAATCATATCAGCCAGATAGCAAAGACCCAGGTGCACTCCAAGGGAGGAATCCATTGAGAGCAAGGCAGTTACTGGAAAAGAAAACAAGACCACAGGCGAAGGCCACGGGCTCCATCCCGTGCCTGCGAGAGTCTACTGATCAACAGAAAACGGCTATTTACAATAACTAGAGCAAGGCCGCGGGCTACCAGCCCCAGCTGTGAGCGAAGGTTGTGGGCTCTTTCCCATGCCTACGGGAGGAGGATGGACAGAATGGAAAGTCACCAACTCAGGTCTGTCAGCAGTTTTGAGAAATGGCTGAGCCTCTGGCTCCCAACAAGGCATAAAATCCTTCTGGTGGAGCAGGCCTTATAGCCAATCATAAAATTGTTGGTTATACACATATCCACCATGCCATTGTTGCACCAGTGGCACATCTAGCCACAGTTCAGTATTGTAGTATTCAGGGTCCAGCACGCAGTAAGATTACTGAGGTTTTTCTCACCCAGCAACCTACATAGCACCTATTGACACCATGTAATCTAGCCAGCATAGAGAGAATTCCCTGACCAGTTTGCAATTTATTTCTTGATGTCCTGATTCTCAAGTGAGTGTTATCTTCAGCAATAGGGTCTTAGCATCTAGTTATGGTGGGTAACCAAGAGTAGTGGCAATGGCCTGTGCTGTTTTGGGTGTTTCTAGGGTCTCCATGATTATGGGGTTTGAATAAGAAATGTCCCTCATAGGCTCCAAGTATTTGAATATTGGACCCAGTTGGTGGCACTATTCGTGAAGTTTAGGAAGTATGAACTTGCTGGAGGAAGCATGTCATTGGGAACAGGATTTGAGACTTTGTAGCCTTGCCCCACTTCCAGTTTCTCTCTCTGCTTCCTGTGCATGCTAAAATATGCAAATGTTCTGCTTTCTACGCCAGCTGCCTCCTGTCATGCCTCATCTGCCATGATGGAACTGGAAGTCCAATAAACTCTTCTCTAAGTTGTCTTTGTTAGGGTTCTGAACAGCAGCAGCTTCCCCCCTCCCCAACAGGGACCTACAGACTTTTGGAGCCTGAAAAAGGGAACTGAGCTGATAAGCACCTTGGCCTTTGAAGTCAAGGGAAACAAACTCTGCTGAGAAGCAGCCTGCCTTTCCTCTGATATCCAAAGATAAGATAAGCAGATTCTACCCATTAACCAGAGATTTTAGAAGCTGTTTATCACAACAGCTTTTCTCTTATCTTAAGAGGGAAAAAGTAAACACTTCCAGACCCAGATCCTACCTGGCAGACTGAACAGAGCCAGGTTTACAAGCCCTGCTTTTCCTGCTTCCCCCTCCCCCATTTTTTCCCCAAACACTCCCCCCTTCTACACCCTAAAGCCCCCACATATAAGTCCCAGCTCACAACCCGTGGGCTGACATTTTTCCCTTCCCCGAGGGAAACGTGTCCCGTGCGAAATAAAGCTGTATCCCGCTGAGAATTCTATCTGTGCCTTGCTGCCTCCTCCATCCGCTCATGCTCTCCACCGCAACCTCCCAACCTTTTACCTATCAGATGGTGCCGAAACAGGCTCTTACTTCAAGGGACCTCGCACGTAAAACTTTTGGACTCGCTTGTTGTTACTGGCCTCTGCGAACACCACTAATTCGGCATTAAGGTACACTTCCACCCTCTATCTCTCTCCCCTCTCCCATTCCTTTCAGCTCTCTCTCTCCCTCTCTCTCCTTCACTACTTTCCCCTTCACTACTCTCTGCCAGTTCTCTTTTCATCTCCTTTCCAATCAAATTCGGTCACTCCCGGACCTCACTCACGGCCACTGGACAACACTGGTTTCTGCGACCGTTGAACTGCCATTGAATTGCCCAGCACGGTTACTGTGCCTGTCCACGCCCACCTGGGAGTCAGACCTGCCTCCCCGTCGCACTCAAATCCTTTTCCCTACCTCAGCTCCCTTCCCTTCCTCGCTCCTGCCATCTTTTGCCTTCCCCTAACATCTCATCTTCTCTCTCTCTCTCTCTTCCCTGTAAGCTTACTCCCTCCTGCTTTCTCTCTCTCTCACTCTCCCTCTTTCTCTCTTTCTTTCTCTCTCTCTCTCTCTCTCTCTCTCTCTCTCTTCTCCCTCCGTTCACTGGCTACTCTGAGCTTCATCTAGGCCTCTCCATTCTTCTCCATTCCCGGTCCCTCTTGGCCTTTGGCCGCACTACCTTGTTTCCTTATACTTTGGCTCCTACTGGCTGGTCACGCACCACATTGCAGAACCTCTACTAACTCATTTTTACTTGCTCGAAATCATACCAGTGTGTGGGAGGTTCCGCCCTGCCTTTGACTACAGGACACTGTGGTCACTGGCGGGGACACGCACAACTCGTATTTCCCCTCCCCAGTGATTGCAGGACGCTGCCCTGGGGTTCGGGAATTTAACTCGAATCTGCAACAAAAAAGGACGCTTTTCTTTGTTGGGAGATCTCTGTTACGCAAAGTGGAAGCCCCTTCACACCAGACAGCTCATGCAGCTCGGGTTATGTGCTGCGGGCTCCTTTCATAGCAAGATGTCTTCCTGGCATCTTTCCTGTCTCCCCTTTTGAAGTGGCTGCCACAAATGCCATAACATAAACATGGCCTCTGGCTCTAAGCAGACCATGCCTTCCTGTGTGATTTTTCCAGGCGGCCAGCAGTCTAGCAGTGTGGCAGAAATCCACTTCCACATGTAAATAGAATGCCTCACAAAGCATCTAACAGCCAAAGCTTTTACCACTACCCCCATGGTATAAAATATCCTAGCCTTCTCTTAACAGTGGGAGATTAGGTCAGAGACTGGGTCCCAGAGATTGGGTCCCAGAGAGAATAAAGCTGTAAGCACAGACTGAGCCAAGCCTTGAGTCTTGTGTACCGGTGACCTGATTCCCCCGGAGGGCAGCACTCTCCGTTACCAACCCACGGACACACTAGTTTTCACCGTCTCCGTACTCCTTCCCTGCGTGGCTCAGTGGCCAGGAGCCTCGCATCCTGAGGAAGAGTACATGCGTGGAATAGAGATGGGATTCCGGCTGGACAATGCTCCAGTAGCAGAGGAAGCTCCAGAGACACAGGGCCCGAGCCGCCGGGAAAGCCTGCAGGGCACCCACCGTTCCCGGAGCCGCAGCTTCCCAGAGAAGTCTGCGGATCCGCCGTGCCGCTCCCGGAGCCGCCGCTTCCCAGAGCAGTCTGCAGATCCACAGGGGGTGAGCGCACCCTGTGCCCAGAGAGAGCGCAGTCTCCCCATATTTCTTTTGTTGCCTGATTCTTCTCGTTCTCGTTTTTACGTGACCTAAGCCAAACCTTTTTCTTCTTGCTTTCTCTCTATCCGTCTCCCTCTTTCTCTCTCTCTCTCTCTCTCTCTCTCTCTCTCTCTCTCTCTCTCTCTCTCTCTCTCTCTCTCTCTCTCTCTCTCTCTCTCTCTCTCTCCCCCCCCCCATAAGCTTACTCCCTCCTGCTCTGACTCCTGACTCCACCTCTGTCCCCTCAGGGAAAAAGATCCTCTTTGTTCCCCAACCCACCAGCTGAGGTCTTTAACTCTTCTTTCGCTTTCCACCTAATCCGTTGCTATGGGAACCAAACACTCAAAACCTCAGGGTCTCACGCCTTTGGTCTGCCTTCTTAAATCCTTAAAAAAGCTAGGATTATCTCACACTATCAGATCAAAACGCCTAAAATTCTTGTGCACCACTTCCTGGCCTCAGTACAAACTAGATAATAACTCTGTTTGGCCAAACACTGGAACCTTAAACCTCAATATTTTAAAAGATTTAGAAAACTTCTGCCAGCGTAATGGCAAGTGGTCTGAACTACCCTACATCCACGCCTTTCTTGACCTCCATGCTAATCCCTCCCTCTGTGTCATGTGTTCTTCCCATCAGGTTCTTCTGGCCTAAGACAGTTTCACGGGATCCCAACCCACCAGAGGCCTCTGCCCCTCCTCCTCCTCCCTACCTCTCCACCTCAGCTTTTGGTCCTACCATAGCCGATGAACTGCCTCCGATTAGGACCCATCCCCAACCTCCTCCTACTCCCCAGCCTGAGGCACAGCCAAGTCCTCCCCATGCTCTCTCCTTGCTATACTCTCTTGCCTCCCATTCCAGGGCCCAACCCATCTCTCCTCCTTTCTCCAACTCGAACTCCCTCTCCATGCCACAATCTTCTGCCTCTCCAGTGCCACTCTAAGTTCATCACCCACTCTCCTTCCACTAACTCTCCTCTACTTGAGGAAATCCAAAACCTTTAAACACTTCCTTGCCAAATATTCCCTAGTCTCTCCTATTCTGGCTTCTAGCTCAAACTCCCTGTTTATTCCTCCTGTATCTAACTTCTACTTTGATTCCAGACCCTGCCTCCAATATCCCTGCCCCTGCATCCCCTCATGGACAGGACACCCCTCCCATCTCTCCCACTCCAA
>NW_008345972.1:2608564-2609219 GCF_000622305.1 Nannospalax galili
AACCTCACAACCCCAAATCAACAGGACCCTTAGCCTGTGTATTCTGGAAGATGCCTTTAACTCACTCCTTCCTGGTTATGCCCACCTGCCCAACCCCCCTACTTGGCAGAGATCTCATGCAAAAGCTCTCCCTTTCTATTTCTCTCCCATTCTCCACAGTCTTTCCCCATTCCCCTGTACCTTCTCCTCCCTAAGCCAGGTCTTTGCCCCTTCCCCCCACTGAAGTCAATCCCAAGGTCTGGGACACCTCAGCCCCAGGACTGGCCTCTCATCACACTCCTATCCGCATTCTCTTGAAGGACCCCTCCCTATTTCCCAGCAGATCCCAATACCCAATTGCACTCAAACACCGCAATGGACTTAAGCCCATAATTCAAAGGCTTATGAGTGCTAACTTCCTTAAACCCACTCACTCTCCATATAACACTCCCATTCTTCCAGTCCTCAAGACTGATGGCTCCTACCGTCTCATCCAGGATCTCCGGCTTATTAATTCAGCAGCTATTCCCATTCACCCAGTCATTCCCAACCCCTATACTCTTCTTTCTCACATCCCCTCTTCCACCACCCACTTTTCTGTATTAGACCTTAAAGATGCTTTTTTCTCAATACCCTTACACCCCGACTCTCATAACCTCTTTGCATTCACCTGGGA
>NW_008345972.1:2609475-2618056 GCF_000622305.1 Nannospalax galili
CCATGCCTGCCCCTCCCCTTTTTCTTAACAAAACAGAGTGTTGGACTCCACGAACCTCTAAATGCCCACACTCATCAAGCCAAAATGTCACAATTAAGGAAGATACTGCTCTAACCTTGGGACTGCTCTTTCTCTGTTCTTCCAAAATATACTCCTGCATCTCTCCACATATTGAGGACACCTGTGCTCCAGTCATTCTCATCCCCAAACTAACCCTATACACACCAGGAGAGGTGTATGATGTCTTATCCACAGGGACAGAAGGAACCAGAACAAAGAGGTCAGCCACCTTGGCAGTCCTGGTAGGAGTTAGCCTGGTGGCATCAGTGGCAGCCACGGGACTCGCGGCCAGAGGCTTGGGACACACGCTGATCTCAACCCAGCATCTTTCTCAAGAAATAGAGGACCTCAGACAAGAGCTCACTTCAACAGTGGAAACTACAGCCCAGTCAATCCAGTTCCTACAACAAGTATCCTCCCTAGCTGAAGTTGCACTCCAGAACAGGCGAGACCTGGATCTATTAACTGCAGAAAAATGGGGAACCTGTATTTTTCTGGGTGAAGAATGCTGTTATTTTATCAACCAATCTGGTAAGGTCGAACATGATATAGAACAACTCAAACAGGTAGCAAAAAATCTTTCATTTAAAAATTCCGAGTACCAACAGTCATCTCAATGGGACATTTTTACAGGACTAACTCCTTGGCTTCTGCCCTTATTGGGCCCTCTGCTTTCTATCACTTTGGTGTTAACCATTGCTCCTTGCCTTGTCAGATATTTTCAAAACCAAATCCTAAAACTAATGCATACTAATTTTAATCAGGTGTTACTTTCCTTCCCTTCACATGTATATGAACGCCTGTCAACCATTGAGGACCCTGTTCAGATGCACGGAGAGACAACCCCTGCTGCCTAGTGGACTCCTAAACCAGTCTACCCCCCACGTCGACCCTGTCCAGCAGGAAGTAGCAAGATGACAACAGCACCCCCTATCCTATAACACAAAAGGCTGGAATGTTAGGGTTCCAAACAGCAGCAGCTTCCCCCCTCCCCAACAGGGACCTAGGACTTTTGGAGGCTGAAAAAGGGAACTGAGCTGATAAGCACCTTGGCCTTTGAAGTCAAGGGAAACAAACTCTGCTGAGAAGCAGCCTGCCTTTCCTCTGATATCCAAAGATAAGATAAGCAGATTCTACCCGTTAACCAGAGATTTTAGAAGCTGTTTATCACAACAGCTTTTCTCTTAAGAGGGAAAAAGTAAACACTTCCAGACCCTAATCCTACCTGGCAGACTGAATGGAGCCAGGTTTACAAGCCCTGCTTTTCCTGCTTCCCCCTCCCTGATTTTCCCCCAAAACACTCCCCCCTTCTACACCCTAAAGCCTCCATATATAAGTCCCAGCTCACAACCCGTGGGCTGACATTTTTCCCTTCCCCGAGGGAAACGTGTCCCATGTGAAATAAAGCTGTATCCCGCTGAGAATTCTATCTGTGCCTCGCTGCCTCCTCCATCTGCTCGTGCTCTCCACCGCACTCTCCCAACATTTTCACCTATCAGTCTTGGTCATGGTGTTTTAGCTCAGCAACAGAAAAGTAACTAATTCACTGACCACTGACTCATAAGGAGGTATTCCATGACTGGCACTCAGGTTTTCATTTAATAATTTACATCTTCTGGGAGCAAACTGACTACCCATGCAAAGTGCCTCTGTTCAAACTCTTTTTAACATATTATATATTTTAAGTAGCTTACAAACTAGCAGATTTCCATAGGCTTCTTCATGTATTCTTAGTTTTTGCTAATCTACTCCCTTACCCTCTCCTCTTCGCAGTTCCCTTATCACCAACTTAAATTTTAACTCCAAGTATTTCCTCCATTTTCTTTCATGTCACCTGTGTTCTATCCCCTCTAGTTGAATTTTTGCTTTGGTAGGAAAATCACAGGCTTACATATAGCTTTTTCATTCAGCTTTCATTTTGGTTAAGGTTCTGCCAACATCTTATTTCCCCATCTCCCATTCCACCCCACACTTGATCCTTTATGTCTCCAGTAATCTCCTTCACTACTTTCATTTTGCCTGTATTTTACTATCCTCCCTCCCATAAGGGGTCCACCCACAACATCCCTTTTCTGGTTTCCTGACTTCTACATGTACTTCAGGTTAAACATATTTAACAAAACATTTGAGGCTAAAATTCCCATATGAGAGAGAACATGTGGTGTTTATCTTTCTGTGCCGTGTGAACTTACTCAGTATAATTCTTTTTCTAGATCCATCCATTTACCTGTAAATTTAATTATTTCATTTTTCTTTAGAGCTGAGAAATATTCCATTGTGCATATGTACCACATTTTCCTTCAGTTGATGGATATCTTTGTTGATTCTGTCTCCTGGCTATTGTGAATTGAGCCATATGAATGCAGATGTGCAAGTGTCTCAGTAGTAGGATATAAAGTCCTTTGGCATGATATAGCTGGCTTATATGGTAGGTTTATTTCTAGGTTTTGAGAAACCAACAAATTGATTTCCAAAGTATCTGTACTACTTTACACCTCCATCAACAGTGTATAAGAGTTTCCCTTTCCCCACATCCATGACAGCATCTGTTGGCATTTGTTTGCCTGATCTTGGCTATTCTGACTGGAGTGAGATAGAACCTTAAAGTAGTTTTTAATCTCCATTTCCCTGATAACTAAGGCTATTGAACACACTTTTTAGGTGTTTGCTGGCCATTTTTAGTTTTTGTTTTGAGAACTTTTTGCTTGATTCCATAGCCATTTATTTTTTAATTAGGTTATTTTGTTGATGTTTAGGATTTTTTTCTAATTCTTTGTACATTCTAGACACTAATACTCTGTCCACTGTATAAATAGCAAAGATTTTCTCCCATTCTCTGGGTTGATTCTTCATGCAAATAGCCATTTCTTTGCTGTACGGAAAGTTGCTTTTTGTTGCGAGCTGAATATTTAGGGCTGCCAGGTGCAGGCTGCCCCCCACCGCCCCACCCTGTAGAACAGCCAACAGGATATTGGCAAAGCCTATCCTGTCTGACTCTAAATTAAGGAAAGTTTTATTCTATAATCATGTTGAAGATCTGTTCAATGCCATTGGCCTGAGATTCTTCTCCTTCCTGTATGCCTATAATTCATTGATTTGGTCATTTCATGTTGTCCCACATTTCCTGAGTATTCCATGCCTGTGTTATTTTGAGTTTTACATAGTCTTCACTTAAGAAATGTTCTTCAGCTTTATCATCCAGTCTTGTTATTCTGTTTTCCATTTCATTCATTCTGCTTGTGAGACTTTCTCCCGTTGTTTCTAATTGGTTTATTGAGTTTTTCAATCCTGTGTTATCTGTTCACTATTTCTATCTCTTTTGTGAATTCACTTTTCAAGTTGTTTTTGATATTTCATTAAGCCACATATTTGAATATTCTTGGGCTTCCATCATAAGTTTATGCCTTTCCTCTTTGAGTTCTTTGTGTTTTCTTGAAGTTCTTTGATAATATTTATGATTGTTCTTTTAAATTCTACATCCTGGGGTTCTTCAGGGTGGTTCTCATTGCTGTGCACTTCTGTAGGACTAGAGGATTTTGTTGAGGACCTATTTTCTTGGCTTTTCATAGTGTTTGTGTTTTTGCATTGCCATTTGGGCATATGAATTTTCTTTGTTGGTTATGTGTCCAACAGGAACTTCTGCTCTACTTTTGTTTAATTTTGGTTCTGTTAATATTCTTTATGTAGCTTAGTTACTTTTTGTTCAAGTATAGAAGATAAATTGATGGATGTTTCAAGTTCTTGCAGGGTAGTAGACTGGTGTGGATGGATGGTGGGACAGGGTAGTAGGTAGGTTGGTCAGATTAGTAGGAGGACTGGTCTATGCCAGATAGATCAGGAGCCAGTGGAGTTTATGCTAGGGAGTTTAGCTAGTCTGGGTTAGGAAGGCAGTCCAGGGATCTGAGGTGAAGTCATTGGAGCCTGCCTGAGTTCAAGGCTGGCAGGGGACAGGGTGGGGGTGGGTAAGAGGAATAGAAAGGCCCTGGGTGGGATCTGACTTACCAGGGTCCTGCCTGAGTGGGTCTACCTGCCTGATCCGGAGGTTGGGAAGGTGGCAGTGGCGGGGGGGGGGGGGGGGGACTCCTGGGGAGGAGGGACTTAGGGAATCTATGGTAGATTGTTTAGCTAGTCTGGGTTAGGAAGCCAGTCCAGGAATCTGAGGTGAAAGAGTTGGAGTCTGCCTGGGTCCAGGGCTGGCAGAGAGAGGACAGCTTGAATTTTTCTTGTTCCTGATGGCCCAATTATTGCTTCTGGGTAATGATCTAGTCATACCTCATTCAGGAAGAAAGGTACTCCTAAACAACACATAGTGATGCCCCTTTGACCTGAAAGAAGCCACAAAGGGGGACATATGCTTTATCGTCAGAGAAAGTCTGCTAGAGTTGGGTTCCAGCTGGGAAGAAAGCTTCTTGGGGGCACTTGGTGCCTTGGTTATCAACTAGATCTGATGCTCTCTTGACACCTACTGCTGGCTTCATTCTTAATTATCCAGATGTCACTCAGAAGAAAATCATTAAGAGGTCATTTTGACCACCAAGTAGAGTAACCTTGAACCTGCCGTATTATTTAACAAATAATCTCGTTCTGCAAACAATGCCTTCAGATCTGTTTCTAACCCTTTCCCTTGGCTGTGTATTTTTTTAGCCTGTTTTCTAATTTTAAAAACCAAACACTCAAACTGGCTGTTAAAAAATAAAAACCTTTTCACATAAAAAAAGAATGAAAGAAAGCCCAAATTTCATAATCATTGTCTCAAAGAAATGACACATGTAAGATTCTTTTGGAATGTAAAAATGGTTCTTGCTATTTCAATATATAAAAGTTCAATTCACCTATCCAGCAGGACAAATATTAGCAAAAGTAAAACACTTATGACAGAGTTGAAACTAGAAAAAAAATTAACTTTGCATCTTTTCTCATGATTCATGTCCATTTGCCTACACTGTCTGTCCTGGTTTGTTTCTTCATTGCTGTGACAAAATACTCTGACCAATATCAACTTGTGGAGGAAAGGATTTATTTGTCTTACATCTCCCAGGTCGCAGTTCATCAGGGAACCCAAGGTAGGAACTCGGGCCAGGAACCTGGAGGCAGGAGCTGGAGCATAGAGGAACGCTGCTTACTGGCTTGCTCCTCTAGCCCCTGCTCAGCCTGCTTTCTTATGCAACACAGGCCCACCCGCCCAGGGGTGGCACCACCCACAGTGGGCTGGGCCCTCCCACATCACTCATCAAGAAGATGCCTCTCAGACATGGCCACAGGCCAGTCCAATAGAGGCAATCCCCCAATTGAGGCTCCCTCAACCCAGGTGTGTCAAGTTAACACTAAAGCTATCCAGCACACTGTCTTTCCTCATTACCTAATAAAGAATTTTTTAATAACATTTTTCAAAATGTTTCATGTTGCCCAAGTGTTTTCCAAGAAACACTTCATAACATGATTTCCTAATCACTTAAGATCTAATTATAAATATCCATGAGATCAGTATTAATTTTTAAAATATTTTATTATTTTTATTTTATGTGTATGAGTGTATGTATGTAAGTGCATCTGTGCAATGTCCTTGTAGGTCAGAAGAGGGCATTAGATTCCCCTGGAACTGAAGTTACAGACAGTTGTGGGTGCTGGGAATCGAACCCAGGTCCTCTGGAAGAGCAGCCAGTGCTCTTAACCACTGAGCCATCTCTCCAGTCCCCCCATAGTAAATATATTACTCTTTCCTTAGCGTAGCACACTAGGAAACAATATATGAAGTGAAGAACGTGGAGTACAAAGTACAATGCAATGGCTTCAGCAAGAAACACATAAGAAACTCATCACTCCATACATGAAGAGGTTTTAATATAGTTAAAGTAGTTTTTGCCATTACCAACGTGGCCATCCAAGAACAATAGTCTTTGTTCTGTTGTTAGGTTTTTGTTTGCTTGTTTGTTTGTTTGTATTGTTTGAAATGTGGTCTCATTATGTATCCCATACTGACCTCAAAATCAAAATCCCCCACCAGTGCCTCCTGAGTGCTGGGATTGCAGCTGTGTGCCATCACATTCAGATGGAAAAGTCTTAATGGAGAAAGATGAAAGCTACTTTATTTACGATCATTATAACACAAACTGAGTAGATAGGAGAGAAAGGGAGGCTACAAAGTTGGGAATAAAAATTACATTTCCCTGTGTAATGACTAGCAATTCTAGTATAATGTAAGTAAAATTAGATCATAGAATGTTGGTTATGAAGAAGTTACTTTGTTTTGTGTTGTGTTTCTTTTGTTTTGTTTTGAGATAAGATCTCATTGTGTAGAACTCGCTACGTAGACCAGGCTGGCCTTGGACTCGTAGACAGATCCAACTGCCTCTGCCTCCAGAAGGGCTTGGATTAAAGGCATGAATCATGAGGACATTTTAGAAGATGTAACAAAGCTATGTGCACTATTGGGAAATAAAGACCAAGGAATCCAGAAAAAGCCCAGAATAAATGGATTGTCTCCTTCTGAATGGAAAAAATATGTTGGAGGGGTCCAAAAAGGAAACCTGAAACCAGGGTTTCAGGACCGGACCTGCGGCCTGAGAGCTGCCCAGGCGATCCTGGATCTCCTCTTCAAGCCTCCAAGAGAGACCTCTGTAAGAAATATCCCTATAGGCCCTAAGATATACACATGCAATTCATCAAAGACTGCTAAATCCAAGCACAGATTCCCAAGATCAGACACTCACTAGATTGAAAAATAAAATGGACAATTCTAACATTGTTTTTAATATTTTATTGAAATATGCTTTGACCCAATTACAGCTTCCTAAGTGAAATGTACATAAAGTCTGAGCCTGATAGTATTCTGCTCTAATTATACCTTAAATCCCTGAAAATGTGATGGCTGAAATTTTGAAAAGTGAACCTAGGACAAGGGTATACCGAGGACCCATGTTCCGTGTCTGTATTCTTGAATGTGGATCATGAGTAAGAAACCTTCCAATAATACTGAAGAGCACAGCGGCCAGAGTGGAACAACTTAGAGCACTTCGGGAAGAGGGAGGAAAAAGAGTTTCAAAAACTACCACAATGCGGAGAACCTGCCTAGACTCCTAGGTAATCTGACAGGTTGTCACACATTCTGTGCTAATGTGCCGCACGTAAGCACCAGCATCAGAGTCTTTCAAGAGATCTGTCCACCTGTCATCAGGCTCCCCTCTCAGAGCTTCAGTGTAATTTGTAAGGCAAGTTTTCCTCCCCTATGCTTATGAGGAAGCGGCCAAAATAACTAAGGGTTTCTCAACAACATCTCTCATCTCTTTTAATTGCAAGAGTATATATATATATATTGTGTTTGCTTGTAGTCTTCAGTAGAACAATAATACTTAAAACCTTTTCATGTCTTTTTAAGTCTATCTTTAAAGCAGTTTCTATGCATACAAATGACTAGGATTAGTTCCTCATATATTCCCATAAATTTAGAAAACATTACCTAAAGGTATTTTACATTGTAAAAAGCCAGAATGTACTTTAAAAGATCTTTAACAATTGTTATTCATACTCGCTGAGAAATTGAACACATGCTTTGCTCAGTTAGTAAGTGGCTGGTAGCTGTCCACTCTCTGCAGAAGTGTATCTAAGTACCCAGGGGAATAGTACCTGAAAAAGGAAATTTGCTGTTAGATACCTAGGAAAAGATTTCAGAGCAGACACAAAGATTCTATGTAAGAACTTACTGAAATAATTTTCTAAGTCAAACCTCACGTATGTTTTGTTTGGTTGGATTCTTTTTGAGACAAGTCCTCAATAGGTAGCACTGGCTGGCCTAAAACTGGCTATGTAGACCAGGCTAGCCTCAAACTCACAAAGATCCTCCTGCCTCTGCCTTCCAGGTCCTGGGACTAAAGGCATGCATCACCACATCTGGCCCTCACATATGGTTTTAACAATTTTCTCCAGTAATTCCTTATGCATATGGTTAGAGACTATGAAGAAAAATAGCCCTGTACCACAGAAGGGGCAATGACAAAGGAGATGTTTTCCTATCAGTCCAGTGATATTTCATTTCAGATTATTCTCACTATATCAAGTGAGTAATGTCATTTTTAAAGGATCACAGCTAACAGATTTTTTTCATATATATTAATAACTTATCATTACCAATTAACTTCTGCACTCCAATTGTATCATTATTAATTATTATTATTTGAGATAGGTCTCCCTGTAGCCTCCAGCTAGCCTGGAACTTGCTATGTAGACCAGTCTGACCACAGTCTCACAGAGATCTTTCTGCCTCTACATCCTGAATGCTGGGATTAAAAGTGTGCACAATCATGCCTGACACCAATTGCTTTATAAATCATTTATTAATACATATTTTAATTATATCTGGTGACAATTCACATTGAATAACTAATAAATGCTTTATAAATATTCTTATAAACTAGAAAATTAATCACTTTCATTGGGTCTTAGGCATATATAGTGCTATAAATTTATATTTCTAGATTCAACATTTTATAAAAGGTCTACTATAAAAGTATTAAATATAATGATT
>NW_008345972.1:2618148-2649743 GCF_000622305.1 Nannospalax galili
ATTCTTTGCTGTATAATGGAAAGATTTTGCATACACATAAAGCCATGTCAAATAAAATTTGTCAAGTATTCAAGTATATAATAAATAGATTTTTTTAAGTATAATTTAAAATTTTCAAAACGCTCAAAATGATTGAGACTGAAACTTTTTTTCTCTAAATAAAATCTGTTAGGGGCTTACTTTTCTCTTTGGTTGGCCTTATCTATACCTACTTTAAAACTCCCAAATTATATTACACTAATTTTCTGCAAAACAACTGTATTTCTCAATACACAGTCCTTATACACAGTCAGGTTTAAATAGAACATATACCCATACCTAAAGTGTCCTTAAAGTTTTCCAAGGGACTGGAGGGGTGGCTCAGTGGTTAAGAGCACTGGCTGCTTTTGCAGAGGACTGAGGTTCAGTTCCTAGCACCCACATGGTGGTTAAAAACCATCTGTAACTCCAGTTTGAGAAGACCCAACATCCTCCTCTGGCCTCTGTGGGCACTGCACACATGTGGTACACTTATATACACGTAAACAAAACAGTCATATACATTTTAAAATTTTTATTAAGCTTTTAAATTTTCATACAATATTTTCCACTCACATCCAGGCCCCCTCCCCCAACCATGCTCCCCCTCAACGAACCCAATGCACTCTGCCATACTTGCTAAGTCCTATTGTATTCAAATGTCCTTCAGTGTAAATGTGTCCACTGGAGTCTAGTCAGCCCATCCAGTGGTCATATGTAAGTCATACTTTCCTCATCCAGCAGCAACCAGTCTCAAATAGTTCTCAATCTAGTGCTGATCTGACACCTATTTCTCATTTCCCCGCACATAAAATTTTTTTAATTTTAATTTTTTAAGATACCTTTTAAAAAAGAATTTTTTTCCAAAAAGGCCTTCTGCCCTTGAAAAATGTTTTCCAACACTGGGTTTCTTCAAGTAATCTTGCACTGAAGGACTGAAAATTTATTTCTCTTTGGGTCTGAGTAAACATTTTAAAGCTGGTCTCTCTCCTAGGCCCCTTATAAATGTGTCAGACATAAGAGAGATACTTCTTATACAAAGGCAAGAAGTAGATTTCTCTTCATATTTTTTAATTATGATATTTAATATGGTAGCCACTGGCTACAGCGAGCTAATGAATGACAGACATGTAATTATTTTGCATGAGGAACTGAATTTTTATATTTAAGTTTTGAAACTAACAATAGAAAATATTAAGGTATGTTTAGAATAGCTCGTAAGTCTACTTTTCCAATCATAAATCTTATATAATCTAAATTCAGGTCAAATTTTCCAGTGTAATTTGCCATCTGAATTAAAATACACTGGAAATGATAAAATATCATAAAATAAAAAAATAATAATTTTATGTTGATTATGAGTTGAAATTTTAATGTTTGTGTATATGGGCTAACAAAAATTCATTAAAGTTGATTTATCCTGTTTCATTTTACTTGTTTAATGTGGCTACCAACAAATTTGAAATTACACATATGGCTCACATTATATTTCTCTGTTTGAAAATAAAGGCTCCACTAAATCAGTTAGGCTCTACCAGTACTTCTTAGGCTTGACCAGGTTCATCTGCAGATTATCTGCCATTGCCATACTTCTTTCCCCAAGAATCTTGGAGACCTCAGAGTTTCCAGGATTCCCAGAGAAGAAAATGTGCTGGGCACACACACTAACCCTCATCAGCAGAGCAAACACTGGGCAGTTCCAGTTTCCCCTAAGTTCATACAGACCATGTATGAATCTCAAAACACGTATGAATCTCAAAATATTGAGCCATAAATAAATATATCAAGTTGTCCACTAGCTAACAGAAAGTCCCTTTCTCACTAGTCTAACTGATGCTAAGGAATTCAAAAATATCTTCTCATTAGGAAGAATGAAGCTTTACCTCAGCAAATGAAGTCAATTCAAATGTCACCAGAATAATCTTATTCTAGTCTCTTTATATTTGTAAAACTGAAACTGAAAATTTGCTTGCTATGCATTTATCATCAAAACAAATAGTGAAAAATAAGGAACCAAGTAGTGCTGGATAGTTTCTCCAATATTAGAACGTTAAGTTTTATTTCCTACTAATAACCTCAAGAGAAAAAAATGAGGATGGGGGTGCCTGAAAACGGACAATAAGAAATTTTTGCTGAACTGAATTCTTACTAGTACAACTCCTTGGGCTTTTATTCTCATTTAATCCTAGTGCTATGAAATAGACAACTTTTTAAATTACAGAAACTGTGGCTTAAAGGTTAAATATTATCTCCACGGTCACATAGGAACTGAGATAGGAACCTAGGTCTCTTCGACACATAACCTGAGCTTTTAGCCATTACTGCTCATCAAAGAACCAAAATAAACACAAAAATTCATTTCCTGTGATTATCAACCATCACTATCCTAACCTACCTCCAAATGGCCTTTCAGAATATAAGCATGTTAGCTTTATCCTAGCCCATGTAGAAGTTGGGTTAATGTAATATTGCTCTATTGCTTCTTGGCCTTTTGGCTAATATTGTATGTATTGCATTGTTATATTACTAAGAATGTGCTGAATGGTGGGCTGTGTGTGTCTATGCCTCCTTCTCATATTAGATGTTTCCCAAAAGCCACATCTCTCCCCAGTGTGAGCAGAGATCCAAAAGACAAGGAGTTCAAAATATATTGTTTGGCTGGGGAGGCCACACTTAAAGCTTGGGTCCTTCTAAAACCTAGTCCAGATATCTTTCCTCTTATGACACCTACCAGTATTAGAAACGTTGAAAAATCACTTATTTCTCAGTAGGTCAATGTATAAAAATGCATTCGGTGATTAGTCATGTCTAATTTCTATTGCATTAATAGTCAATGGAATTAAAAAGAAAGTCTAACTTTCATAATCACTGCCTCAAAGTGGCAGCATATGGTGAAGTCTTATGGAATGCTACTGTACCATGAAATTACCACAGTTTGGTAGCCTAACAAGATCTGCATAATGACTAAACCAGTTGACATGTCCAAGTGGATGGGGGGGAATGTCACCGGGTCCCACCTCAAGATGAAGAACTACAGGCAATCAATGGATGCTGGGGGAGGGAAATTCTAATCCCAAATGGACATCCCTAAACACAGACACACATGAGCACCACTAAATGGTATGTATATGTGCATTTATAAACATATGTATGAATATGTAACAATGATAAAGAAGAGGACAGGAAATTGAGAGATAGAATGGGGCATACCAGAGGAGCTGGCAGGGGACTTGGAGGGATAGAAATAATGCAAATACAATGCTCACATATAAAATTCTCAAAAATAAAAAATTTTAAATTCAAACAAAAAAAGGTAAGTAAAGCTACACATGAAAAAAAAAAGTTTCTGCACAGCAAAGGATACTATTCACCTAGCACGCAGCCCACAGAATGGGAGAAAATCTTTACCAGTTATGCACCAGACCAGGGGCTAATATCCAGAATTTACAAAGAACTGCAGAAATTAAATACCGAGGTAATAAAATTGCAATCAACAACTGGATCAAAATGAATAGACAGTTTTCCAAAACAGAAATACAAATGGCCAATAGCTATTTTTAAAAATGTTTAACATCCCCAGTCATCAGAGAAATGAAAATTAAAGCTACTTTCAGATACCACTTCACCCCAATGACTATCAGAAATCTGACAATAAATGTTGGAGAGGATCTGGAGAAATGGAAAACCTTATTTTTTATATTTACATAGTAACTTTATTTTTGTTACCCAATATCCCTTTTCTGATGATAATACCTCCATAATATAACATATGAAATATATGAACTTATATGAAACACATATGAACTTATGAAATAAAATGTGCAGTGACATATTTAGGGCTTAAGTTAACTTGAATTCTGTATTTGGGTATTTAGTAAAGAACATATTAAGTATATATATTAAAACAGAGATGTCTTAATGGTATTCCAGATTTATTTGAAAATGTGGAAGAGGTCATAAAGAAGATGCACACTGGCCTGATGTAACATTTCAAAGCCCAGGTTTAGACACAGTCAATACAAAAGCTCAATTTGAAAAATGAAAACATAGTAATATTGAACTTTTCAAAGTCCATTTTCCCCACCTTACAATTTCCTCTGGGTAACAGTTGTTAATACTGTTGATGTATTCTTGAAGGAGAGAACCAGGTTCTGCTTTTATCTCTTGGACCTTTTTAAGTCCACCACTCGTCACAAAAAGACGCCGAGCTTTGCTGTCATGTGGCAGCACCTTGGAAAGGAAAGTGGGTAAAGATGTTATTTTCTTTCTTAAGTTAGATTATTGCTACTGGAGAACAATAATGTATCTGAAATAATGTAGAAGGGAATGAATGTATCCTCAATGTGCCTATAACATAAGGCGGCAAACTTGTTAATGCTTGGAAGTAAAATGCACTCTTTTTCAAAGTGTATTCACTTTTTAGATTGTGGAACTGGCTAAGAAGATGAACATGAGCAAGTTAATGGATATCCACTCAAACGTAAACATGAGACCCATTTGAAGTCTTTCCAATATCTACAAAATAAAAGCAAGCCCCTTAACAAGGCAGAAAAGGTCCTTCCCACTCACCTCCTAAAAGCTCCAGCTTCCTTCCCCATCAGTTTCCATCCTAAACTTTCAGTAACATCAGAGCACGCTGTGACATTTGCTTACCTTTGCCCTTGCTGTTTCTTCTGCATAGAAGGCCTTTCCACATTACAGAAACCTCTCCATTTGCCTAGTTCATTGTTGCTCATTGTTTAAAACTCGGCTTTTTAAACAAGTCTTTAGGAAAAGACTAGCCAGGTGTAGCAGCACAGACCCATAACCCCAACAGGCCAAAGCCAGGGGATCATGATGTAGGAGGCCAGCCAAGGATACACACTGGCACCCTATTTCAAAACAGCAAGGTCTAGAAGAAAGAGTTCAGTGGTAGAGTGCTTGGTAACATGTGAAAGTCCTAGGTTTGGTCTAATAAAGAGAAAGAAAGACAGAGAGAAGCCTCTAAGGAAACATAAAATATGCCTGCAGCAAATAATCTCAGAGACAAATTTGTAAGAGTATATAATATGAGATACCATTTTGACCTTGTGTCTAACTTCCACACATCCTGCAGATTCTTTTATTTACTTATTTTGAACTCTTAACATGGGTTAGTGTTCTTTTTCACAGCCAGTTCAATAAAACCAGAATGTCTTTCTCATTAGCCTGAATGATTGAACTATGAGATGAGACTTTCAGAAATAATTTTCCAGAGCTGATAACTGTGGATGATCTACTCATCCCTTACTCCTCCTCCTCAGATGACCAGTCACTTCTAACTTAGCACTCAAATTACACAAAGGTGAAAAATGGATCAACTTTCCTTATGCAGTAATTTAGTCTTTTATCTGCATGATGTGGTTAGTTGGTTTGTCATATAACTAAGAGAAAAGGAAAGTGTCATTATTTTCTTGAAAAGAGGAAGACAGACCACAGATGTCTTGCTATATAGAGAGAACTTTATCCAGAGGTAGCTTCATCCACAGAAAATCTGTTTTCCAGTAGCGGTGGTTCTTGGGGGTTAGCTGAACTTCGAGAGCAGAGAATCCAGAGAACTGAAAGCTATTGATAGCCTGTCTTTCAGATGAGTGCCTTGCACGAGGCTGACTTAACCACAAAGTCTTCTTAAAAACTTAGAATGATGGAGGCATGGATGGGGGGAGGGATCTAAATGTGAGTGGGAAATGTTATATGAAATTTTAAAAGCTCAATTAAAAATATGGTTAAAAAAAACTTAGAATGATGGTACATACCTGCAACATCAGCATTTATGAGGCTGAGGCAAGAAGATCATGAGTTCTCAGCCGTTGTTCATTAATGCCTCATTTATGTGGTACTATAATGGACTATTTAAATGAATTTGTCCTCTACATTCATTAAACAAAATTTTTAATTAGCCTTAACCACTTGAATTATTTCTTGAAAACAATTTTTATTTGCTTTTGTTTTCATGTTTTAGTTATTTAATATGTGTCTTGGACTGAATTAAACTTTTATATACACTATCTCATTCAATATTTACTTATTTTGGGTCCTTTTGAGACAAGGTCTCCCTGTAGCCTCAGCTGACCTGGAACTCGCTATGTAGACCAGGCTGGCCTCAAATTCACAGAGATCCGCCGGCCTTGGCCTCCCAAGTGCTGGGATTAACGGTGTGGGCTACCACACCAGGCCTCATTCAATATTTACTTATTTTGGGTCCTTTTGAGACAAGGTCTCCCTGTAGCCTCAGCTGACCTGGAACTCGCTATGTAGACCAGGCTGGCCTCAAATTCACAGAGATCCGCCGGCCTTGGCCTCCCAAGTGCTGGGATTAAAGGTGTGGGCTACCACACCAGGCCTCATTCAATATTTATAATGATCCTATGAAATAAGTATTCATATGATTCCCATCTAACCAAACTAAGGCTTAGAGAGGTCAAGACTTTGCCAAAGAATTAGAACTATAGGTGGGGCTACAGCTCAGTGGTGGAGCATTTGCCTAGCATATGTGAGGCCCTGGATACCATGTCCAGCACCAAAAAGAGAGAGAAAAGGAGGAGGCGGGAAAGAGGAAGAGGAGGAAGAGAAGGAGAAGGAAGAGGAGAAAAAGGGGAGGAGGAACTACTTCTGATCCTACACCCCAAACCATTGTGGCTTGTGTCTTCTACAGAGAAAACAAATTCACCATCCGTGACTGTGTTGCCGTCAGTTTTGTCATGGTTTTAGCTTCAGTGTCAACTTGACAACCTAGAGTCATCTGGAAAGGGGGAACCTCAACTAAATAATTTCTCAGATCAGATTGGAATGTGGTCATGTCTGTGAGGCATTTTCTTAATTGCTAATTGATGTAGGAGGGATGGGTGGTGCCATCCCTGGGCAGGTGGGCCCAGGCTATATAGGAAAGGTAACAAGCATACCAGGAGAAGTAAGTCAGTAAGCAGCATTCCTCCATGGTCTCTGCTTCAGTTCCTGCCTCCAGGTTTCTGCCTTGAGCTCCTGCCCTGGCTTCCCCCGATGATGGATTAACTATAACCTGTAAGATGAAATAAACTCCCTCCTCCCCAAGTTGCTTTTTGTCATGGGCTTATCACAGCAACAGGAAAGCAAGCTAAGACAACTCTTTCAGCTGCACCACTTCTCGTCAGCTTCAACTTTCTACCTTACTGTCATCTACTGGCACTGAATCTGCAGTGAACTAAGAAATATGACAGCTAAATTTGTTGCAAATGAACATGCCCCAAACAATTGGGAGCTTCTCCAGTAAAGTGCATAGTTTCTGAAAAATATTCCAATGGCTCAAAGACCATTTTCTTTTTCTTTATAAAGATCTTTGCTGTTCCCCTAGATGAGAGGCTAAAAGACACTGGAAAAGATTACTGAAGGGTACTTATCGTAAATTATCTGTATTAGGAAGGCATTTGCTGTTCTAAATTTGTATTTTATTACTATTGTGTTCTGTGTGTATGACATATGTGAATGCAGTCATCTGTGGACCATGACACATATGTGGAAGTCAAAGGACAACTTTTCAGGAGTTGATTCTCTCCTTTTATCCTAGGTGCCAATGCTCTAATTCAGACCATTAGGCTCGCATGGCAAGTGCTTTTACCCACTGAGCCATCTCCCTGCCCCAATTGTGAGGCTTTTATGTATGAACATACTATTTACTTCCTGAGGAAAAAAATGTAAGTACAGAAGTTATGAAGAAAGTGTGGGGGAAAATAAGTGTTTTATTTATCTGTGGGTTTTATTAAACTGTGTATCTGTCAATACAGATTGGTAAGAGTTAAGAGTTAAATAGCGAAGCCCACAAACTCCCATCTTACAAAAGAAAAGAGATAAAAATCAAGTCAATGCATCACTTTCATCTTCTTCCCCTTCTCGCAGGCTATGAGAATTCTTACCTTACTGAACTGACCGATGACGTGTTTCAGAATATTGGGAGGTGCATCATACAGAAAGGGCTCCAGGGCTGGCAAGTAGGTGCATTTTTGAAGGATGTTCTTTATGGCTTTTTTACTCTGTTAGAATACAAAGCAAAATGCATACAAAAGTTTGACAATTCATCTCTTAGATTCCTGGATTTGAACATGAAGTCAGTTTCCTGATCTAACTTGCAGTTGTTTCATTTTTAAAATACAGTTGTTGGAAAACCTTTTTTTTTTTTTTTTTTTTTTGTTTAAAAAAGAAACATGCATTGCTTTTGTAATCAATCTATGGGGTGTTTTTTCAAAGAGCGAAAGGGTCAAATTCTTAGATTTCAGATTCAGGAGGCTCTTTCTGGGGGTCACCTGTCCCTGTGAGAACCAAGTTCACAAGGTAGACTGGTGGGGCACAAGCCTGAGCTCATGTGCCAGCAGGATCAGCTCAGCAATACATAAAACCCACACTACAGCACACGACAAAGGAAAGAACCCAATTCACAGACACCCCATTCTCCAGCACTCCAATTATGAACTGGCTCTACAGAGTCTCCAAGTTACTATCAAGGTCAGAGACAGGCTGGCCTTGAACTCACAGGGATCTACCTGCCTCTGCCTCCCAAGTGCTGGGATTAAAGGCATGTACCACCACGCTCAGCTTGGAAAAACTATTTTTGACTGATTTTTTTTCATAGAATATCCTGCCAGGTGACTTCATGTTAAATCTTAAAATATATAAAGAATTGTTAAACTTTTAAAATATCTATGAGGAAATTAAAATCATGAAACATAAAGTTATAGGCTGTAAATTAGCATGTATTATGTTATTATATAGACCATGTACAACTTAGTATAAAATTTGTAGAGATGAAGCAGGTGACTAAAATATGCTATTTCTTCTAATCAACCGCTATGAGGATGATATGGTACCATTTTCAGATATATCTGTAATCAGAAGCACCTACTGTGTGCGTTTTTCAATGAGTAGGACTGCTCATGAACAGAAATTTCCTCCTTCTCAAGTAGAAGCAAAACACAATCTATTCATCTGTCAAAGCTCCACTCAATACCAGGGAGTGTGTCACCCACAAGCAAAAGGACAGGCACCATGTGGACCTTCCCCACCTTCCCCCACATCCTCCCTTCTTTCCAGGTGACAGTGTGTACTGCTGCCCCTTAGAAACGTAACCGAAGGCCACAGCCAGTTCTGAGGCTGATGGGTATTTTTCTTTGTATGTCTCTAGTTGTTGTGGGAACTGCACATCTCATTATGTGGTAGTATGCACTTGTGCATCCTGGGAGACTGTTCAGCTCACATTTTCTTTTCCTGAGGCTTTGGCCAACTTGATCTTCTGTGTTACTGAATGCTTGGCAATGCTCTTGAGATGAAGGACCATTTTGATTTTCATACTGTGAGTTTTGCAAGTGGGTTCAGCAAAACTTTGATCATATTCATGATATTATTAAAAGACTTCTTGAATTCTAAGTTTTTTTAGGCACCCAGACTAAGTAGCCTTATATAACATCTTATCTCCTGACACATTTGACCTCAAATGTGACTTCATAGATTAAATAAGGTGTGAGTGTATGCTATGTTTTTGTGTGTGCTGTGTATTGGTCTATGGTATGTGTCAATGTGTGTGTGGTGTATGTATGCATGGTGTGTGTGGGTGTGTGTAGGTATGTGTGTATGATGTATTTGTGTGGGTGTGTGTGGGTGTGTGTAGCTATGTGTGTATGATGTATTTGTATAGTATGTATGTTTATGGTATGTGGGATGTGTGTATGAGTGTGTCTGTGTGTGTAGATGTGTGTGTGTGTGTCTGCACAAACATGTGGAGGCCAGAAATTGATGTCAGGTGTCTTCTGTCACTCTCACCTAACTCTTCTAATTGTACATTTTTTTTTGCAATTTCACATATGGGCAACTTGCATACTGACCACTCTCAACCTCCTACCTCTCTACCACCCTGTCCACCCTCCCCACTTCCCATAAACCTCTCTCACACATTCATGTCTATCCATTTTTTACGTGTGTGATCCACTGAGATTAACCAGGGCCATCTGTGTGAGCTTGGGTTCGGAGCTATCTCTTAGAGCCTGGTGGGTCAGTAGAGGGAACACAACTAAGGATAGCAATTCCCTATCCCCCAGGATCTATTGATAGCCAATACTTCAGATGTAAAGGGCAGTGCCTCAAGCCCTTACCTTCTTTGACTGATTATCCATAAGGCTGGACTCATGTGAGCCCAGTGCAGGTAATAACAGTCGATGAGTAGTTGTATGAGTCTAGGGAATTTAATAGGGTCTCTTGATGAACCTGGAGCTCACCAATTGGTGAGACTGGCTGGCCAACAAACCCCTGGAATCTTCCTGTTTCTGCCTTCCACCACTAGGATTATAGGTGACTTACATTGGGTGCTAGGGATCTGAATTCATGTCTTCATGCTTGTGCAGTAAGGACTCTACCCACTGACCCATTGCCCCACCACCATATATCTAATTCTGAACTTAAGGTGTTTAATAATTTTATAAAGATATAATTTTATCATAAATCCACTTATATTAACTGCACAATTCAATGATTTTCAGTAAATTTAGAAAATTCTATAAATGTGTATTTTCTGGGGACTGGAGAGGTGGCTCAGCAGTTAAAAGCACTGACTGCTCTTGCAAAAGACCCAGGTTTGGTTCCCAGCACCAACATGGTAGCTAACAGCCATCCATAACTCCAACTCCAAGGGATCTGATGCCCCCTTATGGCCTCGGTGGGCACTGCACAACATGAACACACTGTTCCAGTTTATTGCTACTATAAATAATGCTGTTATGAAAATTGGTACAAAGTCTAGGTGGAGACAAATGTTTTAATTTCTCTGGATACCTAGGACTGGAGTTGTTGGGAAATAATGCTAAATTTATGTTTAATACATTGAGAAACTGCCAGGCTAGTTTTCAAAATGACTGTAGCACTTATATTTCTCATCAGCAATGTAAGAGCATTCAAAGTTCTCCATATAGTGGTGAACATTTGTTGTCTGTCTTATTGTTAGATTCTCACGAACGTTAAATAATAATAACTCATTACATTTTTGCATAGCATTTCCCTAGTGACCAATGATATTGAACATCATTTCACGTGCTAATTGTATATTCTTATATCCACTTCGGCTAAATGTCTAGTCAATTTTCATGCATTGTTCAATTTATTTAAAATTTTATTTATTTATTTTTATCTTGTATGTATGAGTGTTTTGCCTGCATATAAGGCCGAAGAAGGCGTCAGATCCCCTGGAACTGGAGTTTCACACAGTTGTTAGCTAACATGTGGATGCTGGGAACTGAACCCCCTGGTCCTGCAAGAGCAGCCAGTGCTCTTCCACCCCCCAAAGGGGAAAAGAAATGGTTTATTCTTGAGCCAAATATGAGTGATCATGGAGCAGCAGCCAGTGCTCTTAACCATGGAGCTGTCTCTCCAGCCCTGATTGGGTAGACCTTTAAGCACTTCTTTTATATTTTGAATATGTCATTCCTTGAATATATAATTTATAACTTTTATCCATGTATGTATGACTTGCCTTATTTTCTTTTGTTCTTTTTTTGGTCTTTTTGAGACAGGGTCTCCCTGTAGCCCCAGCTGTCCTGCAACTCACTATGTAGACCAGGCTGACCTTCAGTTCACATAGATCCGCCTACTTGGGCCTCCTACGTGCTGGGATTAAAGGCATGTGCCACCACACCCAGCTGCCTTATTTTCTTAAAGTGTTTTTTTTTTAATAATAAAAGGTTTCATTGTGATGAGACCTAATTATCAGTTTTTCTCTTTCCCCACTTATGCTTCTTATGCTTTAGGTCTCTTATTTAAGAAATAATTCCCGTATCTGATAAATATTTACTAGTTTTTTTAAGAGTTTAATCTTCATTCTTACATTTAGATCTAGGAGCCATTTGAGTTAATTTTGGTGTTTGTGGTATAAGACAATCTAGTCTACAGTGTGCACTGCAGTCTCCAAACAGAACACAGTGAGCTCTGTATGGGGCAATATCAGCTCACACAGAGCAATATGAACTCTATCCAGGGCAATATGAATTCACCCCAGCAATATGAGATCTCTACAGGTTCTTAAAGCCTCTGTTAAGGCCACTGTAATCTTTTTAAATTTCTTGACTTCTTCACTTTGGTTTTAATGGGTATGGGTCTCTCGTGATTTTCCAACAGAGGACAGCAGAATGCACTATTTCCCAAAAATATTTAAGCAAAGAACCCCAATCCCAGGTATGTCTGCTGTTGTCTCTTAGGGTGTCCATTCTCTGGAAATCACATACAGGAAATCTCCATATAAATCAGCAACAGAAAGACAATGGGCTTATTCTCTATTGTATCAAAAGGCATAAGCTGGTGGCAGTTATAAGGAGAGAAATATTTAGAACTGTATGACAGGAATTTTATTAATTCTTCTGTGTGAGGACATTAAACAGAAATTCTTCAAAAGAAAGTTCTGAGACCCTGCAGAAGTTAGTTGATCAATGATCACATATTTCCTTTTTATTTTATTTTAGTATGAAAAGTAGCAGGTTTACTAACAGTATTTTCATACAGAGTACTTAACTGTCCCCCTTTCTTCTCCCCATCTCTTGCCCTCCATCCCCATTTAAAGCCCACCCCCAGTGCTCATATCAGTGAGTTCTATCCCCTCTGTACTTCTGTCCATGATAACCTCTTTTATTTCTTAACATGGGTGCCTTTCTAGTTTCCTAGCATGCACACCCCTATCAAAAAATATAGAAAAATTAGAAGCTAAGATCCAAAAATGAGAGAGAGTACACAGTGTTCATCTTTCTGGCTTGGATTACCTCCCTTAAAATATTTTCCAGTTTGACACATTTTCCTGAAAATTACATTTTGTGTATGCATAAAATATACACCACATTTTCGTTATCCACTCAGCTACTGATAGACATCTAGGTTGATTCTGTTTTTGCTATTATGAATACAGCAACACTAAACATGGGTGAGCAAGTATCTCTGAGAGGATATAAAGTTCTTTGGGGTATCTAGGAGTGATATAGCTGGGTCATTTGGTAGTTCTACTTTTAGGGGTGTGTATGTGTGTGTGTGTGTGTGTGTTGTGTATATGTTTCTGTATATGTTCACATGTACAGAGGGTACATGTACATGTGTGCATGTCTGTAGAGGCCGGAGGTTGATATCAGTGTCTTTATTGCTCTCCACCTTAATTTTCTGAGACAGCATCTCCCACCACTCACAGATTCAGCAAAACAAGCTGGCCAGCAAGTTCCATTTGCTTTGGCCTCCTCTCCAGTACTGGGTTGCAGGTACATGCTGCTATAGCTAGCTTTTATGTGGGTGCTGGGGATCCAAACTCAGGTCCGCACACTTGTGCAGCAATCACTGTACCAGTTAAGCCACCTCCCCAGTCCTTATTTTGTTATTTCTGTGAAGAACACTGTGGTGGTTATTATTAACTGTCAACTTGACAGAGTCTAGAACCACCTATGAGGCAAACCTCTGGACACCCCTATGAGGATTAACTAGATTAAGGTTAGGTCTGAGAATGTCTGTAAGGGATTTTCTTAGTTACATTAATTATGATGTGGGAAGAACCATCTTAATTGTGCATGTGTAGGGATCCTGGACTGCATTTTTATGCAGTGAGCCGAGCACTACCAAGCACATATTCGTCTCTCACTGTTCCCTGGCTGTACATTCGATGTGACCATCTGTTTCATTCTCCCATTCTCTTGACTTCCCTGACATGATGAACTGTACCTTAAACTGTTAGCTAAAATAAGTCCTCCTCCCTTAAGTTGCCTTTGACCAAATATTTTATAACAGCAACAAGAAAAGTAACTAATGCCTAAAGAACAAAAGGCATTGATGTCTTTATGGGAATTGCATTGAATTTGTGGATTTCTTTTGGTAAGATTGCCATTTTTCATAATATTGATTCTTCAAATCCATGAACAAAGAGAGGTCTTTCTACCTTCTAGTGTCTTCAGTTTCTATCTAGAATATTTTTAAATTTTTGTCATAGAGTTCTTTCACTTCCTTAGGTTTATTCCAAGGTATTTTGTGGCTATTGTAAATGGGATTGTTTCTCTGATTTCTACCACAGAGATTGTTATTCTTAGATAGTAAAGCTGTTGTTTATGTTAATTTTGTATCCTGCCACTCTATTTAAAGTACTTATCAGTTCCACGAGTTTTCTGGTAGACTCTTCAGAGTCTTTTCTGTACAGAATCATACCATCTAGAAACAGAGATCTTTTGACTTCTTCCCTCTCTATATGAATCCCTTTTGTTTTCTTCTATTTTATTATTCTAGCTAGAACTTCCAGAACAAAATTTAATAAGAATGTAGAAAGTAGATGCCCTTTTCTTGTTCTTGATTTATTGGAATTTTCGGTTCTTCTCCAGTCTATATAATGTTGACTATAGGTGTGTCATATATAGCCTTTATTATGGTGAAATGTTTCTCCTAGCTCCAATTTCTTCATAACTTTTATCATGAAAGGAGGTTGGACTTTGTCTAAAGTGTTTCTGCACCTATCAAAAGGATTGTGTGACCTCTGTCCTTGAGCCCATTTATGTAATATATTACATTTATTGATTTGCTTTTGTTGAACAAACATGTTTCTCTGAAATAAATCCACTTAATCATGATTAATGATCTTTTGATGTGTTCTTGAATTCAGTTTTCAAGCATTTTGTTAAGAATTTTGCATCTATGTCCATCAGTGAGACTGATCAATAATTGTAGATTTTGGAGTATGTCTTTATCTAGTTTTGGTTTCAGATAATGCTGACTTCATAAAAAAAGAGTTTGGTAGTGTTCCTTCCTTGTTTCTTTTACTGAACAGTTTGAGAACTAATGGGGCTGGTTCTTGAAAGTCTAGTGGAATTCACCAGTGATTCTATCTTGGCCTAGACATTTTTTGTTTTTGTTTTTGATGGGTTCTTTGTTTGTTTGCTTGCTTGTTTGTTTAAGACAGAGTCTCTCTTGTAGCCTCTGCTGGTCTGGAACTCACTATGTAGACCAGGCTGGCCTCAATCTCACAGAGATCTGCCTGCCTCTGCCTCCCAAGTGCTGGATTTAAAGGCATGCAGCCACCATACCTGACCAGTCTAGACATTCTTAGTCTGAAAATTTTCGTTATTGTTGCTTGTTATAGATCTGTTTAAATTGTTTATCACATCTTGGTTTAATTTTTGGTAGATCACATGCATCTAGAAATTCATTCATTTCTTTTATACTTTCGCATTTAACCAAGAATATGTTTTTTTAATCTTGCTTATCTTTTTTAAAGAAACAACTGTTGGCTAGACATGGTGGCACATGCCTTTAATCCCAGCATTCAGGAGATAGTCAACACGGATTTCTGTGAGTTCGAGTCCAGTCAAGGATACAGAGTGAGACCCTTCTCAAAACCAACCAAACAAAAAACTCTTAGTGGAACAGATTTTTTTAAAACATGTCCTTATGATTTTCTGAATTCCATTGGTATCTATTGTAATATCTCCCTTTTCATTTCTAAATTTATTAATTTGGTGCTTCTCCATTTCTTTTGGTTAGATTGGCTAAGAGTTTGTCAATCTTGTTTATCTTTTCAAAGAATCAGTCCCCTGAACTAAGTAAGGGACCCCAGCTACCCTGTTTAGGCTCATCTGTGCCTCCTTGGAACTTCCTGCAGCAGAGGAAAACCACATCTCAACCCTACTGTCCCAGTTTGCTTTTCTGTTGCTATGATAAACACCATGACCAAAAGCAACTTGGGGAAGAAAGGGTTTATTTCACCTTACACCTACTGTGCATCATCAAGGGACACCAAGGCAGGAACTCCAGGCAGGAGCTTGAGGCAGAAACCATGGAGGAACACTGCTTACAGGCTTGCTTCCTCATGGCTTGCTCAGCTACCCTTCTAACACAACCCAGGCCTACCTGCCCAAGGGATGGTGCCACCCACACTGAACTGGCCCTCTTACATCAAATAATAATCAAGAAAATGCCTGATAGATATGCCCCCAAGCCAATCTAATGAAGAAATTTCCTCAATTGAGATTCCCTCCTCTCAGATATGTCTAGGTCTGTGTCAAGTTGACACTAACTATGACATCTACTAAGATTTACTCATCTCCTGAACATTGTAAAGGTCAGCACTGGAGGGGGGAAAAAGGCAATCTGAATAAAAGAAATGAAGGAAGGGAGGGAAGGAGGAAGGGAGGGAGGGAGGAAAAAACTAAAACAACAACCACTCCAAGTGTGCAAGTCCAAGAGCAGAAACAAGAACAATGCAAAAAACAAGACAACAGAGCTCATACTTTGATCACTAATCCTAGAATAATGGCCCCTAATGAAACATGGAAGAACTCTCAAAGAATTTATTTTATTTTATTATTTTTATTTTATGTGTATGCGTGTATTGCCTGCATGTAGGTAAATGCACCCATGGAAGAGGCTGTCAGATCCCCTGGAACTGGAGTTACGAACAGTTGTTAGCTGCCATGTGGGTGCTGAGATTCGAATCTGGGTCTTCTGCAAGAACAACCAGTGTTCTTAACCACTGAGCCATCTCTCCAGCCCCAAAGAATTTATTTTTATTGCATGTGTATGCATGTATTGCCTGCATGTATGCAAGTGCACCCGTGTTGTGCAATGTCCAGGGAAGACAGAGAGGCCATCCCTGAAACTGGAGTTATAGGCAGTCGTTAGCTGCCATGTGGGTGCTGGGATTCGAACCTGGGTCTTGTGCAAGAACAGCCAATGTTCTTAACTTCTTAACCATCTCTCCAGTCCTCCAGACAAAGAATTTTTAATGACTATAAGCATGTTCAGGCTCTACAGCGATGGATCAGCGGTTAAGAACACTGAATGCTCTTGGAGAGGACCCAGTTTTGAGCCCAGCACCCACATGGCAGCTAACAACTGTCTGTAACTCCAGCTCCAGGGACTCCAATGCCTTTTTCTGACCTCCACGGGAACTGCATGACATGGGTGCACTTACACACATGCAGATAATACATTCATACACATAAAATAAAAATAATAAAATATTTTTAAAACTAAGTATGCTCAGACAACTCAGAGAAGACACAAATATATTCCAAGAGAACAAAACCAAAAAACTGAATGAAATAAGGAAGTGAATACAAGATATGAAAACAGAATTCAACAAAGAGATGGAATTACTGCAGAAAAACCAAACTGAAATGATGGTAGAAATTAAAAACTCAATAAAGCACATAAAAAACACAATGGAAAGCCTCATCGCTAGAATGAAACCTAGAACACAGAGAATCAGGGCTATAAGGCAAGGTAGAGGAATTGGATCACTCAGTAAAGGTCAATAATAATTTTTTTAATACATGAACTAATATGAGAGACTTCTGGAATACCAAGAAAAGACCTAACTTTCAGACCATGTACATAGAACAAGAAGAATATCATACCAAAGGTGTAGTGGTCATGAATTAAGACTTTTTATCATGGATTCATAGATTTTCCTTCTCCTTCATTTATGACAGATAGCTCTTCTGAGTATAGCAGTCTGAATTAGAAGTTGTTGTCTTTCAGAACATAGAAAATGTCATTCTAACCCCTCATGGCTTTTAAAGTTTCTGTTGAAAAATCTGCTGTTATTCTGTCTTTATCCATGACTTGGTGTTTCTCTCTTGCCACTTTCAATGTAATTTTTTGTTCTATATACCTAGTGATTTGCTTATGACAACAGGCATTTCCTTCTCTGCTATAATTTCATTAAAACTGTTAGAATACAGTTTTTCACCCTCTTTTATGCCTACAATCATTAGATTTGGTCTTTTTCCACTGCCCTGAATTAGTTACAGCTAACAAATCTAAAACCTTTGAGATTAAACACTTACTTTCACCTGCAGATCCTCAGAGCTCTCTGCTGACATATACAAAGAAAGCAGAACTGGCAATGCGTTTGTGACAGCTACAGCCCGCGCGTGTTCTGGAGTGTGTCTCCCAATCTGTCCTAAGGCCCAAGCAGCAGCAGCCTTTATGTGATCTTCTGGCTCTTCTGACAAGCAGACTGACAATTGGGGTACACCCTGCAGTGGGGATCCAAAGAGCAAGAGTTATCAATCAAGAGTGAGTTCAAGAGTCTTCCCTGTCTCTCAGACATCAGAAAAAAGTCCACATATTTTATGAGCACTTGCTGTGGTCCCAGGCTGCACTACATGGTGGGTTCATACAAAATTGTAGATTGATATAAGGCAAAAATGCCTAGAGCAAAAAAAAAAAAAAATCCTGCTATCTGCTTTGTGTTCTGATCCCTTGTATCTGAAAAGGTAAATTGTTTATTAGTTTGATCTCCTTATTCAAGTGACAGGACTGCACAGACCTCTCAGAAGAGAGAAGGTGACTACTGGACAAGTTATTTCTACTGTTTTTAAAACATATTTTATTTCCTATTTTTATTTTATAGGTATGCGTGTATTGCCAGCATGCATGTAAGTGTACCCGTGTAGTGCAATGCCCGTGGAGGTCAGAAGAGAGTGTCAGATTTCCCTGGAACTGGGAAATTGTAGATGGTTGTTAGCCACCATGTGGTGTTGGGAATTGAATCCATGTCCTCAGCAAGAACAGCCAGTGCTCTTAACCATTGAGCCATCTCTCCAGCCCCTATTTCTATGGTATTTAATCACAGTGTGCTTTGCATGTTGGCAAAGATATACAATTCATCCTTCAAGAGATACATATTCCTAAGAGTTATATTACAGATAACAGATACTTAAAAGAGGTAATGACTGTCCATATTAGGCACTGAGTAAAACTACATTTTCTGTAACCTAAACATTTCTTCAAGGATCACTCTGGAAAACATACTAGCAAGCACTGAAATAAGCAGTAAAACAACTGAAAAAAAAAAAAAAAAACCACTGTTGGGGTTTTTTTTTGTTTTTGCTCTGACCAGTTGTATTTTCTCTTCTGATGGAGAATATCAACCATGGTTCTATCTTAGAATACCCTACTGCAATCACTAGGAAAAATAAAACAAGCACGCACCTTGGAAATGATCACTGCCATGGCCAGGTTCTCAGAATGAGCACCCACGTAACCCAGCATCATGATGCCAGGCAACCGTATGTTCCCTTTGCAGGACCCAATACAATCAATCACTGCAGCCACACCTCCTGTGTTAACAATCAGCTGTGAAAGCTGAGAGAGAGAGAAAAAAGGAGGCCAGAAGACTAGTTTTAAATGTGCCTTCAACGTACTTTAGTTAGGACTTAAAAGCAACTGGTAAAATTGAAATACTATTTAGAGAAATTATTGTATTAAGGAAAAATTCAGGTATAATAATCTTGGGTTTCAAATGTACAGATATACTCATCGCAAGAAACTTTATTCTGTGGTTCATTTTTTTCTGCATCAATGGCACAAGTTTTATCCCTAGTTATAATGGATGTCAAAATTCCTCAGCTAAAAGCTAAGTTTAGGGCTAATTCATGCCTAGTAAATATTGAAATGCCCAATCACAGAATCTAAGCATAAAGATCAATCACTGAAAGTTCAAAAACAATGTCAGCCTTCAAACAGTCTAACCTAATTGCCTCCTTTTACAAGCAACGATTACTGGCTGGAGATACCTCAATTTTGGAAAATCTCATTCAAATGAGATTAGGTGAAATAAAGCATGAGAGCTTTGATGTGGAATGGAATGAGAACTCATTAGGCAAAATATGCACAGAAAAAGGATGCAACTTCAGATAACTCCAACACGGGCTTGCTTTGTATCCATCTCTTATACCTTCAGCAGGATATCATATGTAAAAACAGCTATTGGCGTACTGGCACTATGCCAGTCATGGTCCCCATCAACCTAGAGATGCAATATATTATTTTCATGGCTCCCAGCTGGCCTAAAATGATTGAGATGGCAGATCTCCACAGTCCCTACAACCTAGAAATGGAAAGCTAAATGCGATTAGAACTTGGATTTCAAACTCAAACTACGTTAATACAATTCAGTTGTTCTCAACTCTGGGAAATTTTGCACACTACAGAATACTTGGCAATGTATGAAGAGGTTTTGGTATTGTCACAACTTGAGGAAGGGGAATTGCACTTATCTAGTGGACAGAGGCCAGGAATACTGGTGTTCACTATGTATGATTGCATCTTGAAGCTTATTTCTCATTTGTTTGGTTTTTACCTCAGGCGTATGTTTTGCAATCTCTCTAATTAAAGTACAAGCATTTTTCTTCACATATTCATCTTTGTTCTTCAGACAGGTAAGCACAACTGGGAAAATATCTGCTTCAATGACCATCTCTGCCAGATCCACAGAATGTTTTGCAATCTGACTGAGGGCTGACAGGATCTGACTCTGTCAAGCAAAAAATAACATGAGACATGTAGAGTCCACTCGCTCACCTCAGAGTTCAAATGTCATTTAAACAGTTTCCATAGTATTCAACTTCCTTTAATTAAAAAGAAAGACAGAAAGGAAGAAAGGAAGGAAGGAAGAAAGGAAGAAGGAAGGAAGGAAGGAAGGAAGGAGAAAGAAAGAAAGAAAGAAAGAAAGAAAGAAAGAAAGAAAGAAAGAAAGAAAGAGGGAGGAAGGGAGGGAGCGAGGGAGGGAGAGAGAGAGAAAGAGAGAGAGAGGGATGGAGGGAGGGAGGGAGGAAAGAAGGAAGGAAGGAAGGAAGGAAGGAAGGAAGGAAGGAAGGAAGGAAGGATCCTACATATCTAGCACAGACTTTCACGTTCTAGTCACACACTCCAGTTTTTTAATTCTCTAATTACTCCATTAGTTCTCTACAAATAACTAAGGAACATGGCCCTTGGATGAATACCACTTCTTAATCACACAATACTTGGGTTGCTAATTTATGATATATGTGCTCTTTAATATAATAATAATTAAGCAGAAATAATATATTTAGTATGATGTTGGTACCATTTCAAAGAACTTTCCATTGCTTAGCTAACATTAACAATTTTAAAACTTTATACAACTGACTTGCAACCACTTCCCCTGAAGGCTAGCTCTCATAGCTTTGGAGAGAGAGTGCTATGAAGATGCCAAGGGAAAATATCAATGAATGATCCAACAACAGCTTCAAGACCAAATAACCACATCAGTGGCCAGCACAGCATATGTCATTGGTACAGTAGTGGCACTCTTATCTTGGGGGCAAGCAACAGCTACCTAATTTGACTATATGCCTACTCAAATGGAGGAAACTCAAGTGTGGTAATTTAAACAATACACATGGCTGGAGTCACCATAGATCTTAGAGAAAAACACCAAGACTGTCACATTGCTAGACTAATGTGATTTCTTGCTATGTGAAAAATATGTATCCTTATATTTACAGACAAATATCCCAGTCACCACTCATCAAAGAAGCTCATTTCGCACCAGTCAGGCTATTACCAAGTACCACAACTGGTCACACACGGATATTGTCTATGAATTGCCCAGTCCTAAGGGACACATCTACAATGCAACCTCTATTCCTAAGACTCATGGAACATAGAAGAGGGATAAGATGAGAACACTAAATGAATCTCTCGGGCCTCAATAATGAAGCTTCCTCATGCAGCGAAGGGCCAGGAACACAAAAGGTTACAAATAGTAGTCGAAGTGTAGAGAGCAAGAGTCTGCTGAATGCTGGTCCTTGACAGGATCCCTTTATTAAACTTCTCCCACCCAAGGCTCAGGGACCATCACAGAAGAGGGGGCAAAAAGGTTGTAAGACCCAGAGAAGAAGTGCATGACCATATGGAAACAGAGTCCTACAAGCTCCTGGGAACCTGCTCATATGATTCTATGGCAATGGTGTCAGCATACATAGGTCCCATGAAAACCCAGGCAGACAATAACCCAGCACAGAACTGGGAAAATGAACAATAGACCTCAATCTTATCTAAAGGAATGTTGGCAACTGATTGCTGCTGGATGAAGAAGAGCTGATCTTCCTAAAACAAGGGACTCTAGAGAGGCTGACAAGACTTAGCGGGTGGACTTGCACTGGGGAATGGCTGGGGATACTGAAAACCCAGTGGGCCTTGAAAAGGATGACCAAGTATATGGGCTCCAGTAGGGGGGGGGACTGTGGGAGGGTGCCAGTGGGGATGGGGGCATAAAAAATGATTAAGAGTTTTTGAGCCGTTCTGTATGAAATACACAAAAATAATAATTTTTTTAAAAAAACATCATTGGTGGTTTTAGAAAGCTATAAGAGGACTAATATACATTTAGCAATTTTCAGAAGAAATTTAAATATTTTAGTGGTGGGCTGGAAAACCTTTGGGTCCTTTGCAGTCCTAAGACTGACTATTTTAAGTATCAAAATAACATCACCTCTACTTTTCAGCATTGCATGGTCCTCCCAATCACATCTTAATTGTATCACCCTTATAGCATTATTTCACATATTAAAAGACAAAATACATAATCTTTTTGTACCTGCTTTTAACATTATCTACTAATTATTATACTACATAGCATCTATCTGTACACATTTTCATTTTCTTGGATTGTAAAACGACTGGCTTATCTGTCTCTTGACCTCGTTTTTAAATACCTTCAATTTCCCATCAGGGTTGAGGATCATCTGGGCTAAGTGAGCGATGGCCCCTGCATCCACTACTGTCTGTGCTAATTCTGGAGAATGTTTTGAAATATCACTGAGGGCCAAGGCAGCAATCCTTTTCAAAGCAATTTCTGGTTCCTGGATGCACAGCACTAAGAGAGGGATAGCTCCAGCATCCACCACAGCTTGAGACAGTTCTGTGGGTCCAAGCAAAACAACTGACTGAGTTTGGGTGACTGACCAGTGGGTAAGCCATTTTTCACACAGACAGATACAGTAAAAAAAAGAAGTGGGGGGGGAGCTGCTTCACTCTCTTGACACCTGCATTTCAAACCAAATTTCATGCTTTCATAAACCACATGAACCAATCCTGAGCTGAAAAGAACAGTCAATAGATGGGCCTTCATTTAAATGAACACATTTGAGGTATGTTAGGCTAAAATAACTTTTTATTCTTTTTATTTTAAGAGCTCAAGTAGATGTCAGATGTTTATGCTCTAACAATTCTGCACTTTTCAATAGGCAAGGATTTTATTCATGGTTTACAATAACAGAGAAAATTTGAATACCGAAAATTTACCAACCTCACTAATTAGGACATAATTTGTGCTATGTGAGTAAACAACATGAATCTTGTGTCAATAATGTCAATTTTTAAATTCGACTCATCTTGTAATACTTTAAAACATTTTAAAATACTTTATACAAAATAAGAAAGCTATGTTTTCATTGAACATTGAAAACACATTTTAAAATTAAGGTTATGTCCCATGGAAGCCCAAACCAGACAAAATCTCAGCATAAACTTAGGGAAATGGGTAAGCAAACCAACCCAACCTAAAGAAATTTTAGCAACTGATGGCTATTGGGAGAGAGAGAGACAGTTTTGTTCAAGGATGGAACTCTTGGTAGGTTAACCAGGCTCCAGTGGATGGACCCACACTGAAGGATATTTGGGGACACAAATTAGATTCTATATATTATATATTTTTACCTATCTAGATATATGAAAGAGTACATTACATTGGGGGGTTTGGGGGGCAGTGAGAAAATGTGGGAATAGGGGAGCTGAATCAAATACCATCAAAGTAAATTGCATGAAAGGTTATAAAATTCAATAAAAAAGAAAAATATTAAAAATATATTTCTTAGTACTATGTATTAGTCACTTTTCTGTTGCTGTGATAGAAACATTGACCCAAGCAACTTATAGAAACAAGAGTTTATTTGAGTTCCAAGGGAATGATAGTCCATCATATCAGGGAGGCATGGTGGCTGGAGGTGGCTGGACCAGGAGCAGCAGAAGCTAAGCTCTCACATCATCATGCAGGCACAGGAAGCAAGAGACCGACTGGAGATTTGGCAAGGCTTAATAACTCTGTAAGCCCTCACCAGCTTCCTCCAGGATAGCCACACCTTCTAAGACCTCCCAAAACAGTGCCATCATCTGGGGACAAAATGCCCAAATACTTGGAGCCTATAGGGGACATTTTCATTTAAACCATCACATTCCACCCCCTGGGCCCATAGGCTCATGACCATATAAAATGCATTTAGCCCAACTTTAAAAGTCCCCATAGTCATTATCAGTTTCAATATTATTCAAAAGTCCATAGTCCAGAGTCTCTTCTGAGACTCAGGCAAATATCTTAACTGTAAGCCTCTATAAAATCAAAAGACAAATTACATACTCCCAACATACAGTGAAACCAAATACACATTACCATTCCAAAAGGGAGGAATGGAGGCATAATGAGCAAATACCATAATGAGCAAGACCGAAAGCCAGCCGGGCAAACACCAAATCCAGGAGCTCCACGTTCAACTTCTGGGACTTTACTTCCAAAGGGCTTAGATGGCTCAGCCTCTCTAGCTTTGCTGCATGCAACACATATCTCTCTCTTGTGCTGGTACAATGCCCTGTATGCAGGTCTTCTTGGCAGATGCCACACAGCTCTGGCATCACAGACCTCTTCTTGGGGTCTCCATTGCCAACCAGGCTTCACCTTCACAGCTTCATACAATGGCCTATCAGGGCCTTCTCTAGGCAGGGGAATCCCCTGCTGCACGCTACCTGGCCTCAGTGGCTCTCTGAAACCATGGAAGAACGTATGACCCCTTCACTCTTGCATCTTTATGCCTTTAAAGCCAGCCCCAGGTGAACAACAATGCCAAGTTTGACTGCAATTTTGGGATGGACTCCAGCCTGCTTTATCCATTTTAAAAGCTTTTCTCTTCAGTGGTCCCTGCAGCATTTTCCTTTCACAAGTTGGAGGCTTAACTAGGTGTGGTCTTGCCCTGGAGGTACTCTCTCCATTGTTTAAGTTTGAATCTCTAGGTCCCTCCATAATCACTTTAATCTCCTTAATCACTTTAATCTCCTTATCAATGGGATCCTCTTCATCACATGCCATGGCTCCAATATTAATCTTCCTAGTGCTCTTTTTCAATCCATCCTATACATTCTGTATTTCTTTCTGCCCCATTTGCTCTTTTTCACTGTAAATCTGTATAATATTCACCATTAACAGCCACACCACCATTTCTATGTTACACTGTCTTGAAATTTCCTCTGCCAGAGAAATTAGTCCATGGCTTTTCAACTTAGCCTCAGGCAAGGTTTTTGGCTGTGGGCAGACTCCAGCCATACTCTTTGCCAAAATACCCCAAATACTGCTTATGTCCTTATTTCCCTCTGGAACTACATTATTCTCAGTACTGCTTTCTTCCAGGTGTTTACTAGAATGGCCTGTTAAGCTCTGCTTACAGCAATCAACCACTTTTCTAGCCCAACCTTCCAAAGTCTTCTACAGTCTTCCAAAACCCCACATGGTCAGGTTCTTCACAGCCAACAGCCCACTATCTGGTACCAGTTACTGTATTAGTCACTTTTCTTTTGTGATAGAAACACTGACCTAAGCAATTTATAGAAGGAAGAGTTTATTTGAGCTTACGGTTCAGGGGAATTACAGTCTGTCATGGCAGGGAGGCATGGTGGCTGGAGGTGGCTGGAGCAGGAGCAGCAGAAGCTAAGCTCTCACATCATCATGCAGGTACAGGAAGCAAGAGAGCAACTGGAGATCTGGCAAGTCTTAAGAACTCTCTAAGCCCACCCCAGTGACATGCTTCCTCCAGGATAGCCACACCTTCTAAAACCAACAACCACCATCGCCACCATCTGGGGACAAAATATCCAAATACTTGGAGCCTATGGGGGACATTTTCATTCAAACCATCACAGATATATAAATGTTAATGTTCAAATAAATGAATAACTTTATGCTTATATTTTCCCAAATTTGTAGTGCTTTAGAACAATGTAAATGACTTAATTTTAAGCTAAAATATTTATTTACCACATCACAGAAAGTCTTTAATTTGAAAAAATATAGTACTTCATTTCTTAATATTTTATTATTTTTTATACAAATGAGTGTATTGCCTGTATGCATGTGAGTGCACCTGTCTTGTGCAATGCCCACAGAAGTCAGAAGAGGGTGTCAGATCCCCTGGAATTGGAGTTGCAGATGGTTGTTAGCTGCCATGTGAATGCTGGGAATCGAACCTGGGTCCTCTGCAAGAACAGCCAGTGCTCTTAACCGCTGAGCCATTTCTCTAGTCCAGTACCTAATTTTTTTTTAATTGGTAATATTATATTTTCTTAAAAAAAAAAGAAAAGCAAATGCAGGTTAACATCTACAATTTTTCCTTAAATTATCATAATTGCCTTGGAATTCTCAATATTGTATAAGTAATTTATTCATTATTTCACTAATCAAGTATTCATGGAGTGTTATTACATATCAGGTCTACTCAGTTCCAGTCCCAGTAACTCACTTCTGCAAAGTAACACTACACTCATCAGAAAATACATGTTTCAGTGTTTTAAATCTGGTGGTAAAAATAATATAAAATTAGAAATTCATATGCAATCTTAAGAATCTGAGGTACTTGAGAATGAGAGGACTTTTTTAATGAATGCAGTAACAGAAACAATGGGGCATCAACCTAGCAATATGAGTTCCTTGGGAGCGGCTGGTCTGTGGCTGCAGCAAGCCAGAACACCAACAGAATGGCAGACAAAGTAGGCGACTGTTTCTCTCCCCCACCACATCCAACTAAGGGAAACAAGAAAAGAATTTCAAATATGGTATGTATAATTTATACATAAAACATTCATATTTTCTGTTAATAATTAACATGTTCCTCAATAATTCAACCCACTGGGCATGATGACATATACCTCTCGGAAAGTTGAGACAAGATCAGGAATTCAAGGCTAGCCTCAGTTACACAGTGAGTTCAAGGCCAGCCTGGGCTACATGAGACCCTGATTCAAAAAAAAATTCAGGCTGGGTGTGGTGGCACACGCCTTTAATCCCAGCACTTGGGAGGCAGAGGCAGGCGGATCTCTGTGAGTTCAAGGCCAGCCTGGTCTACATAGTGAGTTCCAGGACAACTGGGGCTACAGGGAGACCCTGTCTCAAAAAGACCAAAAAAAAAAAAAAAATTCAATTTGACCTAAATTTAGAAGTAAAATGGTATTTTGTTTAATACATTTGACCTCCATGCCAACATAGAAGAGAAATTTATTTCACTTTATCCTTTTTTTATAACACCTAGTTAATTAGAAAGGAATTTAGAGAAATTGGTGTCACAATCAAATAGACGTGATATATATGCATAGTATTCATTTGCCTCTTGTAAGTTTGTGTGTTCCACAACCCCTCCAAGATTAAACAAAAAGATAATAAAAGAAAACAAAACAAAAAAAAATGTGACAGGAATCAACATTAGTATTTCAGGAATCAGTAAAAAATTAATATTAATATTTTCCTCTTTGACATGGGAGTCTTCTTACTGTGTCAACTAGGCTGGTCTCAAACTCAGACTCAAATGGTCCTCCCACTTCAGCCTCCCCAGAACCTTGCACCACAGAAGTCTACCACCATGAAAGTCTAATTACTAGGCTCTAGTCACCTTCCCCCATACACCCTTGCTCCAAGAAGGTACAAAACCCCTAACTCTTATGTCAGATATTTATTGCTATTATTTGCATTTTTATTATTTTGAAAATTGCTATGAGAGTAGATTTTAGATGTTATCACCATAAATAAATGTGAGGGGGTTCAAGTTAATTAGACCTTCTTAAGGCATTCTCCACTATTTAGGCTTTTTGGCATTTACACATTGCAGATGAATATTTGTAAAATTTCTAAATATTAAAATTCTGTCCTCTTCTCATTTCATTGTTCTGTACAAGATAAGAAACCATCAGACTGGCCAGTGTGGCCTTGATTCCTTCCTTATATCACCTGCTTAGGAAGGAGGATGTAACCTAACGAGTGTTTTTGTAGTGTCCACATTTGCCAGTCCCTGAGAGTACTGCCTATCTGCAGATGCAGCAAGTTTTTCTCCTCACTGTTGAGCTGCATGTAAATCAGGCTAGGGAAGAACAAGTGCATCCGCGGGAACCAGCCACTAGCATTAGAGACAATCTGGAAATTTTTCATATATGATAAGGAACTTGAAATAAAGATGGTATCTTAAACACTTTCTTTTTCACACAAAGAAGACCTCTTAAGTTTTCATTGTTACACAGTTCCATCAGAAACTGCTGTGTGACCAGAATAAACCTTCTAACCTCAGAACTTTGTTTCCCCAACTATGACACAAATCAGTAATTTGAAAGTCATACAATAGCTAATCAAATGTAATCATCTTTGCAGGAGTTAAGCTCAGTCAAAGTTGACTACCAAGGGCAGCCTATTTTTAGCTAAAGCTCACAAATAAACACTTGAAATTTATTTTTGAACCCAAACGTGGGAAGCCTTTCCATAAAACTCTTCCAGTCAGGCAATTGCTCTCGCCTGAGTTGGTATTGAATATTGAAGGCCAGTAGAAGTGCTCAGGTTTGGGAGGGGCTGCCCAGGAAGGGTCCACTGAGGTACCCCACGTGCAGTTTCCCAGGCCACCTGGCTACTGCCCATTCCTCCTGATCTTTCTACCTCACCCTTCATACTTCAGGCATCCTTTTGTCTCCAAATGCCAGACTAGTCCCTGAAAACAATGTGAGACTTGGCTTTGGTTATATAAACAACTGTGTTAAAAGAATAATTCTGTAGGATAGGAAAGAGGGTCAAGGAGGAATGGGGATAACCAATCTGTGATGCCATCACATGAGGAGGGAAGTACAGAGAAAGGCTTTGGACTTATCTTCACAGATTCGAAGAGATAAAATTATCATATGCATTCAATAACTAGTAAATAGAATTTTGTGTCAGAATTTGTTTAAACACAAGCCCCCTCCCCAAACCCACTATTTCCAGTTGTCAACAATCAGCCACATTTGATTGCTAACAAAATGCTTTAAAATCTATACAAAGGAGTAGCTTTTAGAAGCTGCATTTTTTTTCATTAAAGTTGTTCTTTTTCAATTATTTAATAACCACATTATTAGTGATGTTGAACACCTTTTAAGATGCTTCTTAGTCATCTTTATTTCTTCTTTTGAGAACTCTCTGTTCAACTCTTTAGCCCATCTTTTAATTGGGTTACTTCTTGTCTTGGCTCTCTATTTTTTGAATTCGTTATATATTCTGGATTATAAACCTCTGTCAGATGTGTCACTGGTGAAGATTTTCTCCCGTTCTGTGGGTTTTCTGTTTGTTTCCTTTGGTTGCTTTTTTTGATGTACAGCAGCCTTTTAGTTTAATGAGATCCCATTTGTTGATTCTTGGCCTTGTTTCCTGAGCAATTGATGTCCAGTTTAGAAAATCCTTTCCTACACCTATATCTTGAAGGTAATTGCCAATGTTTTCCTCTAACAGTTTCAGAGTTTCAGGATTCACAGTGAGGTCTTTGATTCATTTGGAGCTGACTTTTGTGCAAAGTGAAAGATAGGGGTTTAGTTTCATTCTTCCATAGGTGGAGATACAGTTTTGGCAGCACCATTTGCTGAACATAGTCTTTCCTCCAGTGAATGTTTTTGGCCCCTTTGTCAAATATTAGGTGGTTGAAATTTCATGTACTCATATTTGGGTCTTCAATTTTGTTCTATTGATCTATGGGTCTTTTTCTGCCAGTACTGTGTTGTTTTTAATGACTGTAGTAGCTCTGTAATACAGTTTCAAATCTGGTACAGTAATCCCCCAAGCATTGCGCTTAGTGCTGAGGGTTGCTTTGGCTATCTGAGGTCTTTTGTGCTTCCATATGAATCTTAGGATGTTTTTTTTCCAATTCCATGAAAAGTGTCATGGGGATTTTTATTGGCATTGCATTGAATCTATAAATGGCTTTTGGTAGGTTGGTCATTTTCACAACATGAATTCTTCCAATCCATGAGCATGGAAGGTCCTTCCATCTTCTGATGTCTTCCTCAATCTCTTTCTTTAAAGATTTAAAATTTTCATTGTAGAGGTCTTTAATGTCTTTGGTCAGGTTTATTCCAAGATATTTTTTTTTTTTTGCAGCTATTGTGAACGGGAGTGTTTCCATGTGCTCTTTCACTGATTTGAATGTAAATGGTGATTTCTATGGTATACTAAATTGCAATTCCTTTTCCTTTGGAGAAACATAAGCAGTAATCTCTTCAAGCAAGTGTCTGAAATTACAGTGGGAATTGAATCTGGGGTCAAAATTATATGGGGCAACTGGAATGGGCTCTCTAAGTCAAGTCCTATTTTCGAATAATTTTTTCCAGATTCAACCAAAAGGGAAAGACAAGGAAGGCCTCTCTGAACACCTGCCTGACAATGTCAGACCTTTCTCTGAACATGTGCCTTCAATAACACAGTCCCCCTGACATCAGTATTTCTTTATAACTTATATCCACATGAAAAATTTTTGTACATTTTATGACTATATTAATTACAATTTTACTATTTTTAACATCATGAATGAGATTAAAGACTCAATGAGTTCTCAAGGGTGATAACCAAGATGCCCTCTTTAACAAACAAGTTTATCAGGGGAATTTTATTTATTGGTTGGTTGAATTTTATTACTTTTCTTGGTTTAGTTTATTTGGTTTTGAGATAGGATCTTTCTGTGTAGTCCAGGCTTGCCTTGAACTTGCAAGCCTCAGCTCCCTGAATGCTAGGGTTAAAAGTATGCACCATTGTGTCTGACTACCAAAGTCTTTGAAAACCAATCCCAGTGCTCCACACCATACCTCTTCTCCAAATTTCCCTTCTGATAGGACTGCCACGTATAGATATTTTGTGAATAGGTGATCTAAATAACTTGGCTGTAGTTCAAAACTGATTTCTCATAATATATAGAATCATTCTTTAAAATCTATGGTTTATTAAAACTGGTTTTACCTAATAAATCTAAGCTTGAGCCACCCTATTTTCAAAATATGCTCCATTACCTGTATTGTGTCTTGCAATATATCCAAGTGCCCAGGCTGCAGCCTCCTTGACTCCAGGGTCAAAATCTTCTAAGCATATCACCAGTGTGTCCAGAGCTCCACAGTCAACTATGGCCTGTGCAAGCTGAGGAGAATGTTTACCAACTGCTCGCAGCACAAAGGCAGCTGCTTTCTTGTAGAAACGCTACCAGGGAAAAGAGAAGAAATTCAAAATCTAAAGTACACCAAAAGCAATGGGGAAATGACCTTAATACAAATCTCAATGTTTTTTTAATACAAAAGATGAAAGTAGCCTGCAAAATTATTTTATTTGATATTCCCCCATTCCCTTCTGTTTGATAAACTGAAAATAAAATAAGTTTTAAGTTACATTTCAAGGGAGCTGGAGAGATGGCTCAGCAGTTAATAGCACTGGCTGTTCTTTCAGAAGATGCAGATTTGAATCCAGCACCACATGGCAGCTAACAACTATCCGTAACTCCAGTTCCAGGGGATCCAATGCCCTCTTCTGTCCTCTGTGAGCATTGTACAACATGGGTACACTTACATACATGCAGACATAACACTCATACACATAAAGTAAAAAATTTTTTCAATGTTACATTTCAAATGTTTTACATTTAAGCATGAATTTGGAAATGGCATAAAATCAAATGTAAACATGGTACTTTCCACAATTTCATAAGATG
>NW_008345972.1:2649774-2660014 GCF_000622305.1 Nannospalax galili
TGTGACTATATGATCAGCTGACTAATTTATTTCCTCTACCATCCTTCAGTCTCCAAGCATGGCAGAATTTCCATGACCTCAATTAATCTTTCTGGTGCCCCATGTTATCCTGAAATAATATCCATGTTATCCTGAAATAACATTCATGTTCCAAGATGCATTTGCAATCACCATATAAACATGAAGGTAAAAGAGTCATAGTTTTTTAAATTTCTCCTGGTAAAAAAAAAAAATAAGCTAAACAGTATAATATGTTTTTGACCCCTCTAGGAGTTTTTTTAACTTAAAAACAAGCTGGGCATGGTATACATGCTTTTAATCCTAGCACTTCAGAGACAGAGGCTGGAGGAGCTCTGTGAGATCCAGGCCACCTGGGGCTATATAGTGAGACCTCATCTAAACAAAAAGCAAAACAAAACAAAACAAAACAAACAAATTATTATGTGAATTGAAAATTAAAATACTGTTTCATATTTACATGGTCTACATATGTTTTATTTTTTAAGGAATGAGAAATTGGAGCTACAGATGGCTATGAACCCCCTAACATGGGTGCTGGGAACCAAATTCTTGTGCTCTACAAGAGCTGTACATGTTCTTCACCACTGAGCCATCTGTCCAGACCAAGACTCCATCTTTTCTATCAAACAAGTTTATAATTTCCCCTCATATCACCCTTACCCCATTAGTTCCTTTATTAAGGAATGCCCATTTTTTTTCAACCAGATGTAATCTGCTTCCTGGAATGCTTAGCTGTTAACCCCACACACACACTTTCTCCCTGCATCCTTTCTTTCCTTTCGTGCTATTTTTCAAACTAGCCAAATCAAATGTAGATTATAAGGATGGACTTCAGCCAATGAGGAACTGACAAGTGTGCTCGTGTTAGGGATAAAAGGCAAACATCACTTTGGCTATGTGTGCTTACTTTCCAGTTTTTTGGCAGCTGTGTGCCCTTTCTCTGAAGAACGTGTGCCTTGCTGAGATATTTTGAGTGGTGGTCCCTTAATTTGTGTCTCCAATTTTGTCTCTAAAATCTTGGGGGCAGGTCCAGGAACCTAGCCCATTCAAGGATGCACTCAGACCCTCTGAGGAAGACTCATTCTGTGGCCTTCTGTGGTGGTCCCTAAGCACTGAGTCTTGGATGCTCCCCAGGCTGGTTGAAGAAACCCAGAATTGGGATTTCTTGACAATACAGGGAAGAACCCAAGCAAGCACTGTGACAATCAGGCAGCTTTTCAGAGACTAAGGTAGGAAGCACTGTGGTGACAGCAAAATACTCCTTGGTGGTTGAGTCATCCTGGAGGTAGAATGTGATGGCTGGTAAGTGTTGCTGGCTTAAGTGTGGAATCCCAATCCACAGTTCTGCAGATATTCTGGTGACTTCATAAGGCTTTCTGGCGGTGCTTTGGACCTAGTTGGAGATTTGTTTCTATCTGCCTATTGCTAAGAAGCACCAAACATATGATACTGCCCCACAAGGGAATCAGTCTGAAATGGACTGAGTGTTTGGAATCAGAGTACAAGAAACCTCCATAGAAGTAGGGGTTGAACCTCTGATCAACTCTCAAGAGGTATAACAACTATGCTGGAGTGGATGGGGAATGCCTCAGTATCATAGAATCAGGGAGATTAACAAATTACTGGTCATCACAGGCCTTTGAACTATTTGCTTTAAACTAGGCTTTGAAATATCTTAAAGGTCAAGAAGTAAACATCTATACCGATTCCAAATATGCCTTTGCATAGTACACACCTTTGGTAAGATCTCAACCAAATAGGGTCTGATTAACATCAAAGGAATTTATCACTCAGATTCTAGATAACTTTATGCTGCCTGAAGAAATTGCAATAGTAAATGTCCCTGGGCACCAAAAGGGACACTCTACTGAAATTCAGGGTAAAAATCCGGCAGATAAAGTTGCTTCAAAGGACATCTTAGAGGAGTAGTTTCCTCTTTTCCATCTTACCCCATTATTCCTCCTATCCTAAGTTCCCCACTATTTACCCCTAAGGAAGAGAAACAATTGACCAAGACTGGGGCCTCCAAGATGAAGATGGGAAATGGATATTAAAGATGGATGGGAAATGTTATCTAAGCCCTTTATGCATAAACTATTACGTCATCTATACCAGAAAAGTCATACATGATGCTATCCTTAGAATGTATAGGTGCATGGGTTTTTATATCCTAGCTAAATAAGTAGTCCAAGGATTCCTTACTTGTTCTAAAATACATAAGCCCTGAGACAACAGCTTCCTGGAGTGAGAAATCCAAGGCTGAGGCTGACTATACAGAAATGTCAAAAGTTGGCTGCTTAAGATATTTACTGGTAATAATTGATCACTTAACTCACAGAGTCTAGGTGATACCTCTACCTGTTGTCACTGCTAATAATGTAATCAAAGTACTTTTAGGAAATACAATACCTAGATTTGGAATAATCTAAAACATTGACTCAGATAATGGGGGCCATTGTGACCACTGCCAGAGAACTCACCTAAACACTTGAAGTAAAATGAGACTCTCACAACCCCTGGAACCCTCTCCTCTGGGAGAGTAGAAAGTATGGATCATACTTTAAAGACATTTGGCCAAATTAATACTTTAAACAAAATTATCCTCCCCATTGCCCTCCTAATAATTGGGACTGCTCCTCAAAAAACATAGGGCTATCACTGCATAAGATGCTCTATGGTTTACCTTATCTGAGTGTCACTGGAAGTACTCTGTCCTTTGAAGCCAAGGACCAGTTTCTCAGAGAGTATGTATTTGAAGTGTCTTACACTCTTTCCTCTTGGCAGCTGGGCCTATTAGCTCAAACACTGCCGCTCAAGTTTCCTACACATCAGTACCCTCTGGGTAATTATGTCTTGATCAAATCCTAGAAAGAAGGAAAACTTGAACCCATATGGAAAAGACCCCACCAAGTACCACTCACCACTGAAACTGCCATGCATACTGCCGAAAGAAGTTGGACACACTACCCTCAGACCAAGAAATCACCCACAATCAGTGGGACTTCTACCGAAACTGGCCAAGCTCCTTGGAACACACAGAAAGCAACTGATCAACCTTTAAAACTGATGCTAAAGAAACAAATATTCCCTAATAAGCCCCAGGAACTTTCCTCCCAGTGTCATTCTCAACCTGCTGTCTGCGCATTTTAGTATCGTGTCTGCTACTATATTTGCAATTCTTGTGTCCCTGCTCCTTTCTTGTCATTAACAATCTGATGCCATTTTGAACTTAGGATATTCTAAAATATAAAAAACTGTCACCTTGATTTCCATGGATTCACTTTAAAGAGACTCTGCTAGGACTCTTGTTTATTTTTTTCTTTGTTTTGTTTTGTTTTTCATTTTTAATTGAATTTTTGTGAATTTCATGCAATATATATTTTATCATATTTAGATTCCCCTCCTGTATCTTTAACCCCTCCTTCTTAGCCCCCACCAAATGTCCTATACTCTAATATGTATCTTAATGTCTATTGAGTCAGGTGTGTGTCTCCAAATGCCCCTCAGTGTAGGTTCACCCACTCCAGCCTGATCAACCTACCAAGAGTCTTACCCTTAATGAGACTTAATGTCCCCTTCCCATCAGCCATCTGTTGTCAATAGTTCCTCGGGTAGGGTCGGGGTTTCTTACCACCTTCCCCACATTCTATGCTGGGATTTTGTCTGGCTTGAGATTATGTGGGACTTGTGCATACTGTCACCATTGCTGTGAGTTTATACAAGTAACTGACCAGCTGTCTGGAAAACTGTTTCTTTGTGGTCTTCCACCTCTTCTGGCTCTTATGGTCTTTCTGCCCCCTGTTACACAATGATTCCTGAGCCTTGAGAGGTAGAAATTTGATACAGGTGTCCTATTCATGGATAAGCAATCTGTAGCCTCTTATTCTCCACATATTGGCCAGTTCTCTGTGGTACTCTACGTTAATCATTTGCTATATAAGGAAGCTTCTCTGCTGAGAGGTAAGAGATGCATTTATCAAGGGAAGTCCTGGAAACCTCCTAGATCTGGAGGTCCACAAGGGTCCTAACAGAACAGAGATGGTGGCACAAAGGTGTGGGTCTCTTGTTTTAACACAGGAAACCAATAGTATTTTTGCTACTGATGTAACTGAGACTAGTTCTCCTCTAACTGTTAAAATTTGATGTTTGCCTCACCTTCCCATCTGGAAACAAAGATTTACACCATCATAGACAACTCTGACATTATGATCTCTATATGTGTCCTTAATCCCCACCCAGTCAGGGTCCTCATTGTAGTAGGCAATATCACAGGGTGCAGTGAAGCACAATCTTTTGAAGAGATGACCAACCAGTCAGCCCTGGTGATCTCGTAAGCAGATGTCTGGTGGTATCATGGAGGACCCTTATTTGAAGTCCTACCAATCTATTGGAATGAGCCTTGTACTTTAGTTCAATTGGCCATCTCTTTGATTATGGCATTTGGACACTCCAACCCACCACAAAGCCCCTTCCACCAGAAAAGAAAACTCAATTCCAGGAGGCTTATCTGGCTTCTATATTTCTATGGATGCCACAGGAGTGGTCCAGGAAGTCCCAAATGAATTTAAAGCTCAAAACCAAGTAATAGCCAGCTTCAAGTCAGGCTTGATCTGGTAGTGAACTGTCAATAAAAATGTAGATTGGGGCTGGAGAGATGGCTCAGCAGTTAAGAGCACTGACTGCTCTCACAGAGGACCTGGGTTCAATTCCCAGCACCCACATGGAGGCTACGAACCATCCTTAAACCCAGTTCCAGGGGAATCCAAAGCCCTCTTCTGACCTCTGCAGCACTGCACGACACGGGTACACTCAAAAACATGCAGGAAAATACACTCATACACATAAAATAAAAATAATAAATAAAATATATTTAAAAATTTAGATTGGATCAACTATATTTATTACAACCAACAAATGTGTGCAAACTATATTCAAAACTCTGTCCAGGGAATAGCTGAACAACTGATCCCTATTAGCAAAGTGGCTTGGGAAAATAGGTTGGTGTTAGACATGACTTTAGCTGAAAAACGTTAAGTCTGTGTAATATTGCAGCACTTTCATCCCTAACAACGCAGCTCCAAATGGGACCATTACCAGGACTCTCCAAGGTCATAATACCCCTATGAAGGAACTGGCAGAAAATTCAAGGATAATGGAAGGTGTGGTACATATACACAGTGGAATATTATTCAGCATTAAAAAAAAACTTCAAATTACAAAACTTGCAGGTAAATGGATGAAACTGGAAACAATCATCCTGAGTGAAGTAACCCAAACCCAGAAAGACAAACGTCACACAGTCTCTCTCATAGCTAGACACTAGCTTTGAAATCTTACATATAGATGTTTCAATCTGATAATCCATGGACTGGAGAGATAGATCAGTGGTTAAGAGCACTGACTGCTCTTGCGGAGGACCCAGGTTCAATTCCCAGCACCACATGGCAGCTAACAACCATTCATAACTCCAGTTCCAGGGGATCTGACATCCTCTTCTGACCTCCACAGGCATTGCACGACACAGGTGCACTTACACACATGCAGGCAATACACTCATATACATAAAATTTCAAATATTAATTTTTTTTAAATCCAGAGATGTCAGGAAAGTAATATATGGCCATGGGGTGGGAGGTTTCCTTGGAGAGGTGGCAGAGTGCAATGATATGGAGGGGTAACGGGGGACATTAGACTAGGAAGGATTGAGTGGAGTAGGAAATGGGAGGGCGTGGCAGAAGAGAGAGTATGGGGAGAATGAGTAACACTAAAGGCCTTTAGAAAAAGCCATATGGAAACCTACCAAGATAGAAGTTCTTAAATTATATACATATGCATTATAAAAAGTGTTTGCATCTCTTAATGGCTAGTGATGTTAAGGTTTTTTCATATGCTTACTGGCCATTTATAGATATTCTTTTGGATAATATCTGTTCAAGTCTTTTGCCCATATTTTCAATTGTGTTGTGCTTTTATTATGCAAGTTGGGATTTAGTCTTAAAGATGTCAGAAAAGGTATATACCTAGGTTAAGATAAACTAGTAGAGTATAATGCGTAGTCTAAAAATTACTTGTAGAATCCTTAACTATATGGAAACATAGAACAGCATCAGAGAAAAGAATTTGGAAGATTTTCAGAGAGTGCTTTTAGATGAGTTGAAATGCTTATTTACTTAGTAAGAAATGACTTATCAAATGTTCCATTAAATATATTCCCTCCCTTCAAGACTGTCTCTTACTTACTCTTTCCATTAACCATATTTCACCTGCAGATAAGGATTGCTGAATGCAACTATTTATTTGCCTGGGGTCTAATGTACTTCCCACAGATAGATCCTACAGTTTTCTATAAAGTTCCCACACACAGTCATATTTCTTTATATAATTCTTTGAAATTCTTTTACAGAGTCCCCATAAACTAACAACAATGGAGAAAGCTGCACATCCACCCCAAAGAAAAATACCCTAAAGACATTCTTGTACACAGTTCAGAAACTTTGAGGTTTATTTGCAATCTAGTAACTTTAATGCTTTCAAGACTTAAACTGTGCCAAAACTGTCCATTTTTAAATTTAAAACAATGTACATAAGTTACTGTGGAATAGTTCTTACATTCTGTTCTGCCAATGAATAAACAAGCTGTGGGAGAATGTCTCCCTTCACAACGGCTTCTGCTAAATCATCGTTGTAATTGGCCAGTCTTCCCAGAGCCAAAGCAGCAGTCTGTTGAATCGTTGGGACCACATCTAGAAGAAGAGGCCTCAGCAGAGACATTACACCTGAGGTAAAATATGAAAAACAGAAATCAGCACAATTTTAATTGAAAAACAAAACATGGGGTCTGGAGAGACAGCTCAGCACTAAAGAGCACTGGCTGCTTTTTCAGAAGATCAGGGTTTGGTTCCCAACCCAACATGGTGGTTCACAGCCATCTGTTACTCTAGTTCCAGAACATCCAACGCCCTCTTCTGGCTTCTGTGGGCAGTGAATGCACATGGCACATATAGGCTCATACACATAAAATAAAAATATATCTTTTTTAAAAACAATATAGCATATATACACAGTCAAGAAAAATTAAGGGTAAAAATATCAGTAAAAACAAAAAAATTAAAAGCCAAGCATCATAGCACATATCTGTAATCCCACCACTGGGGAGGCTTATTTAAGGGAATCACAAGTTCAAAGCCAGCCTAAAGTACATAAACAGACCCTGAAAAATATATTTACCTAACTGAAATCAAGTGGGACACAAAATTATGTAAGCTCTTTAAAATATATTAAAGAAGCAAGAGGCTGGAGAGATGGCTCAGCAGTTAAGAGCACTGACTGCTCCTGCAAAGGACCCAGGTTTGATTCCCAGCACCCACATGGCAGCTAACAAATATCTATAACTCCAGTTCCAGGGAATCTGGCATCTTCTGATTTCCACAGGCATTGCATGACACTGGTGCACTTACACACATGCAGGCAATGCACTCCTACACATAAAAATAATGAATAGAATATTTTTAATCTATTAAAGAAGCAGCATGTCTTGAAAATTTTAGAGTTATGCAGTTTCAGGAGTCAGTTCTCTCCATTGGGTCTGTGGGTCTTGGTGATCTAACTCAGATCATCAGGCTTGATGACAAGCAAGCTGCTGAGCCAGTTCACTGGCCCCTAGCTTCAAAGTTTAAGGTTTCTGTGTTTATCTTGAGGTCCCTATAGAGGCCAGGAAGCTAGGAAGAGGTACTGGATGAGGAAGGTGTGAGAACACATATGACATGAAATTAGTGAAGTATACTAGGGGTGGAAAGGTTTAATCAGAGAAGGGAATTGGGGGATGGGTGAGAGTAACGGGTTGGAGAGAGAGTTACCACAATTAAAACTATATGAAAAAGTCATATGGAAATCTACTGTTTCATAAGCTAATTTTAAAATATGATTTTAAAAAGAGTTTGAAGGGATGTGCCCTGTATAGATAGGTATTGTTGCTGCGAAGGCCATGTATTATTAGACAAAACCCCAAAGCCAAGTTTGCAATACCTCCTTACAAGTTGCTGGTCAAGGAGGCTCCACTAAGGGCCTCAAAACAATACAGGCTGTTGTTGTTGCTCATGACTGCCCATAAGAACTAGACAGTAGTACTCTATGGCTGAAGACAGCACATACTTTCATTGCAAAACAGAGAAATCAAACTAGAACTGAGCTCAAAGTTTCTTCCCTGCTGCCTCGATTTCAGAGTGCTGGAAGGTGCTATGCAATCTGCTGGGAAAGAAAAGGTATCAATGGTCTTAACCAGTTGTTAAGCCTACAAGAAACAATACCAACGTGACAGGCAGAATGCAGTATCAGAGTCACCAATCACTTTCTGGTTGGATTTGAGGTCTGATACACAGGGTGAATTCATGCCTGGTATTGTAAACCTCACCAAAGTCCATAACTAGAAGGTCATACATCCTAAATGGGGAGACTTACTATGGCTGAATTGTTAATTGGACTTGGTGTCAAACTGCTAAAATTTTATGATATGCTCACATATTAGTGCTTCTATGGACCTTGGTCAGAGAAGCTTCTGTTTGTACTGGGTAGTAAATACGGAAACTTGTAACTGGTCAAAGTGCTGAGAATATGTGACTATTGAATGCTCAGACCTAAACAGGATATCTGTATCAAACCCTCCAACCCTCCATGAACATTATGGGAGAGAGGACAGAAAGAATGTAAGAGCCAAAGGCTAGGACTGAGTGCCAGGAAAAGCTGTCTTCTGGACATGACATGGCTCATGGACTCACATTAGCAGTAGCTACCTGCACTACACTGGGCCCATCATGGATGAGGGAGGGACACTTACATTTAAGGCCTTATCAATCCCTAAGTGTAGTGGTTTGAATGAAAATGTCCCCCATGTGCTCCAAGTACTGGAACACTTGGCCCCCAGTTCACGGCATTGTTTGGGGAGGTCATGGAACCTTTAAGAGGTGTGGCCATGATGGAGGAAGCACATCATTGAGGGTGGGCTTTGAGAGTCACACTTTCAATCTGTTTCTGCTTCCTGTGCCTGCTTGAAAATGTGAGTGCTCGACTTTCTGCTCCTGATGCCTCCTGCCATGCCTGTCCCACCGTCATGGCCTCTCATCCCTCTGGAACCATAAACCATATAAAGTCTTCCTTCTATAAATTGCCTTGGTCATGGTGTTTTATCACAGCAACAGAAAAGTAACTAATACACTAAACAATTGGCAGTTAATAGTTGCTAACTGAGGGAGATTCATTTCTTATTGGTGCAGCCACTTGCTGAGCAGAGAGCACCACATCCATAACTAAATGCAATCCAGAGCCATAAAAGACATGAGAGGACCCCTGGGCCTGCAGGATCCACAGGCCTCTCTCCAACCCACAGGCTCTCTCTGGGGTGGGTCCATCACACCCCCCGAGCCTTGACTCCCCCAGCCTCATTCACCCTCCCATCTCCCCCACCGGTCTCTCCTCCTAGTTTGGGTTCTGTCCAATTCCTTGTTGTGGGGTCCCAGACCCCTGGGGAACCACTACTGCTTCCAGATCCTTTTCATCCAGACCAACTCAGTGTTTCTCTGGTCCCCAGGAGCACTGCTTCTGAACCTGGCCATGCACTCACCTCCCTCTGCTTCCCTGGGCCTGCACCACCTGCCAGCCTCTTTCCTGGATGCTAGGGCTGACCTTTCCTCTTCCTGATCCTTTGCATCCAGACCAACCCATCTCCTCAGTGCAGTGCCCAGGGGCCTTGGGGCCGCTTCCTGCCCCCATCTGCCTTGGCATCTCTGGGTGGTACGGCCACCAGCTGCCCTAGACCAACATCTTTCCAGTGCCCAGCTCCCAGGCCAGTCCAACCCCCAAATTCCTGAGGCCAAAATATTTCCTGAAGGGATCCAGACCTTAGAAAGCCTGAGAGCATGTGATGTTCATCTGACTTGGGCCTCTGTGGGAACTCCTGAAGACAAAAGTAATCTGACCACTCCAATATAAAATCAAAAGAGAGAACCAGAAGCTTAGATGAACCAGCTTTTCATGCTCAAAAAGTAAACCACAAAGACACATAAAGTTCACAAAAAGAAGCAGACCTAAACTTGAAGGCTTGGGTCTCACACAACAATCAGAAACTACAGAAGAAATCCACATGTCAAAATCACAGAGAAAAAAATAATAACATGAAAAACCAAAATAACATATCCCCACCAAATACCAATAGTCCATAGTCCTC
>NW_008345972.1:2660429-2661329 GCF_000622305.1 Nannospalax galili
ACGAATCATAGGAGTACAGGAAGGAGAAGAATCCCAAGACAATGGCATGGACCAGATCTTCAACAGAATCGTGGAAGAAAATTTCCCAAATTAAAGAAAGACATGCTATACAAATACAAGAAGCAAGAACCCCCCATGGCACATCATAGTAAAAACACTAAATGTACAAAACAAAGAGACAATTCTGAAAGCTGCAAAAGAGAAAGAACAAATCACACATAAAGGAAAACCCATTAGGATTACAGCTGACTTTTCAGCGCAAACTATGAAAGCCAGAAGAGCCTGAACCAAAGTATTCCCAGTTTTAAAAGACCACAGATGCCAACCCAGACTACTATATCCAGCCAAAATGTCTATTATAGTTGAAGGGGAAAGAAAAATCTTCCATGACATAAATAGGCTAAAGGAATTCCTGTCCACAAAACCAGCCCTTCAGAGAGTTCTGGAAGCAATACAAAAAGATGAAGAAAGGAATGACTATACCCAAGGGGTTGCAGAAAGAATGAAGGTATAACTGTGGAAAAGTACAGCTACATCAAGAATGTAAACAAATAAAAATGACAGGATTCAATACTCATCTTTCATTATTACCTTTAAATATTAATGGACTGAACTCCCCAGTTTAAAGACACAGACTAGGTGAATGGATGAAGAAACAGAACCCACCTTTCTGTTGTCTGCAAGAAACTCATCTAACTTAAGGACAGACACTATCTCAAAGTAAAAGGATGGAAAAAAATATACTAAGCAAATGGCCCTAAGAAAAAAGCAGGCATAGCAATTCTAATATCTGACAAAATAGACATTAAACTAAAACTAATCAGAAAAGACAAAGAGGGCCACTTAATTTTGATCAAAGGAACAATCAATCAAGAAGATATTACAATCATGAACATTTAT
>NW_008345972.1:2662152-2663007 GCF_000622305.1 Nannospalax galili
CAAAAGAAGAGATTAGTATTCGAATTGGTAGTTCTACTGGTAAGACCACGTGATTGTCAACTTCTAAAAGTCTTCTTTGAAAAGATAAACAAGATTGACAGACCGCTAGCCCAGTTAACCAAAAGAAAGAAAGAGCACCTCCAAATCAACAAAATCAGAGATGAAAGGGGAAACATTTCAACAGACACCAGAAAGATACAGAACATTATAAGGGAATACTTTAAAAACCTATATGCTACTAAATTTGAAAACCTGAAAGAAATAGACAGATATTTAAAGACATGGGAACCACCAAAACTAAACCAAGAAGAGATTAACAGCTTAAACAGACCCATATCACAAAAAGAAATTGAAACAGTAATATAAAATCTCCCGACTAAAAAAAGCCCAGGACCAGATGGATTTACAGCAGAATTCTATCAGACACTTAAAGAAGATCTGCATCCAATACTACTTAATTTATTCAAAAAATGAGAAAGGCAGGGAGAACTTTCAAATTCCTTCTATGAAGCCAGCATCACTCTAATACCAAAGCCAGATAAAGATATAACAAAAAAGAAAACTATAAACCTATATCCTTAATGAACATAGATGCAAACATTCTCAACAAGACACTTGCAAACCGCATACAGACACACATCAAAAAGATCATCCACCATGATCAAGTCGGCTTTATCCCAGAGATGCAGAGATGGTTCAATATACATAAGTCAATGAACATCATAAATCATATAAATGGGCTCAAAGACAAGAACCACATGGTCATCTCAATAGATGCAGAGGAGGCATTTGACAAAATTCAACCTGCATCTATGTTCAAAGTCCTAGAGGGAATTGGACTGGAGGGAACATACC
>NW_008345972.1:2663371-2700704 GCF_000622305.1 Nannospalax galili
TCAAAGTTTTAAATTTTTAAAGAAAGAGATTGAGGAAGACATCAGAAAATGGAAGGGCTTCCCATGCTCGTGGATTAGAAGAATTAATATTGTGAAAATGACCATCCTACCAAAAGTCATTTATAGATTCAACACAATGCCAATCAAAATCCTCATGTCGTTTTTCATGGAATTGGAAAAAAACATCCTAAGATTCATATAGAAGCACAAAAGACCTCAGATAGCCAAAGCAACCCTCAGCACTAAGCGCAATGCTTGGGGGATTACTGTACCAGATTTGAAGCTAGGCTGGGCTACGTGAGACCCTGTCTCAAAAAAAAAAAAAAGAAAAGAAAAAAGAGGACAGTCTTTATGTAAGCCCACTCCTTCTGTCCTGCTACAAGAAAAGCAGATGAGCCAGACACTGGGGAGACAGAGGCAGAAGGGTCACTGCATGTTCCAGGTCAACTTGGGCCACATAACAAGACCTTGACTCAAAAAAAAAAAAAAAACTAGAAAGAAAACAAACTCTGGGGTTATACCTTTGTTTCCCTGCCATTTTTTTCTATTTAGTTGTAATAAAAGATTCTTGAGTTAGGGATGACATTTTATTGAACCAATTCTGTATTAATTTTATTAGAAAAAGTGGCAGCTATAATGTTATTTTATTAGGCCACAGAAATGTGAGGAAGCTGAAAAACGCCAGGGAGAGATGCCAGTGTGGAACTTAATGGTTGGTTATAGTTTTGTTTTCTTGTACAGTAGAGCACCAGTGTGAGGTACTGTCTACATTTTCTATGAAGTGTTCGAAGCTGGTCTAATAAATCCTGTAGTTGGCTCTATGCAAGTGCTGGAATAAAAAAAAATTAAATGTAAGAGGTGGAAATTTCCTCTAAGTTTTAGACACTCGGATCAGAGAACTTCAAGCATTTTTACTAAGTAGTCATTTTGTAATAAATTACAAATGTTTTCTACAGTGTATATTATTAATGAAATGTTTTAAAATTGGAAAATAAGTCTTGAACTTTACATTTTTTAATCATTTATTATAATTTTTAAACTAAAATTGATCAGATGAAAGCCACAGAGGCAGCATGTGGACTAGGAAGACATGCTGAGTGGAAGCAGTGATAAGGACTGTTAAACGCTGTTCGCTTGGGGTTTTCATGTACAGTGTTGACAATAGTTCCACAATGGTCCACAGTCCTCAATAGTAGTTTGTGGAGTATTAAGCATCCAGGTTGACAGATAAATCATTATCAAAATACAATGACAAATCATCCCTTTTTAGTATTGGGGAAAGAAAAAAATGTATTGAGTAAATTTATTAGCAAGAGTTTTTTGTTTGTTTGTTTGGTCTTTTTCATGTTTTTGAGACAGGGTCTCCCTGTAGCCCCGGCTGGCCTGGAACTTGCTATGTAGACCACATTGGCCTCGATGTCACAGAGATCTGCCTAACTCTGCCTCCCAAGTACTGGGATTAAAGGCATGCGCCACCATGTGGCAGCAAGTGATTTTATTTTAAACAAATCATTGTTCGCAAATTAACAATGAAAACCTGTGAAAAGTTCTTACATTTTGATTAATGTATTATGAATTGGGCCATTTCATGTACTTCATTTTGATAGTTAACCCATAAAATTACTCTGTTAGTTTATCAAATGACTGTAATTTTGTGGCCCACAAGACATTTCTCACAAGTTTTTAAAGCTACAATAAAAATGATCTGTTTTTCTTTACTGTTAAAAAATTTTTATTGATTCTTTGGCAATCTATTACGATGTATTTTGATCATATTCACACAACCTCCTCCATCTCCAGCCTTATATTACCCTTACCTCTGCAACTTAATGTTTAAAGAACTATCGACTCTAATTTGTGTTCCCCAAATGCTCTTGGGTATGAACCCATCCCCTGGAACCTGGTCAACTTAAGCTATGTCACAACCTTAGAAAACTGAGTCTCCTTGTCCAGGAACTGCCAATTGCCAGTAGTTCCTCAGCGAGGGCTGGGGCTCCTCGCCCACCTCTTCTATTCATTCTGGGTTCTGTCTGGCTTGTACAGGACTTTTGCTTGCTATTTACAAGCACTGTGGGTTCACATGTGCAACTACCCTGTGGTGTCCAGACAACACAGTTTCCTTGCATTCATCCAACACCTCTGTCTCTTACAAACTTTCTACCACCTCTCCCACAATGATCCCTAAGCCTTGGGAGGACAGGGTGTGATATAGGTGTCCCATTTAGGACTAAGCACTCTGCAGTCTCTTATTCTCTGCATATTGAGCAATTGTGGGTCTCTGTGATGATCAGCATCTGCTGCAAGAAGAAGCTTCTCTAGTGAGAGCTGAAAGGTGCACTAATCTACAGGCGTTAACAATAAGTCATTAGGAGTTGTTTTAACACTATTCCATTTAGCAGAATAATAGTAGTAGGTTCTCCCCTATAGCCTGTGACATATCTAGCCACAGATTCTTGGCCCTGCTAACAGTGCCAAATGTTGGCTCTATCTTGTGAAGTGGGGCTTAAATACAATTAGAAATCAGTTGGTTACTCTAATAGCATTTGTGCCACTATTGTACCAGTGGTGCTATCTTTCTAGGCCAGTCATTATTATAACTCACAGCGTTCACAGATAGGCAAGGTTGATGATTGCTTTTCTCTACCAGTAAGCATGCATAGCACCTTCCAGTACTATGAAGCTAACCAGTAGGGCTGAAGCTTCAAGGTCAGTACAAGCTTGATTTCTCATGTTTGTTCTATGATTCACACATGTGTCTTCAGCAATAGTCTTACAGTCAATTTCAGGCATATAACCAAGTGCAATGGCAATAACCATGATTATTTAAAGATCTATGGGGCTTTACACAACCATAATCAACAGCTCCAAAGAGGAAGTCCATTCTTGGCATTTCCTAACTTGTGGTGTCTGGTAAGGCCATTGAACCCCTGTTATAAGGTAAATATATGTTTTTATACTAGTAGCTTTCCATATGACTTTCCCAAAAAGCCCCTAGTGGTAGTTATCCTCCCCATACTTCTTCCTCTACCCTGCCCTCCCTTCCATCTAGTTAACCCATTCTATTCCATTTTCCCTTTTCTCCCTTTCTATCACTACATTCTACTTCCCCTCACATGATTCCCCCAACCTTCACGGCTCCATACTAGTTTTCTGACCTCTATGGATTTTCCCATTGAAACACACAAATCTAAAGATTCAAAACTAGCATTCACTTATGAGAGATAACATGCCACATTTGTCTTTCTTGGTCTAGTTTTCCTTGCTCAGGATGAGTTTCCAGTTCCACTAATTTACCTTTCAATTTCATAATTTCATTTTTCTTAACTGATGAACAATATTCCATTGTGTAAAGGAACTGTATTTTTTATTTTTTTTTTACTTTTTAGAAGAAGCATTTCATTACAGCTTTAACATACTCAATAACAATTTCCAGAGCAAAGATACATCTCTTTCAAAAGTGGCTATAAATTTTTTAGGTTCACAGATGAATTAATACAGTTATACAATATTGAACTCAGTATAAAGCCTGTAAGACATAAAATTGAATGAGTTTTTAACCTTTAAAAAAGATCTCCATTTCATTTTAAAATATACTGTTTCTTACAGAAAGTCTTACTGTTTTTATTAATAACACTTGGATGTTGGCGCATGCATCTCTAATCTGTATGTATCTGATTATTACTAGTCATAATCAGTTGCACTCGGATCCTTGGAACCTATGTATGGATATAAAGTCATCGGGTAGATTTCAGTGGTAATGTTTATCACCTCTACTAATTAACATGATGTAAATTTTTATGCTTTCTCTTCAAATATAACTCATTTTTTTAATTTGTTGATTTCTTTGGGTGTCTCTCACACAGAACATCCCAAACCATCCCATTCATCTATACACCCACCTTCCAGATGGCACCCTCCCATAGCCCCCCCCCACTAGAGCCCTTATACTCTGTCATCCCTGCTACTGTCTGCTGTGTTGTTGGCACCCCCAGCTGTTCCCAGGAACTGTATTTTCATTAACCATTCATCAGTTCATGGACATCATGTTTCCATTTCCTGGCTACTGTGAATAGAGCAGCAATGAACATGAATGAGCAGGTATCTCTGTAGTAGGATACAGACTCCTTTGAGTATATACCCAAGATGTTATGGCTGGACTATGTGGTAGATCTATTTCTAGCTTTCTGAGGAACTCCACACTGATTTCCATAGTGGCTTCACCAGTTTGCACCAGCAATGAACAATGTTTCCCTTTCCCCACATCCTTCCCAGCATGTGTCACTGTTTCTATTTTGGATCTTAGCCATTCTGACTGGGGTAAAATGAAATCTCAAAGTACATTTAATTTGCATTTCCTTAATAGCTAAAGATGATGAACATTTTAAAAAATATCTCAGTCATTTGCATTTCATCTTTTGAGAACTCTGTTTAACTCCTTGCCCAAAATTTTAATTGGATTGTTTGGGTTTTTATGTTTAGTTTTTTGAGTTCTTCATATAGTCTACATACTAACCCTCTGTCAGATATATAGCTGGTAAAGATTTCTTTTCCCACTCTGTAAGCTGCCTCTTCACTTGAATGATGGTGTCCTTTGCTGAACAGAAGCTTTTTAGTTTCCTGAGGTCCCATTTGTCAATTGTTGGTCTTAATGCCTGTGCTATTAAGAGTATTGGTATTAGTTCTTTGAAGATCTGTAGAATTCTGTGCTGAATCCATCTAGTACTGGGCTTTTTTTCATTGGGAGATTTTTTTTTTTACTTTTTTTTAAATTTTATGTGCATTCATGTATTGCCTGCATGTAGGTAAGTGCATCCATGTCGTGTAATGCCCACGGAGGTCAGAAGAGACTGGCAGATCCCCTGGGACTGGAGTTACAGACAGTTGTTAGCTGCCATGTGGGTGCAGGTCTTCTGCAAGAACAACCAGTGTTCTTAACCGCTAAGCTATCTCTCCAGCCCCTCACTAGGAGATTTTTAATTACAGCTTCTATCTAATTGGTTGTTGTGGACCAATTTAAATTATTTACCTCATCTTGATTTGACTTTGGTAGGTCATACATATCTAGAAGTTCGTCCAATTCTTTTAGACTTTCCTGGTAAGTGGAATATAAGTTTTAAAGTTTGTTCTTAAGATTCTCTGAATTTCATCAGTATCTGTTGTAATAGTTTCCTTTTAATCTCTGATTTTATGAATAGGGTTCTCTTTCTTTTCTTTTGGTTTATTTGGTTGAAGGTTTGTCAATCTTGTTCATCTTTTTAAAGAACCAACTCTGTTTCACCAATTCTTGGTATTGTTTTCTTCATTTCTACTTCATTAATTTCAGCCCTGATTTTTTAAATATTTTATCCATTATTTTTATTTTATGTGTATGAGTGCATTGCCAAGATGTGTGTAGGTGTACCTATGTCATGTCATGCCCTCAAAGATCAGAAGATATGTCAGATCCCCTGGAACTGGAGTTACAGATGGTTGTTAGCTGCCATGTGGGTGCTGGGAACTGAACCCAGGTCATCTGCAAGAGTAGCCAGTGCTCTTAACCATTGAGCCATCTCTCCAGCCCCTCAGCCCTGATTTTCATTGTCTCTTCCCATCTACTCTTTTGGGCTGTTGTTTGCTCTTGTTTTTCCAAGGCCTTAAAGTACATTGTTTTTGTTTTTGTTGTTGTTGTTGTTGTTGTTGTTGTTGTTTGGTCTTTTTTGAGACCGGGTCTCTCCTGTAGCCCCAGCTGTCCTGGAACTATGAAGACTAGGCTGGCCTTGAACTCACAGAGATCTGCCTGTCTCTGCCTCCCGACTGCTGGGATTAAAGGCGCCACCACACCCAACTGTACAGTTTTGTTTTGTTTTTTACAAGAGATCTCTCCAGTTTCTTTAATGTAGGGACTTAGTGCTATAAACTTTCCTACCTTCATTATGTCCCATAGATTTTGGTATGTGTGTTTTCATTTTCATTCAATTCTAGAAATTTTTTAATTTTGTTTTTTTCCTTGAGCCAATTTTCATTCAGTAGTGTGTTGTTTAGTTTCCGTGAGTTTGTGTATTTTTCCCCATTTCTATTGTTATTGATACCCCCTGTATTCCTTTGTGGTCAGAAAGAATACAGGATATTATTTCAGTTTTCCTAAATTTGTTGAGAATTTTGTGTCCTAGTATGTGGCTGATTTTGGAGAAAGTTCCATGGGCTGCTGAGCAGAAACTGTATTCTTTGGTGTCTGGCAGGAATGTTCTGTAATTTCTGTTAGATTCACTTGAATTGTGATGGCATTTAACTCCAAAGATTCTCTATTAGTTTTTGTCTGGTTGATCTGTTTATTGAAGTCACCCACTATCACTGTTTTGGATTCGGTCTGTGATTTCAGATCTAGTAATGTTTCTTTTAAGAAACTGGATGCCCTTGTGTTTGTCACATATTGTTTAGGATTATAATACCATCTTGGTAGATTTTTCCTTCAATGATTGTAAAATATTCTTCCTCATCTCTTCTGACTAGTTTTAGTTTGAAGTCTACTTTGTCAGATACTAGAATAGCCATGCTTGCTTGCTTCTTAGTCCCTATTTGCTTGGAATGCCTTTCTCTATCCTTTTACATTAATATTCAAAGTTTTATTGACTGATGTTTATTACTTCCTGTTATGTTGTAGTGGTTGTGCCTTCTTAGACCTCTGTTGTTTAACTGTTCTGAAATTATTTATTACCTGCACCCTCTTGCATGTGTTATTTTCTCTTCAGTCTGAAATATGCCGTCTAGTGTCTGTAGAGCAGAGTTTGCTCTTTCTTTCTTTTGGTTAGCTGGGCCAAGAGGCTATCTATCTTGTTCATCTTTTCAAAGAAACAGGTCTTAGATCCATTGATTCTCTGTATTGTTTTGTTTCTATTTCATTGGTTTCTACTCCGATTTTTATTATTTCTTCTCATCTGCTGGGTTTGGGTGTAGTTTGGTCTTATTTTTCCAGATTCTTGATTTGTATCTTAAGTCATTTTGGTGTGTGTGTGCTCTGATTTTTTAATGTAGGTGCTTAGAGCCATAAATGTACCTCTTAAGACTGCTTTTAAAGTGTCCCAGATGTTTTTTGTGTTGTGTTTTCATTTTCATTTAGTTCCAGGAATATTTTAATTTCTTTTTTAATTTCTTGTTTGACCAATTTATTATTCGGTGGTGTGTTGCTTAATCTCCATGAGTTTGTGTAGTTACTAGAGCTTCTTTTACTGTTGATCTTAAGCTTTATTGCATGTGGTCAGGTAGGATACATGGAATTATTTCAACCATTTTGAATTTGTTGAAGTTTGTTTTGTGCTCCAGTATGTGGTCTAATTTAGAGAAACTTCCATGGGCTGATCTAGAATGTGTATTCTTTGGTGCTTGGATGGAATAATCAGTAGATGTCTGTTAGGTCCTTTGATGTATGATATCATTTAATTCAGATATTTCTCTGTTTTATTCTTTGTCCAGATGACTTCTCTACTGGAGAAAGAGGGGTATTGAAGTCATTTCCTATTACTGAATTGGGATTAATCTGTGTCTTAAAGTTCAGAAGTACTTTTTATGAAATTGGATGCACCAATTTGGTGCATATGTTTATGATTGTAATGCCTTCTTGTTTTATTGTTCCCTTGATCAAAATGAAGTTATCTCCTTTATCTCTTCTGATTATTTTTAGTTTTAAATCTATTTTGTCAGATATTAGGATAGCAACGAATGCTTGTTTCTTGGTTTCATTTGCTTGGAATATTTTTTGCCATCCTTTCGCTCTAAGGCGGTATTTCTCCTTGAAGGTAAGATGTGTTTCTGGTAGATAACAAAAAGTTGGATTTTGATTTCTAATCCATTCACCTGGCCTATGTTTTGAGTGGAGAGATGAGGTCATTGATGTTTAAATTACATATCAAAAGATGTGTGTTGGTTACTGTCATTTTATTTTCTTTTTGTGGTCTTAGTCGTATTTTGTGTTTCTGTAATTATAGCTTCATCTGTTTTCTTTCTGTAGCCTCTTGGGTATGATAATTTCTTTCTTCAGACTGTCACATTGCTGCCAGAATTTTCTGTAAAGCTGGTTTGGTGGACATGGATTCTTTCCACCTATTTATGTCATAGAAAATTTTTTGTTTACTATGATAGACAGTTTTGCTTGGTAAAGTACTCTAGATTGGCATCTGTAGCCATTTAGAACTTGATCCAGGGTCTTCTGGTATGATATGTCATGGGGAGTTTCTTTCCGGGTCCTGTTTATTTGGTGTTGCATGTGTTTCTTGTATCTGTATGGGTATTCCCTTATGGGGTTCCTTAATTTAGGGAAGTCTTCTTCTATAACCCATTGAGAAGCTGATCAATACCATTGACCTGAGATTCTTCTCCTTCCTCTGTGCCTATTATGTGTACATTTGATCTTTCCATGGCGTTCCACAGATCCTGCATATTCCATTCCAGTGTTTTTAATTTTTTTCATAGCCTTTGCTTGGGCAGTCCAACTGTCCAACTTTATCTTCAAGTCTTGATACTCTATTTTCCACTTGATCAGACTGTGGGTAAGACTTTGTCCTGCCTTTTCCAGCTGGTTTACTGTGATTTAAATTCGTCTTCACCTCAGCTTGAGTGTTCATCAATTATTCTCTTTTGTGAATTCACTTTTTTTTAATATTTTATTATTTTTAGTTTACATGTATGACTGTATTGCTTGCATGTATGTAAGTGCACCTATGTGGTGCAATGCCTGCAGAGGTCAAAGAGGGCATCTAATACCCTGGAACTTAGGTTAGAACAGTTGTTTGTTGCCATGGGGGTGCTGGAAATTGAACCCAGGTCTTCTGCAAGAGTAACCAGTGCTCTTAACAACTGTGCCACCTCTCCAGCCCTGTGAATTCACTTTTCAAACCCAGAATTTTTTGTCATTTATTCAGGAGTATGTATTTTCTTTTTTTTCATATTTTATTTACTATTTTATTTTATGTGTATGTGTGTATTGCCTGCATGTAGGTAAGTACACCCGTGTTGTGCAATGCCTGTGGAGGACAGAAGAGGCTGCCAGATCCCCTGGAACTGGAGTTACAGACAGTTGTTAGCTGCCATGTGGGTGCTGGGATTCAAACCCGGGTCTTCTGCAAGAACGACCAGTATTCTTAACCACTGAGCCATCTCTCCAGCCCCCATGTATTTTCTTTTTTATTGAATTTCTGTGGATTTCATACAACACATTTTAATCATATTTAGACCTCCCCTATCTGTACCCTCCATACACCACCCACAGGATTTCATGCATTCTGTCTTATATGTTAAAGTCTATGCAGTCAAGTTTGTATATCCGACAGTCTCTCAGTGTGAGTCCATTCATTGGAGCCTGTTCAGCCTATCTAGTGCCATTCCTTTAAAGATGATCAACTCTCTTTCACCCAACAGTGATCAGCTGCCAATAGTTCCTCAGCTAAGGTTTGGGGCCTCCTGCACATTCCCCCAGTTGTATGCTGGTTTTTATCTGACTGAATTTGCATGGATCTTGTGCATGCTGTCACCACTGCTGCAAATTCATATCAGCAAGTTCCCAGAAGCCTGTACAATTCTGTTTCCTTATGGTCATGCGCCACCCCTGGTTCTTACAGTCTTTCTTCCCCCTCTTCCACAATGGTCTCTGAGCCTTGGGTGGGTGAGGGTTAATATAGAAGTCCTATATGTGAGTATACAACATACACTCTGCAGTCTCATTCTCTACACTTTGGCTAGTTGTGGCCTTTTGTGTTCATTGTCCTCTGTTGCATGAAGAAGTTTTTCTGATGAGAGTTGAGAAATGCATTAGTATTCTCTCTACCACTTGTTCTTCTATGTTTGGTGAGACTTAGGTGTAGAGGTTCCATTGTTGATGTGTCACTTAGAGTTGAGCATCTCACAGACACTTATTCTTTCTATGTAACCAGTTGTGGAACTCTGTACTAGACTTCATCTACTGCAAAAGAAGCTTATTTGATGACTGATGACTGGTATAACTGTCACCATGGTTCCTTGCCATTATCCTGGCTCCTGTGGTTACAGGTTATATACTCACATATAATGATTTGGTGCTAAGATCCACAAATGAGAGAGAACATATGCTGCTTGCTCTTCTGAATCTGTTACTTCACTTAATATAACAGATCCATCCACATCCTAGTTCTATTCACTTACCTGCAAATTTCATGATGTCTTTCTTTACCACTGAGTAGAACTCCACTGCATAAATATACCATATTTTCATTATTCATTAATCAGTTGAGGGACATGTAGATTGTTTCCATTTCTAATTGTGAAAAGAGTAGCAACAAACATGGGTATATGAGTATCTCTGCACTAGGATGAGTCCTTTGGTGTAACTGGGTTTTATTGTAATTCATTTTTAGTTTTTTAAGAGTTCTCCAACCTGCTTTCCATAGTGGTTGCATGAGTTTTCAATCTCACCAGCAGTGAATGAACATTCCCCTTTTCCCACATCCTCACCAGCATTTGTTATCATTTTTCCTCTTGATCTTAGCCAGTCTGGCTGGAATAAGATAAGATCTTAAAGTAGTTTTGAATTTGCATTTCTCTCACTACTAAGGTGTTGAACACTTTTTAAGGTGTTTCTTAGCCATTTTTTATTTCTTCTTTTGAGAAGTCTGTTCCAATCCATAGCCCATCTTTTTATTGATTTGTTTTCTTGATTCCTTGTCTGAGTTCTTTATATATTCTGGAATTAATCCTCTGTTGGATGTGTAGCAGGTGAAGATTTTCTCCACCAAATCTACTGCAGTGAGTTTCTTCTTAATTTCTTTGGTTGTTTCTTTTGTGGTACAGAAGCCTTTTTTTAACTTTTAAAAAAATTCATTGAGAATTTCATACATGCATATAAGATGTTTGGATCAAAACCACACCCACTCCCTTCCCTCCAACTCCTCCCATATATCCCCATCACTTTTTCCTGAAAAACTTTGTGCACTCTTTCTTCTTTCTTTTATTTTATGGGTTTTTTGCTACTCTAACATTCCTCATCTGAAGAGGTAACCCTAAAATCTTTTAGGGATTAGATAAGAGCTCTCAAATACCTTTGAAATTTTTGGCCTTTGGTAGAGTATGTTGCTAAGAGGCCCAAGGACATTTTGATTTTTAGCCAAGAAACTAGCTGTTTTTCTTTGGGGCCTTTTTACCCTAACTGCCTAGCCAATTCCTACATCCTATTCTTATCACACCATCCCCTGAAGAGGTTACCCAAATTGCAGACCCAATGGCAAACCACTTTGGCATCTTCCATGCTGAACAGGGATGCAGGGTGAGGCAATTGGGGTACCCCTTCAATGTGTCTATCTAAAAGACTCCCAAATTGCATAACTCTTAACTGTAGGGAGAAAAGAAAATCCTTGACTGGTGCCTAGGAGATGTGAAGGAGAAGTAGAGGCAAGAGTAGTTAGCATTACAAGTTCTAGACAGGGAACCAGAAAAAGTCAGGGATTTCTTGATGAGAGTTTCCAAAAGCATCCTTTTATTGGACTCCCTCCTCATTTTTCTTTTGTCTGCCAAGGCTGGACTCAAGAGTGATGGACTCAGGGTTTGTTTTCAGGCACTTTGATAGCTGTTGGAGTGGCTAGAATCAGTCAGTTCCTTCGCAAAGGCTTCTAGATGGGGGGAGCAAAGACTTCTAGATATGGGGAAAAAACAAATTTAGCCATCATTTAAGGACAATAGTGGGTTGTCTCCCTTAGCTACAGGTGGGCACTACAGTATTACAGACTAAGATTTGAAATCTTACAACTGAGCAGCACTTTGTGATTAGAAACAAATCAACAATGCGGAAATAATCATCTAAATAACATTTTATATGGACTTAAGTCTAATGTCTGAGAAGTGTAATCCCTTGAACTCTTAAAGAAATATACTGATCATTTTAATCTTTGGTTATACTTTCCTTTTGGGTATTTAAGACCATACAGTTAGCCCAGATAAACCAATTTATTTTTACTCTTAAGGTCGTTTGATGATCTGTTCCTCAGGGGTCACATGGGCTTGGGAGGAGACCCTGGCTCCTTTCTTTTACCAGCTCGATCTATGTGAAGATAAGGCAAAGGTCCTGCTTGACCATGGCCATCTTCACTTGGAAATGTGGAGGAAATGTTTCCTCTCTGTTGACCCTCCTCTTTGTAGACTGGACACTGGTTTGAATCTATCTGGTGGATTCTCCATGGCCTCCCTGAACAACAGGACAGGTGACTCACCACAGTTACAGGACATTTTCAGAGATGCTCATAGTCCCCTGGAATTTAGTCAACCTAGGAGGGCAAGGAGCAAAATCCTTCCTTTATGTCCCTCTGATCAAATTAGTATAGGCCTCAAAGGATGGCTGTTAAACATCCAAGAAGGTTAGTTCCACCAGTCTGGTACTTTTACTTACCATGTGCTATATAAATAAAGCTTGGGCAAAGACAAAATGTTCTCAGATAAACCTTCACTAGACATATATTTTGTGATGGCTAATCCTGGGTGTCAACTTGACTAGATCTGGGATTAACTGAAATGAGAGAGATCTTAATTGGATCATCTGAAGCTGGAAGACACACCCTAAATGTGGGTGTTACCTTCTAATGGCAGCCCATATAAAAGGCCATGGCAGAGGAGAATGGGCTTCTTGCTGCTTGCCTTCTCTCTCGCTGGTGAGCTCATCTGCTACTGTAGACTGAAGACTAGCTGATCTTTTGGAATTTGTCAGACCTTCAGCACAAGACTGGGACTACTGAGACATCCAGACTCGTGGACCGAGTGACTGCAGATTCTCAGCCTCTCTAGTGTGGTGCAGCCATTGTTGGATTACTTGGACTCTATCCTGTGAACTAAGCTGATAAATCTCTATACATATATATTCAGTCTACTGGTTCTGTTTCTTTGGAGAACCCTGACTAATACATATTTTTTTCCTTAAACTAGTTGACTAAACTATGACCTTAGAAAAATTAAGATTATATGTATATTATTTTTGTCTCATCCTTTATATAACATAACAAACCTAGGCAGACCTTCATAACTTGCTTAGGCTTTCTCGTTTTTACTATTTTGGAAAATATCTTCATTCCCATATCCTTTCAACATCTTTTACACTCATTCTCATTTTCTTTTTAAATAATTATGAGATGTAATAACATTAACAAATAAATTTTCCATCTGTTGTGAGAATTCTTTTCCTGGGGATATTAAGCAATGTTTATCCCCTTCTAAGGTTCTAGTGTCAAACCAATGTTTGATTAAAGTTTTCCTGGGGAACCAATGAATTTACTGAGCTAACTTACAGAGATGACTGAGGGATTGCTGAGGTGTATGAGTGACCTGGGGGTGTGCACACTGGAAAGCCTTTATGCATGGATGAAGCCTTCTCTTCCTAGCTTTCCCCAGATTATATACTTAGTCATCCCCAAATCCAGGAGACCATGTATGATATACAGTTGGCTGGGAAGAGTGGCTGGATACAGTACAGAAGCTTTTTAATGAGGTCCCACTTGCTGATTGTTGACCTTAATTCCTGAGAAAATAATGTCCAATCTAGAATGTCCTTTCCTGCACTTATATATTGTAGGGTACCATCTATGTTTTCTTCTTACAATTTCACACTTTCAGGTTTCACAATGAGGTCTTTGATCTATTTGGAGTTAATTTTTCTGCAGGGTGATAGATAAGGGTCAAGCTTGTTTTTCTACAGGTGGAGACAGTTTTCTCAGCACCACTTGCTAAAGATATTGTCTTTCCTCTGGTGTGTGTTCTTAGACACCTTTTTCAAATATCAGATAGCTGAAATTGCAGGCCCTCATGTTTGGGTCTTCTATTATGTTCCATTGATCTAGTTGTCTATTTTTGTGCCAGTACCATGCTATTTTTGTGACTATAGCCCTGCTGGCTTCTTACTGCCATTTTCTTGGAATATTTTTTCCATTTTTTCACTCTAAGATATTGTCTGTCCTTGAAGGTGAGATGAATTTCTTGCAGACAACAAATAGATGGATTGTGTTTCTTAATCCATTTGTATTTTTTTATGTGTATGAGTGTTATGCCTGCATTTATGTAAGTGCACCTATGTCATGCAGTGCCTGTGGAGGACAGAAGAGCGCATCAGATCCCCTGGAACTGGAGTTTCAGAATGTTGTTAGCCATGTGGGTGCTGGGAATTGAACCTGGGTCTAGTGTAAGACTAACCAGTGCTCTTAACCATCTCTCCAGTCCCTAGCCTGTATCTTTTGACTGGGGAGGTTGAGGCCATTGATATTTAAAGTTATTATTGAAAGATGTGCATTGGTTACTGTCATTTTAATTTCTGTTTGTGTTCTTGGTCTTATTTTGTGTTTCCATAAGTAGACCTTCATTTCTTTTATTTCTGTTGCTTTTTGGTTATAGTCATTTTCTTCAGTCCTTTGTATTGCTCTGAGTAGTCTCTGTAGGCCTGAATTGGTAGACATGTATTCTTTCAATGTACTAGTGCCATGGAAGATTTTTCTTTCCCCTTCAATTATGACAGACAGTTTTCTGGGTAAAGTATGCTGGGTCGGCATCTATGATCATTTAGGACTTGGAATACTTTGGTCTAGACTCTTCCAGCTTTCATAGTTTGCACTGAAAAGTCAGCTGTAATTCTGGTGGGTTTTCCTTTATATATGACTTGTTTCTCTTTCGCAGCTTTCAGTATTCTCTCTTTGTTCTGTACATTTAGTGTTTTTATTATGATATGCCATGGGGAATTTCTGTTCTAGTCTTGTATATTTGGTATTCTGTGTCCTTCTTGTATCTGTCTAGGTATATCTTTCCTTAATTTAGGGAAATTCTCTTCTATAATCCTATTGAAAATCTGGTCAATGCCATTAACCTGGGATTCTTCTCCTTCCTCTGTGCCCATGATGCATAAATTTGGTCTTTTTATGGCGACCCACAGCTCCTGCATATTCCATTCCTGTGGGTTTTTTTTTAATTTTTCATATTCTTTGCTTGAGCAGTCCAATTCTTCAACTTTATCATGCAGTCTTGATATTCTGTTTTCCATTTGATTCATTCTGTTGGTGAGGCTTTCTCCTATCATTTTAAATTGGTTTGTTGAATTTTTCAATTCCTTCTTCATCTCAGTCTGAGTTTTCGTCAATATTTCTCTTTCAGGAATTCACTTTTCAAATCCTGAATTGTCTTTGTCATTTCGTTCATCAGTATATTTGTATTTCCTGAGCTTCAGTCAGAAGTTTACTCCTATTCTCTTTTAGCTCTCTCAGTTGTTTGTGTGTTCTTTAAATTCATTGACTTCTTTGATCATGTTTATGACTGTTCTTTTAAATTCTGTGTCCTGGCTTACCTCTAGAGAGTTCTCATTGTAGAACTCTTCTACAGGGCTAGTGGTATTTGGTGAAAACATTTATTTTGGTTTTTCACAAGTTTTTTTCACTGTGGTTTGGGCATGTGGATTTCTTTTGTTGCTTATGATTCTGTATGAAACTCAAGCTTGTCTTTGTTCATTTGAAGTTTGATTCTGTTTGTATTATTGATGTTGCTTGGCTACTTTCTGATTGAGTATGAAAAATTAGTTGGTCTGAACTTCAGGGTCTTCCTTTGATTTTATATTGGAGGGACCAGATGGATCCAGGCAGGTTATTCAGGAGCTCTCCAGGAGGGCAAAATATCCCTGGCTGGTTAGAAGCCCTGGCTAGTTAGGCACTCCTGAAGCCTCAGCAGGATGGGGCCAAGGCCCAAGGAGAGGGGATGAGAGCTGGATGTGCTGGCTCTTACTATCCAGCAGGGAAGCCTCTGTTTGTATTTTCTTGAGCTTCAGTCAGGAGGTTGTTTCTATCCTCTGAGTTCCTTGAAGTGTTTAAGTCCTTGAATTCTTTGATCATTTTATGATTGTTCTTTTTATGTTTGTTTCTGTTTTATTTTGGTTTTTGGGTTTTGTTTGTTTGTTTGTTTTTGTTTTGTTTTTTGAGACAGGGTCTCCCTGTAGCCCTAGCTGTCCTGGAACTCATTATGTAGACCAGGCTGGCCTTGAACTCACAGAGATCTGCCTGCCTCTGCCTCCCAAGTGCTGGGACAACAGGCGTGCACCACCATGCCCAGTTTATGATTGTTCTTTTAAGTTCTATATCCTGGGGTTCCTCTGGGTAGTTCTCATTGTAGAACACTTCTATAGGACTGGTAGGATTTGGTGGTACTCTACTATTTTGGTTTTTCATATTATTTTTGTTTTTGCAATTTGACCTGGGCACATGGACTTCTTCTGTTGGTTATATACCTGATATGACATTGTCACCTGCCTTTGTTGAGTGGAGGTCTGATTCTGTTTTTATTGTTGGTGTACACTGGTACTAGTCTGAAGCTGGAGCAGCATTTTTCAGGATTAGCCTGGGAGAAGGAAGATGGTGAGGAGTGGGTGGGGTTCTCTTGCCCATTATGAAATCAGTCTACTTTTCTTTGTTGGTGTTCTTTACATATTATAGATATTAATTCCTTATCATACCCATGCTTTGAAAGCATTTTCTTCCATTTTGTAAGTTGTCTTCATACCCTCTTAATAGGGTCCTTTGCTATTCTTCCTTTTTTGTTTTTTTTTTATTTAAAATAAAGTGATTTTGCTAGGTGTCATGGCACACACTTTTAATTCCAGCTTGCAGGAGGCAAAGGCAAGAGGATCTCTGTGAGATTGAGGACAGCCTGCACTACATAATGAGTTCAGGGTCTGCTGGGGCTAAAAGGAGATCCTGTCTCAAAAAGTAAAATAAAATAAAGTGACTTGGGCCTTTTTTTAACTTCTCAAAGCAAAATTTATCATAAATTTACAAACTACATTGGATAGTCATTGCTTTAAGTTTTACAAGCTTTAAAAAAAATCAAATCTAAATAACACATTTAATTTTAATCTATATGACCATTTACTGTGAAACTACTTCTGCATTTCATTCCTAGGAAATTCAGAATTGTTTCAACAGCTAATATCAAAGTTCACTGGGACCTTCTGACACTTAGATGTGTCTACTGAACAGCACCCTAATTCCAAAATAGTGACTTAAGCACCCTTCCAATAAATAGTAACTATTAGTTACTTTTCTGTTGCTATAATAAAACACCATGACTAAGGCAACTTATGGAAGGAAGAGTTTATTTGGTTTACGGTTCCAGAAGGATGAGAGTCCATCATGGCAAGGAGGCATGGCAGGTGGCAGTCAGAGCAGAAAGCAGAGCACTCACATCTTCAGTCACTCACAGGAAGCAGAGAAACAAACTCAAAGTGGGGCAAGGTTATGAACTCTCAAAGCCGGGCCCCAGTAACGTGCTTCTGCCAGCATAGCCACACCTTTAAAAGATCCATGACACGAGCCTGAGAGGGTGGGTTTGGACCTCCTCCATCAGGGTAGCTGCTTGGAGCTCAGCAGACTGCCAGAAGAATGCTGGGTTCTGGCCTCCAACTACCAGAGGACCTGAGAACCCAAGGGACAGCCTGACAGCCCCTGGACCCTGCCTCCACATGGTGGTGAGCTTCACCTAATTGCACCATACCATCCCCGTACCTGGGATTTTGTGAGGCCCCTCCCAAGGCCCCAGGCCAGATCTACCTTTGGTAGGCTAAGGCTGGGATCTCAGCAGACCTCCAGAGAGTGCCCGAGTTCTGACCCCCCTCTGGTCTCCCTCTGGCATAGGGTTGACAACACACAGGACTGCCTGGATCTGGCCTCCACATGGTGAAGGAAGCTTAAGTGTACCTGACTGGAACCTGAATTGGGCTTCTGTGGGTAGCCCTGAATAGCTGATCTGAAGCCATCAGTTCCCTCCAAAATAAACCTGAAAGAACCTGAACCCTGTACCAACCAACTTTACATAACCAATAAAGAAAGGATCTAGGCACCCAGATAATACAAACATAAGTATACTTCAACTTAATTCTCATATAAGAATCATAAACAACAAAAGAAATTCACATGCCAAAACCACAACCAGGACATGGAACTCAAAAGAACAATTATAAGCATGATAAAAGAATTCAGTGAATTTAAAGAACACACAAAGAAAGAAATCAAAGAACTGAAGGGATAAACTTCTGAATGAATTCAGAAAAGAGTTAGAAATATTGAAGAACACTCAGGCTGAAATGAAGAAGGAATGAAACACTTAGTAAGCCAATTAGAAAATACAGGAGAATGCCTCCCCTCTAGAATGAATGAAATGGAAAACAGAATATCAACACTGGAGGATAAAGCTGAAGAATTGGACCATTCAAGCAAACAGTATGGAAAATTTTAAAAAACACAGGAAGGGAATATGCAAGAGATGTGGGACACCATGAAAAGACCAAATCTACAGATCATAGAAATACAGGAAGGGGAAGAATTTCAGGTTAATGGTGTTGACCAGATCTTAAACAGATTGTAGAAGAGAATTTCCCAAAACTAAGGAAAGACATCCCCATAGAAATACAGGAAGCACACAGAACACTAAATAGACAGGATCAGAAAAGAAACTCCCCACAACATATCATAGTAAAAACACTAAATGTACAGAACAAAGAGAGAATACTGAAAGCAGCAAAGGAAAAACAACAGCTGTCTACTCAACACTTGATGGAACTTTTTCAAAAATTGACCATATACTGGGCCAGAAAACAAACCTCAACAAATACAAAAATATTGAAATAATTCCATGCATCTATTAGACCACAAAGCAATAAGGCTCAAAATCAACACTGGACGAAGCTCTAGTCACTACACAAACTCATGGTGATTGGACAAGACACTCCTAAACAATGAGTGGGTCAAAGGAGAAATTAAGAAAGAAATAAAAGAATTCCTGAAATTCAACAAAAAGGACAATACAACACAGCACAACCTCTGGGACACATTAAAAGCAGTTCCAAGAGGGAAGTTTATAGCTCTAAGTGACTACATTAAAAAATAAGAAAGAGGACTCCGCCAGCCGCGCTCACCCTTCCATCTCCCCCACTGTTCTCTACTCCTAGCTTGGGCCCTGTGCCACTCCTAGTCTTGGGGCCCCAGACACCTGGGGAGCCACTGCTGATTCCTGACCCTGTTCACCCCCACTGGCTTGGTGCCTTCCTTGGGCCCCAGGAGAACTACCTCTAGACCCGGCTCCGCCCCACCTCTCTCTGCTTCCTGAACCTTGAAAGAAAGAGCAAATCCAAATCAATAAAATCAGAGATGAAAGGGGAAACATCACAACAGACACCAAAAAGATCCTATTCCCTATTGGCAATTTGGGTAACCCCTTCAGAGGATGGTGTGATAAGAACAGAAGGTAGGAATTGGCTAGGCAGTTAGGGTAAAAAAACCCAAAAGAAATGTAGCCAGTTTCTTGGCTAAAAGAGTCAAAATGTCCTTGGGCCTGTTAGCAACATACTCTGTTCCAAGGCCAAAAATGTCAAAAGTATTTGGGAGCTTGTATCTAGTCCTTAAAAGATTTTAGGGTTACCTCTTTAGGGGGGGAAATGTTGGGGGAGAAGGAGTGGGCATGGATTTGGTCAAAACACCTTACACGCATGTATAAATTTTTTATAAAATTTTTTTTTAAAGTTCCATGACTCTCCCCAAACAGCACCACCAACTGACCAAGTGTTCAAATACTTGGAACCCACAAGGATCACTTCTCTCAAACCACCACAGTAACTTTATGTAGTAATATATATTGATACATAACAGCAATACATATTACATATTATATATATATATATACATTCATTAGTAAATAAGACACTGAAGGGCAAGGACTACTCCTTTCAGGCTTGCATCATCAGCATGTAAACTCAGTATCTATCTAGTACTTGTGAATGCAATAAATGTTCATTGAATGATGAATGAACCAATTTGTCAAAGTTATTGTATAATTTTCCCCCCTTTCAGATAAACTTTGGTTCAAAAGAAAATGTTGTGTTCATGGTTATTTTCTTTTTAGGTACAAGATGTCAGGAATAGGAGCAGTGCTATTACCATAGCCTTAAGAAACTCATATTAGTCATAAAAGCTGTTTCACCTAAAATCACCCCACATATACTGTTTTCATTTGAAAGTTATCTAGGGAGCCCAAACTCAGCATGTCTTGTCCTCCTCTACTAACATTTCCCCTTTTACAGTAGATACCTACTCCATCTGTCTGCAGAAGATTCAGGTATCTAGGAAGGAGGCATCCTAGTGAATAACAAAAACAGATCAAAAGGATTACCTGATGCAAGAAGTAGTATTTAGAGAGGAAATATTTGTAAGACAATTAGTTCAAAATTTTTTCTGAGACTTAAGATGTAGTTCAGTGGTAGAGTACTTGGCTAGCATGCCTGAGGCCTAAATTCAATATCCAGTATCACACACAGACACAGAGATACACACTATTTGAGATATATATCAATAGCCATGTACTGGGGAAGGGGACTGATAACTCTATCAGAAATACAGGCTAAGGATTCTATTGCAAGTAAGTTCTGAGTTTCCTGGCAGCAAAAGAAAAGGAGAGTATTTTAAAAATAAAAGACCCTAGCCTGGGAACTGTTGGCAAATGATTATTGCTGGGGAAGGGAGAGTAGATCTTCCTTAAGATCTCTAGATAGGCTGACTAGACTCCAGAGGATAAACATGCACCAAAGACTATCTGGGTACAAATGCTCAACCAGCTAGGACTTAACATATATGACAGAATGTAAGAGGTCTGGTGGGGGGGGGTAATGTGGGGGCATGGATGAGGTGGTGCTCTAAATTTGATGAAGAACTATTTATGAAATGCACAAAAACTCAATAAAAATAGTTTTTAAAAAAAGAAAAAAAGGGAAGCAGGAATACCTGCCTTGTATATCTAGATCTAGCCTAACATGCACAAATGTTTATGGAAGAAATAAGCATATCTTCCTCTAAAATATTTTTGACATGATGGCTGATGTCTTCACTGATATATTTAAAGAAGCTATGGGAAAAGGTGTCTGGTTTTGTTTTTTTTTTTAAGCCTTCAGTTTAAAAGCAAACGTGCACACCTGTGATCAGTAGTGCAAAATCATCCTCAGCTACATAATGAGTTCTGGGCCAGCCTAGCTTATGTGAGACCCTCCATTTGAAAAAAATAAGCATATTGTTAAAATAAGTGTGTTAAAATATTGCTATGAAAAAAATCTAGGTTTCATCAGACATTTCTTTTGAATCATAAAAAACTAACGATCTCATGAGGCCAGCTCAAACTCAATACCATTCCCACTCCCTCCCACCTCCAGGGGTTTATCAGTTAAAGTTTTCCAAACTAGCTCCACTCAGATTCCCATGATTGTCCCCAAGGAGTCCTCAAAAACAAACAAGTTGGGACTTGAGAGATGGCTCAGCAGTTAAAAGCACTGGCTGCTCTTACAGTGGACCTGGGTTGGATTCCCAGCACCCACAAGGTAGCTAACAGTCTGTTACTCCAGTTCCAGGGGATCTCATGCCCTCTTCTGGTCCCAGTGGGCATTACACACATGGCTGTGCTTAGAGCACCAAAAAACACATAAAAATTTTAAATCAATAAAATTTTAAAAATCCAACAAGTTTCATAATTATTAGATAAATACTGGAAAAGCCCTAAACAGAGGATTTGTTTCAGCAGTTAACATCAAAATTCATTAAGAACTTCTGAGCCATCTAGAAATAATTTCTAATACGTACAGGGTAAAATATCAAGAGCATAGGATCAGGCAGCAATTAAAAAATGAGTCCTGGGGCTCAGCAAGCCCCCCAGTGTGGGAAGTAAAGGCACCTGCTACCATGCCCAACTTTTTATATGAGTGCTGGGGATCTGAACCTGAGTCCTAATGTTTACTCGGCAAGCACTTTGCTCACAAAACCATCTCAGTCTCTCCTGAAACCTTTCACCCATCTTAGGCTTCCTCACAACAGAGAAATTCCAGACTGGTTTCACAGTACTTGTATTAGTGAAAAAAGAATGTTATGTTCGAATCTTTTCCAAGATTGGAAGACGGTAAAGACCTGACTTTGTAAAATCCTTATGGTACTAGCCCTTAGTTTCAGAAAGACTGAAGAAAAAAAAAAAAAGAAAGAGGGAGGGAGAGGGAGGGAAGGAGGGAGGGAGGGAGAGGAAGAGCGAGAGAAGGAAGAGGGAGAAGAGGAGGAGGAGGAAGGAGAGGAGTAGAAGAAGGAAAGGAGGAGGAAGGGAGTAAAAGAAGGTGGAGTTTCACTTTTGGTGGATCAAACCTGATTCCACCACTAACTGAACTGTGAGATCACTGACCTCTGTCATAAGAGAACTTCAGTTTATAAGATGAGGGCTTTAAAAAATGAATTTAAATATCCCTGCACCTATTTGTCCCTGGGATTTTGATATTTATTCTTGGCTATTTTCATTGGTGGTGTAGGGGGAAGCATTTAGAATGGAGAACATATTCTTTAAGTTTTAAATTTTTGAGACAAGTATAGTTTCATGTGAGTTGTGAAGCAGGATACTTTCTCTCTACCCTTTATTTAGCTTCTTCCAGTGGCATCTTTCAAAATGTTAGTGCACTGTTACAACTAGGATGGTCACACTGGCAGAAATTAGTTAATCTTACTCATACTTCCCTAGTCATAACTACCTTCTGTATAGTTCATTCTATGTCATTTTTATCTCATGTGTCCCCACTACCACAGTCAGAACACACTTTGATCTGTATACAAGAGTCTCTTGCAGTGGCTCTCATAAACACACCCAACCCCCTGCTGCCCCTGGCCCTGCTAACCATTAAACTAGTATCAATTTCTAAAATTTTGTTATTAAAAATTGGTTGCTTTGTTTTTATGAAGCTGCATTTTCTTTACTCTGTGTTTGTACACATGTGCTCAGAATCCTCAAAGGGCCCATAGGCTGACCTTGAACTCTCTGGGCTCAAGTGACTCTCCTGCCTCAGCCTCCCAAGTAGTGGGATTTCCAAAAAGGCATCACTGCACCTAGTGTAGAAGGAATCTAATCCAAACTGGAAGACTAAGTGGTCACCAAAGTATGGCTTAGACTTGACATTCTAACTGTACTTGTAGCTGACTTATGAAACACCAAAGGAATATAACAGTATTTTGAAATGATCTACCTTTGACTATTATCTTGATGGCATACTAAGAGTTTTTCTTTTCCTGGGGAAATTATTTTTAGCATATTTTAGATTATCTAGTCTCAAGCTTTCCTGTAGTAATTTTAAATAGAGACTGATCATGAATATCACACAGGTAGCCTATAGCCCCAGCTGCCCTGGAACTCGCTGTGTAGACCAGGCTGGTCTTGATCTCACAGAGATCCACCTGCCTCTGCCTCCCAGTGCTGGGATTAAAGGCGTGCTCCATCACGCTCTACATATTGACTTCCAGGCAATTCCTATGGCTTTGATGGAACCTGCCTGATTTCAGTGAAAATGGAAATGAAAGACACCAAGCCCCTTCCTTCATCCTCTTGGCCTCACCCATAAAGACCCCCTTAAGGGGACTGGAGACTATACGGAAGGAACTTGGCGTTATCCCTCTGGTTTCCACCGCCCCGGAAGCGCAGCCAGCAAGAGACCCAGGAAGCGGTTAGCTGGGGACCAAGGGGAGAGAGGGGTGGACCACGCGGACCCGGAGAGGCCGGGCACAGATGGAGGGTGGATTAAGGGTGGAGGTGGCAGGGAGGAGGGCGTGGGAAATTAGGGCCAGAGTTCGAGCTAAGCGAGGCCAGGGGTATCGAGTAGAGCTGGGCGGCAGGGCAACACGGGGGAGGGGGTGGGGTTGCAGGCTTACCCGCATTCTGCAGCGTCTCAATGTTTTGGGGTCTGGTCGCCAGCTCCGCCACCATCTGCACAAACTGGGTCCGGGCTTTCTGGTACTGCTCGAACACTGAGGAGAGAGGTTCTGTGGAGCAGCCGGGTGACCTGGGAGCCCGCCCACTCCAGCGCCCTCCAGCCCTCCGCCGGCCTACCTTGTAGCACCTGCCGCTGACTCATGGCGCCGCAGTGTTCCCCGGGCTCCGGCGGTCCACTGGGATCTGTTCGTCTGTGTATGGGCGTCTCCAGGGCAACCGACCGGAACCGGAAAGCAGCCTTCTCAAAGCAACCGCCAGCCGTGGGCTTGATAACACCGCCCGGGTGTCGGGGGCGTGTGCCGGACGTGGGAACACCCCTGGGTGCGCCAGACCGCCTGGAGCATATGGCTAGGTGAGAGTCGCCCGGGCGTGGGGCGGGGATGCAGGGGACTGCCAGGAGGATGCGGTTCTCTACAAAAGGACCCAGAGTGGCTGGTGTGGCGCCTGCGGGTGTCGGCAGGAGGGTATCCCGAGTGAGCAGCAGCCGGACTGTCGATTAGACAGTCAAGAGCAGCCTCACGAGTAGCAGCCCATAATCTGATCAAGGCAGCTTTAAGTCGTTTTATTTAATGCATCCCTTAGAGGTATGGCGTGCTAGGTTTCCAGATCCCTGAAGGCTAACAACAGCCATTTCCATATACTTAATTACACTAGGGTGACAGCAGTTAAGCAGTCTATAGATTCAGTGGGAAAAGCAGAAGGAATAGGATGTTAAATTTAGATCTATCTTCCAAGCTTTCTCTTAATTACTAACAATTTAGTTCTATTCATTTCACTGTTTTAAAAAAATTATTTTAAATTCGAGCAATATTTTGTGGCTGGGTGACATTTCTAAAAGAAAGCGTTTAGGGGCTGGAGAGATGGTTCAGCACTTAAAAACACTGGCTGCTCTTCCAGAGGGATCTGGGTTCATTTCCCGACCCCACGTGGTGGCTAACAATGGTCTGTAACTCCAGTTCCAGGTGATTCGATGCCCTCTTCTGACCTCCGCTGGCACTGCACAACACGGGTATACTAACAAACATGCAGGCAAAACACTCATACACATAAAATAAAATTAATTAATTAATTAAAATTTTAAAAGAGAGATCTTTTATATAACTTGAGCTCCTGGTATTTTTATGGAACTCCCAAGTAGTCTGGAAATAGACTACCACTCAGAGAAAGAAGTGTGTTTGGTACACAGTTTTTGGTTCTGCAGTTCAGAAGCCAATGGCACAATTCCTATATTTAAGGCTAGAGTATGTTTCACAATGATCTCTACATCTCCCCAACAGGTCCTTTAAAGTAAAAGTTTCTGTGTGTCCCTATTCAAAGATGCAGGAGGAAACACTGAGTAAATGATTAAAATTGCAAATGATCCCTCATAATTTTATTTTCAGTGCCTTGTTGCATTATAGAGGGAAAAAAAATCCCCTTAAAATAAAAAGTTCCTGGGGCTGGTGAGATGGCTCAGCAGTTAAGAGCACTGACTGCTCTTGCAGAGGACCCAGGTTCAATTCCCAGCACCCACATGGCAGCTAACAACCATCCATAACTCCAGTTCCAGGGGATCCAACGCCCTCTTCTGACCTCCATGGGCATTGCACAACACAGGTGCACTTACATATACACAGGCAATACACTCATACCAATAAAAAACAATAAATAATAAAACACAAGACAAAGCAAAAGTCTTGGTCCTTATTGAACTATCTTCAAAAGATATCAAGGAATTGTCATTAAATTAAATCATTAAGGTATTTCTGATTCTGGAGAGAATATTACCCAAGGAAAAGGTACCACCCTCAGGTAGCAGAGCCTCCTGCTAGGTCTTGAGACTTTTCATCTGATCTCAATGCCTATCCTGCACCTGTTGAACACAAGACTCCCAATGAACAATTTAAATGAGGGAAGAAAAGAAGGAAGGTGAAGATGGAGAGAAGGGGAGCAGGAAAGAAGGAGGAGCTGGACCAGTGGCTATATGGATGGGTGGACTCTTGATGGACAAGATGGATGATGCATAGGTGGATAAATGGGTGAATGGGAGTGTGGGGAGACTGGTGAGTGCATAAGTGTGTAGGCAGTTGGATGAATAGTTGGTGTGTTGGTAAGTAATGGATGGGGGGAAATCAGGGGATGTGTGAGTAAATTGATGATTGATAAGTGGATAGATGAGTGGTAGAAGAATGGGTCAATAACAAGTGGGTGTATTGGTGGGTAGATGGGTACTTGGGTGAGTGAATGGAGAATTGAGAGGATGGGTAAAACCAAATCATGTGTAGCCTAGAACTCTGGAGGCTCCATGTGAAGGGCTTGCCTTGGGTTGTGCTCCAATCCAGTTCTGATCCTCAAGTGTGACCTTGGTCATTTCCTAATGTCTCTGAGCCTTGACCTCTCAGACCAGGGTAGAGATAGAAGACAATGTTTCAGAAGGCCACAGTTCAATCCAGAAAGGAGGCAGAGGGTAAGAGAGGAGCTATACTGGGAAAATAAAGAGAAGGAAAGTGAAAGCCAATGGGCTGAAATCCTGGAACCTCTCCCCTAGGCTACTTTCCCACTGAGTTCCAGGACTTCTCCATCCAACTCTGAAGTCCCTGGGCAGGCAAGTGAAATATGACATGGAAATCAATGAGATGGAGAAGAATATCTTGTGGGTAATAGGATATTTATTGAGTATTGGGTACAGGGAGAAGGGCTGGGATGGCCACTGGCAGGAAAGGAGACCCCCTCCCTGGGTCTTTCAGCTCCAAGCCACCAAGGGTAGGAAGAGGACCATAACCTAAGAACATTCAGCAGGGGACATGCTCTTCTCCACAGTGGTCCCTTCGTGAGTGACCTGGCAACTGTATCTGCTGTGAGGTGTCCATTGGTCAGACATCAGTGTGAGGTAGCTGCTAGCTATGTACTTGTTGTTGGTCTGTTTAAAGGGCTGGGTGGTCTCCACACCCTGAGTGACAGGGATGCCATCTACCTTCCAGGCCACCACCAGAGCACCCGGGTAGAATTCGCTCACCAGACACACCAGTGTGTACTTGTTGGCCTGGATCTCCTTCAAGGAAGGCAAAAACAGGGTGACCAAAGGAGCAGCCTTGGGCTGACCTGTGCAGACAGAGGAGATGAGTTGTCATAGGAAAGCCCATGTAATAGAGAAGCACCCTTTTCCTGTCTAAAGTCTCGGTGACTATTCTCGGTGTCATTAGAGTATTCCACCCAGGGACCCTGCCTCCTCTCCTCCACTGTCTTCTTGAGAGTGGTACACTTTGTTATATGTTGTTTCTCTCCCGGGTGACCTGGCCCAGCCCTTTTGATCTCCCCTTGTGATCTCAGTTTCCCCACCAAGACTAAGGCTGGCTGTGTTCCCTAATCCCTGGTAGCTAGAGTCTGAATTGGAATCTGACCCTGGCCTCCTATACACCTACCTGTAGCCCAGCCCCTCCCTTTCCCATTACTCCTTCAATGCTCAGAGCCTCCTGTGTGAACTGGGGTATCCACGAACCTGGAAGGTTGGTCCTGGGATATGTTGGGAGACCGTATGCCTACTATACAGGTTCTCTAGAGCCTGTGTTCTAGCCTGCTCTGTTCAGCTATCCCATCAAGAAGTAGATTCCATCCATAAAACTGGCTTACCTCTAAGGTTCTACTGGCTCCTTTGTCCACACTGATCATCCAGTCACTGATTGGCTATGTTCCTGAGGCTTCATCTCCCTGACTATGGGATACAGTAACCCCTTGCCTACTCAGATATCTCTGATGACTCCTGATCTCATCTGTCAATTAGGTGGTTCTCTGATTACCATTTGCTCCCTCATTCATCATCTTTAAGTCTAAGATCACTTGAGGAAGGTAGGCAAGTAAGACATCTGACCAAGAGACTTACCAGGCCCCAGGGCTAAGGGACTCCGGGGCTGTACAGACAAGTCTATGTTCTTTTCTAGTAGCAATCCTTGGAAGGCCAGGTTCTAGTCACCTTGCCACTCTGAGTCTTTCCTGTGTCCTCATGTTCTCATGGCCCAGCAGAGAATCAGAGAGCTGCAGCCTACAGTAAGCCAGATCCCCCCCACCTCCCTCTCTTGCTCTCGCTCTCTACGTGGGGTGACCTGAGTCTTTGAAGGCTAGGTTCACAGCACCAGCCATGTCCCCAGGCCTCCGGTCTGGCCTTTTCAGTCTGGATAGATATCTGGCCCTCAGTTCAACTGTTGGGGACTCATTGGTTATAAATCCTGGTGCCCACAAATCCTAGATCCTGACCCCTACTTAGGTATCTGACTTAGAAGAAAGGATGAAGCTATTGGAGCCCTTTCTGTGGGTCACCCTAAGATCACAACTTCTCATTCCACAGAAAGGAGTATAAATGTCAGTCCTTAAAACTAGGGAAAGGAGATGGGAAGAAGCCCCCAGAAGGAAAATGGACTTTTCTGAGACAGCAGAAGGGCTAAGTTCAGCTGGACAAGATCATGAGAGCCACTTACCTAGGACTGTGAGCTGGGTCCCACTACCAAAAACATACCACGATGACTTAGGCTCAGATGGAGAACCACGAGGCCAGCACCGGGAACATGTTCCCTGTGGGATGAGCTGGAACTCGAACCTGCAGGGTGTAAGAGGCACAAGGTACAGTAGATGGACTATGCCTTTGGTAAAGGGTAGGTGGGGAGTGAGACCCCCCACAGGTCTGTCCCTCCACCCCCCCAATCTCTGAGTTTGTAAATGTTGATGGAAACACCAAGCCCAGCAGCTTCTCAGCAAATCCCTGAGTGATGCTCTGCTGGGTGTGGTGAGCCAGAGACTCCTGGTGGACCTTTTGACAGTTGCTGAGTCTCCTCCCTACCAGTTCTCCTGATCTAGCCAGACTAGCTTCCTCCCTGGACCCTACACACTACATCATTCTTGATTTAAGGTGCTCACACATGCAGATTCTTCTGCTTTCATTCCTATCCAGTCATGCCCCATTCATGAGGCCTTCTCTGATCTTTCAGATCACTTTTTCTATCATCTATCTATCCATCTGTCCATCCACTCATCTGTCCATCCATCCATCCTGTTTGTAGCAGGTGTTGTTTCTCATGCTGGAGACCTGGCAGGGATCCACTTGGCCCTCACCTCCATCTCCCTGTGACACTTCTCAGAACAAGGCCCACAAGATGGTCATCATGGTCAAGTCCAAAGTCTCACCCAAGTTTCTACTGTACTTATGTCTCTGCAGGATGCAGCAAGAGGTATGCCCCTCTTTCTAGTGCCTCTCTTCTCCCAGGTGTCTCAGACCATGCACTCCTCCCTCCCTGGCTTCCCTTTCTCTCTGGCCTATCATGGCTGCTGGCCCCCAGGCCAACCCTGAGGTCCTCCTCCTCTGCCACCTTCCATTTCCACTTACTGCCCCTAAGATGAGGCTGTACTCTATCCAATGTGCAAATCTCCTCCATGCCACTTCAATTATTTACTGACCTTGTGCTCAATGAGAAACTCAGATTCATGTTCAGATGAGACCCCTGACTCCATCAGCTCTTTCTGTCTTTGTCTCCACAAAGACTCCACATGAGTATTCTTTTTGCCCTCCAGGTCAGAAGCCTGGAATCACTATAGACTGAGTCACCTCATTTTCTACACTAAAATGACATCTTTGTCCTTAGATTCTATATTTAAATACCCTTTTTAAAAGAAAAAAACAAATCTCAAAATAATTAAGAAACAAGAAAATCACCCTCTTGAGATTCCAAATCCACAAGAAACCTCAAGTTTTGCCTTTTCTGACTGTAATTACTGACTCAGTTACTTACAAGGATACAGCATTGGATTAGTGCTAACTAGATACAGGTGTCATATGTTGGACTAATGCATTTCCACCTTAGAAAGTGCTATAAACGGTAATTAGGCTTTGTAATATAATATATATTAGAGTACATTAAATTAGGTGGGGGTAATAAAGGGAAGTATAGATAGGAGAGGAGACCTAAATACAGTCAAAATATATTGTATGAAAATGACAAAAATTCAATTAAAAAGGAAAAAAATAAAAGTACAAGCAATAAAATGAAAATGGGTAAATTGAACTTCATCAAAATTAAAAGCATTTGTGCATAAAAGAGAACTATCCCCAGCACTCGGGAGGCAGAGACAGGCAGATCTCTGTGAGTTCAAGGCCAGCCTGGTCTACATAGTGAGTTCCAGCTATCAGTCTGGCGTGGTGGTGCACACCTTTAATCCCAGCATTCGAGAGGCAGAGGCAGGCAGATCTCTGTGAGTCAAAGGCCAGCCTGGTCTACATAGCGAGTTCCAGGCCAGCTGGGGATATAGGGAGACCCTGTCTCAAAAAGACCCCCAAAAAAGAGAGAGAAAGAGAGAGAACTATCAAAAAAGTAAAGAGAGTTCACAAATGCAGAAGATAACTTGCAAATGATATTTTTGACAAGAGTCTAGTATTCAGATTATATAATGAAGTCTTATAAATCAACAATGAAAGACAATCCAATTAAACAATAGGCAAAGGACTTGGTAGATATTTCTCCAGAGGAGATATAAAAATGGCCAACAACACATGAAAACATGTTTGATATCATTTTTCTTCAGGAAAATACAGCCCTAAATTACCATAATATGCCATTTCAATATCTGTAGGATGAGTGTGTGTGTGTGTGTGTGTGTGTGTGTGTGTGTGTGTCATTTCAAGGGTATCCTGTCTGCACAGCATTTGAATGCTACTGAATTATACACTTTTGATTAAAATGTTGAGTTTTGTGTTATATGTATTTTATGAGAATTCTTAAAAACCTGATGATACCACGTGTAGTGAGAACACAGAGTTCCCAGAACTTTCATGCATGGCTTGGGATACAAAAAGGGACAGGAGTTTTGCAAAGTCACTGGCCAATTTACTGGAAACATACAGTTGGACACATGATATAAATCCTACTCTTGGTGCTTATCCAAGTGGAATGAAAAACTGAGTTCATATGCTTCATTCATGACTGCCCCAAACTGGAAATAACTAAGACCCATCAACTAGGGACTGGCTAAACAAACCACAACATGCTCATAAATGGGATCCTACTCTGTAATAAATAAATAAACCTCTCAGATGAATTGCAACGGGGTCATAACTGAACTAAAGAAAATGGGTTCAAAGGTTATATGCACACTTGGAATCCTGCTCTTTAAAAGAAAAAAAAAAAAAAAACGGTGTTTACAGATGGCGTCACTTGGATCCTGAGCATCCGCGAGTGGTTCCCAAGGTCTGACAATGGCCAAGAACAAATCAAAAGGGCAGAAGTCCAGGAATGTATTTCATATAGCCAGTCAGAAAAACGTCAAGGCCAAAAACAAAGCAAAACCAGTTACTACTAATCTTAAAAAGATAAACATTATGAATGATGAAAAAGTTAACAGAGTGAACAGAGCTTTTGTAAATATACAGAAGGAACTTGCAAACTTTTCAAAAAGCCTTTCTCTTAAATCTGTGCAGAAAGAACTGGTTCCTCAGCAGCAGCACCATGAAAATGAATCACTAATGTTGAAGAAGCTACAAGGTTAATGGCGCAATTGTAATAGTGATGTATCAAATTCCCCCGAAAGATCAATAAATTAAATATTTTATACAAAAAAAAGAAAAAAAAAACTAATGATACATCCAACCACCTAGATGAACATCCTAGAGGTTGTGTTGAACACCCAGTCCCTCAGGTTATGTATTGTGCTTCCCTTTACAAAACACGGGCTTCAGTGGAACTCAGAGGCTGAATATATGCTTAGCGTGTGAAAGTCCTGGATCCCCATCCCCAGCAGAGTTCATTTTACCCTCTCTTATTGCTTGACATTTTAATTGTTGCATGTGTATGCATGTATGTGTGTGCATGTGAGTATGGAGAGTAGAGATGGACATGAGGTATCTTCCTCAGTTACCCTCCACCTTATTTTCTGAGATAAGGTCTTTCACTGAACCTGGAGCTCACTGATTCAGCTAGACTAGTGGCCAGTGAGTCCCAGGGATTCTCCTGTCTCTGCCTCCCCATTGCTAAGACTACCAGTTATGTGCCACTACACCCTGCTGTTTACCTGGGTGCTGGGAGTCTAAACTCAGATCCTCGTGCTTATGAGGCAAGTACTTACCTACAGGCAGGCATCTCCCAAGCCCATTTCTACTTTCCCCTCCCAGACACCTATAGTATTTAATGGATACTTTGATAGTTCCCTCATAGTAAATTTCTAGATGTGAAAATACTTGATTAAAAAGAACGTATGCAGCCTGGCCAGGAAGCACAAACCTTAATTCTAGCTACTTCAGAAGCTGAGGCAGGAGGGTGGCAAATTCTGGGCTACACAGTATAAGATCAGTCTGGGCAAGTTAGCAAGACCCTTTCTCAAAATAAAAAGTGAGAAAAGGGGAAGGGGGCTGGGGATGTGACTCAATGGTAGAGCACTTGCCCAACATGGGCAAAGTGCTGGGTTTAAACCAGTATCTCTCAGGACTCTCATCTCGGACTGATCCCTCCTCCTCACCACTCTGGCCATCCGAGCCACTTTCCCCCTCAGTCTTCCATTCCAGCATCCAGTCCATGGACCCACGTACACACATTTCCCCATTAAGCAAGTCCCTTACCTGCCTGGCAAGATCCACAAACTAGACCTGCTTCTTCCCACCAGTGCTCCACGGTCCAGGGGTCTGCTCCCTCGTGCTGAGCTTGGGGAAAGCAAGCCCTGGACACCCTCCACCAGGCCCAGCATCAGCAACAGGAGGAAAATGCCGTATCGCCTGGGAACAGTGTCCAGCACCTGTCCTGCCCTGAGCTTCATTGGCCTTCAAGGTCAAAGTTACCTCTGGCCCCACTTGTAGTCTGGGCTTCCTGAAGAGCAGGCCCTCCTCCTCTGGCTGGCAGAAGCCTCGCCAGTGCAAACAGGTCTGTGAGGCTCCATTCTTGCCCCAGATTGGCTCTGGTTTCCACCAACAGCCTTGAGGCACCCTCCAGTGCCTGTGGTCATCACCTGTGGAAGAACATCTGCAAACTGCCTTACTGTGGTTGGGATGCAAGCTGTTTCAACTCACAGCTGCCTGTTCATCCCCATCCCTAGGGCTCTGGGTTAGGCCACCTAACTGATACCCAGTTCCCCCCACAGGTCTCTAGTTGTGTTGAACAGGTGCCTAGGGTCTGGAGAGGCCATGGAGAGCAACTGAGCATCTGTCAATAGCAGCAAGAGTCTCTGAGGGTTTTAGGTTAGGGAGTTGTAGCTGATTGGAGGGGTTGGATTCCGGCAGGAGAGGTTTAAGTTCACCAAGATGCTGTTGGTCCAATCCAGGAATCAAGATACACTAATTAAAGTGGTATTTAATGCACCATGTTCAACACACACAGATCTAACATCACAAACCCAGACATCCCCAAATCTCTATAGAAACCCCCCACATCTATAGAGGTATAATTGATAAATATTACAGGTCATATAACTTGTCTATAACCCTAGCACTTGGAGAGACTAAAGCAGAAAGATTGTAAGTTCAATGCCAGCCTGGACCACAAAACAAGACTCTCAAAACTGCAACACAAAACAGAGAAAGTAAAAAAGTTACTTTAGGATGTATGACATTATATTTGGAATATCCTGTTTGCACTGAAATGACTCAATCTAACTTAACCATCATCTTGGTTTTCTGTGTGGTAAAAACATAGAAAGTCTATCCTTTTGTCACAGTTTTCTGTGACTTGGAGCATGTGACACAACAGAGCTCCAGAACTAATTCGTACATACTTCTTTCATAGGGCCATCCCAGACCTCCCCTTCATCCATCCAGCCACATTGTGGAATGTTGTGACAAACAGACTTCTTGCTGTCCCATAGAGATTGTGAGGACCATAGGGAAGTGAGACTCCATGAACTAATGAGATTCTGCTTGGATCCCTGTATTGCACAAACTCTGTGACCAAACACTACATCTTGGAGGGCTCATGGTCCATCAGATGGACAAGGTACCAGACAGTACAGTGTACGTTCCTTAAAAGTTGTGTGGAGTATAAGGGAACCCTCTGGGAGGTCCCTGGTCCAGTTCAGCTTTTTCCCACTTGGGGTACATGGCTGTCTCCTGCATAACCTTGGGCTCCTTATATCTCAGAGGTTGGAGGAAGAGTCCACCCAAGGGGACATTGACTACAGCTGCTCAGTCCCCAGAAATCACATGTGGCTATGACACCCACATGACAGGACCTGAAATACATGATCCCCACCACCACCACCTTGGATCAGCACCATATCTCCAGGAGAAGAGGCTTTCCCTAAATGTAGCATCCTAACTTTTCTCTGAGCTCTGATCCTGCCACAGCTTCTGAATAAGATGCAGCCACAAACCACAGCTTCCTGCAGTCAGAAATCCAGATGCATCCATCAGAACCCCTGCTCAACGTCCTTGATCTCTGACCCTTCTCTCCTGGGACAGAGGGCTGTCTCCTCTCCAGGTGCTTCTGCTTTGCTCTATCAACTGAAGATACCCCCTCCTCTGGTTCCTGCTTAACAGTCCCTGCCCTCTCTCTACTACAGGCCCCAGAGAGGCTGTCTGTGGCCGGTGCACATTCCTCCTAGCCAGGCTGTCTTTAGAGCAGCCATAGACTGCCTTGCCCAGATCCCAGATGCTTATGTTCTAGAACCTTCTTGGCTTTCTGGGTCTCTGACCTGCCCCATGACTCCCAAGATCTTTTCTGGGGTAGCTTCTATGATTTGGGGGTTTCAAAGCATTCTCCCAAGCTCAGAGGTCTCATGGTTCACTGGACATGACAGTGATGATTTAGCAATCACTGGCTATTTAACACCAGTGTGGTGATGAATTTTGTGTCTACTTGGCTGGGCTACAAGGTCCGGAATTCAATCAAGAACATGATTCTTGATGCTTTGCGAGTGATTTTTTTATGAAATTCATATTTAAATCGTGGACTTTGAATAATATAGATTACCTTCTATGATATGAGTGAGCTCTTCGAAGTAACTGAAGTACAAATACTGAATTCTCCTTTACAAGAGGAAATTTGTTGGTAGATAGCTTTGAACATGAACTGCAACACTTTTCTGGGTTTCCAGTCTGACAGCCCCCTTCAGATTTTTGATTTGCTATCTTCACAGCTGTGGGTACCAATTCTTGAAAATCTTAATCTCTCTGTATACACACACACACACACACACACACACACACATACACACACACACACACACACACACACACACACTTATTGTGTTTCCCTGGATAACATGACTAATAAACTAGCTATGTCATCTTACATACACACTCTCCATCTCATAGATGGGGGCATTGAAATTTAGGACCTTATACTGGTACATTTCCTGCTCAAGACCACAGAGCTAGGAACTAGTAGAGCTACAAAGGTCCAAACATGCTAAGCCTTTCATGAACTCTGGATATCTTTGAAAATGCAAGGAAAGCCACAGAAAATCTCCGAGAAAAAAATATACCTACACACAAAGCTGCTCATGATTCCTGGGGTTCCACAGTTAGCTACATTTGCATCAGACTGAAACTTAGCAGTAATGAGGGGGGTTCTCCCATTCACTGCTGTCTCCATGGTGGATAGCACTGAACTTGACACGCAACAGGCACTCAGCAGGGCTATAAGTCGACAGGACAGTGGCTATGGGTGGCTTCAGGATTCAGAGTTCAGTCTAGACAGATGTTTCCGGTCAGGAAAGTGAGGCATCAGGTGTGGAAGACTCAACTCATGACCACTGCTGGTCAAGGCTCTCTCAGAAGACAAAATCAGAAAAAGAGAAAGTTCTAATTGTCACTGACTTCTAGGACCTCTGGGTCTATATCACACCATTTCCAAGCAGAAGACAAAGCTGATCTCCACTGCCCATGCTTCTGCTCCAGGAGACTGGCTAGGGCCCTGGGTGAAGATCTATAGAACCCACAGTGACCCATTAGGACCAGCAGTCATGAATGACCAACTCTGTCCACCTCTCCAGTCCTGCGAGCACTAAATGGGGGGGGAGAGAGAGAGAGAGAGAGAGAGAGAGAGAGAGAGCAAAACTCATGGTGTCTGGTCATGGCAAACCTGGACTTGGCCAAAATAGAGCCAACAGCACAATGCTGAAAGGAAAGCCCTTTAAGGAGTCATCTGTGTTGCATATGCTAAGGAGCAGAGCTCTTCAAAGTATCTATATCAGAGACCACTAAGACACACAAAGGTGTCACACATGCTCATAGAGAAGAAACCAAACACCTCCTGGATAGAAATTGTGGGTAGGTAGGGGAGCTTTTAAAATGCTGGTTTCTGATAACTTTCATTTCCTTCAATGTTATCCATGTACAGCAAAAAGAACCCTCAGCCAGGTGAATAATGACACTATCTTGCTCCCAACAAAAGACTCAGTCAGATTTGGAATGTAACTGCTTAGAAATTCTCAATACAATTTATGTCAGCACACCAGATTTGACAGGCCAGCTGATGACAGTCTCTGACTGGGAACACTTCACCACAGGGAGCACTTCATCGAAAGGGGACCCAGCAGTGCTGCATGCATATACTACGGGGGCCCTGGATAAGGTAACAAAAGCCCACACCCCTCCAGCTGTACCTCTGCACAAAAAGCTGAATTAATTGTCCCAAGGCTTTACAACTGTACCAGGGAAAAATAAGTAAATATCTACACTGATTCCAAATGTACCCTCATGATAATGCATGTGCATGAACCTATTTGGAGAAAGAGACTTATTAATTTCAAGAAATAAGGACATAAACGCTCAATGGAAATAGCTATCCTGCTTGAGGCAGTTGTCTTAGCAACTCAAGTAGCTATTACATACCACCCAGGGGATCAGCAGGCTAACCGGGCCCCAAACAAGCCATCAAGGGGAAGCAACTTATTGGGACTTTGCTGCTCCTCTTGGACTTGTCTAAATTTAAATCTCAAAAAACAAGATGAGGAATGAGCCTGGGAATGAGGCTTTGCTAACATGGACTGTGACTTACTGTGACCATGGGGTGATTTCCCTCTCTGGAGCTCTAGTGCATCCAACTTTAAAACCCTCACATGGAAGGGATGCATTAACAGACTTAACATGAGCCATTTGAAAGATTCCCTCCTTAAAAGGCCATTCAGAGAATTACACAAGGATGCCATCTGTGGGCTAAAAATAACCTGCTACTGAATGTAACCCACCTCAGAATGTAGATCAGTTTAAAAAGGTATGTCCTTTGAAGTTAACAAATCAACATTCAAGTGCCTAAAACAACACTAATATTTGTGGCTCCTTTTTTTCCAGGCTGGTGGAGGCATACCCTACTCAGACGGTAAGAACAACAGAGATGATAAAACTCTGGCTCAAGAAAAGTAATCCTAGGTTGGACTACCAAGCACTATCCAAAGCCACAATAGGCTTTCTTTTATTTCTGTTGTCACCCAAAAGGTGACTCAAGCTTTGCAAGTAACTTAGAAGTTACATTTGTCACTAGGGGTGGTGGCATGTACCTTTAATCCTAGCACTTGGGAGGCAGAGGCAGGTGGAGCTCTGTGAGCTCAAAGTCTACATAGTGAGTTCCAGGCCAGCTGGGACTACAGGGAGACCCTGTCTCAAAAAACAAACAAA
>NW_008345972.1:2700905-2777242 GCF_000622305.1 Nannospalax galili
AATTGAAAATACAATCTTAAAATTCATATGGAAACAAAAAAGATTCTGCATAGCTAAAACAGTCCTGAATAATAAAAACGGTACTGGAGGTATCACCATACTTGATTTCAAATTATACAACAGAGTCATGATAGTAAAAAGAACATGGTACTGGCAAAAAACAAAAAACAAACAAACAAAAAAGCACTGGCTGATCTTGCAGAGAGGATCCAAGCTCAGTTCCCAGCACTGACACGGTAGCTAACAACTGCCTGTAACTCCAGTTCCAGGCTAACACCCTCTTCTGGCCTCCACAGGCATTACATGCATATGGTACACTTACATACATGCAGGCAAGCACTCATACACAATAATAAATTAAAAATTAATAAGAGGTTCAAGTCAACGTGAAGATAAACAATAGTGAGGTATATGCAGGCAACATCAGAACAGCTAAATATACACAGCAATTTTCATTACTATTATCATGATTTCTGCATTGGACCCAAAGCTTAGACCTCTCTTTTCAGGAACACTCCCCACACTCCTATGAGACAAATCTGAAGGAAGAAACAAACGGCAATAAGAGGAAATTTCAATAATAACCAGATCATCAGGTAGAAAATCTGCAAAGGAACAGCAGACTTCAACTTCACAATCAACCAAATAAAAATAACTGACAAATTCAGGGCATCTCACTCAACAGAGAAGTATACATACCTGTCTCAAATATATCCAAAGCATTTCCAAAGATACAGTTCATTTCTAATTTCAAGCCATTACAAGTTTAAGAAGAATGAAACTATTCAAATTATCCTTTTCAAACAAAGTAGAATAAAACTAGAAATCAGTAGCAAAAGAAAAAGATGAAACAAAATTTTTTAATTAATTTTTGAAATTAAATAAATTACCTAGAGAACTGAAAACCATTAGAAAAAAATCAATTAAACTAGAAGTAGTTCTTTGGAAAGATAAAACTGACAAGCCCTATATCTGATTACCTAAGAAAAAATAGTGAAAATTAGTAAATTAGAGAAATGTAAGAAAAGGCCATACAGTTAGTGCCATGGGAATAAAAAAGATCATAATGGGGTATTATGAATAATTATATGCTAACATCTTAGACAACCTAGAAAAATGCATTGATCCTAGAAATATGCAACCTATCAAGACAAAATCAAGATGAGATTTCAAAGTCTGAACAGGTAAATTTAAAAAGGAGATTTAGTCAGTAATCAAAATTTATCAAACAAAGCCCAGGATCAGATGGCTTTGCAGGTGAATTCTCCTGAAATTTTAAAGGCAGCAATAGAAATTCTTCATACACTCTTCCAAAAGACAGAACAGGAACACTTCCAATTTTTTATGATACTATCAAGAAAAAAAAAAGAATCCTACAGATCAACAAACATGAATATAAATGCAAAAATCCACAACAAAACACTGCCATGCCAAATTCAACACCACATTAAAAAGATCAAACGAGACCACATGGGAGTCCTTACAAAGAAGCAAGGACAGTTCAACATACACAAATCAATATGATATATTAACAAAATGAAGGCAGAGCTGGAGAGATGGGTCAACAGTTACGAGCACTGGATGCTCTTACAGAAAACTCGGCTTCGAATCCCAGCACCCACATGGCAGCTAACAACCATCCATAACTCCAGTTCCAGGGAATCTGACTCCCTCTTCTGACCTCTGCAGGCAATGCATGACACGGGTGCACTTACATACATGCAGTCATAACACTCATACACATAAATTTTTTTAAATGAGTTGTTAAAAGCAAATCAAAAAAAATGAAAGAGCACTACCAAATTCATTCTATGAAGCTAGAATTAAATTCATACCAAAACCAGATAAGGGCACAACATAAAAACAAAGTTATACATCAATTTCCCTGGTGAACATAGATGCAAATGTCTCAAAAAAAATATTTGCAGACCAATTTTAAAACACATTAAGAAGTTTATACTCCATTACCAGGTTGGGTTGACTTCTGGGATACTAGGTTGGTTCAACATATACAAGTCAGAAAGTATAATAAAGCATAAGCATATCTAAGGATGAGAAGTCACATGGTCATGTCAATAAATGCAGAAAACTCATTCAACAAAGAAGCTAGGAATTAAAGAATCACACCTCAGCATAATAAAGGCTATATACAACAACAGCCAGCCTTATAGTAAATGGGGGGAAACTAAGAGCATTACATCTAAAGTCTAAAATAAACAAGAGTGTCTAGACTCACCACATTTATTCAGCATAGTGCTCAATGTCTTAACTAGAACAAGACAAAAGGAAGAAATACAAAAGGAAGGACAGAAACCCAGTTTTCCTTATTTTCAAACAACACAATCCTATTCCTTTTTATTTTTTTATTTTATTTTATGTGTATGAGTGTATTGCTTGCATGTATGTGAGTGCACCCGTGTTGTGCAATGCCACGGAAGTCAGAAGAGGGCTCCGGATTCCCCTGGAACTGGAGTTAAGGACAGTTCGTGGCTGCCATGTGGGTGCTGAGAATCGAACCAGGTCCTCTGCAAAAGCAGTCAGTTCTCCCAACTGCTAAGCCATCTCTCCAGCCCCATAATCCTATTCTTAAAAGACCCTAATGACTCCACCAGGAAATTTCTATATCTGATAAATGATAATGATATCATTACGAGATTTCTAATTATATTACAGAATCATAATTGTAAAAATAGCCTGGAACTAGCACAAAACAGACTAGACCAATAGAACAGAGGATCCAGAAATAAACTCACACAACTATGGTCGCCTAACTTTTGACAAAGTGTCAAAAATTATACATTGAAGAAAAGACAGCCTCTTTACCAAAAAGTGCTAGGAAAACTAAATTTCCACATGTACAAGAATGAAACTAGATATCTCTCTCTCTTTCTCTCTCTCTCCCTGCACAAAAATCAATTCAAAATGGGTCAAAGACCTTAATGAAAGACCTGAAACTTTGAAGCTAGTAAAAGGAAAATGTAAACAAAACACTTCAAGATATAGGCATAGGCAAGTCCTGAAAAGGACTTTGCAGGAAATAATCCCAAGAATTTATAAAAAACTTTTTCACAGCAAAGTAAACAATCATCAGAGTGAAGAGACAGCCTACAGAATGGGAGAAAGTCTTTGGCAACTGAAAATCAGAAACATTATTCAGGATATACTGCAAAAAATAAACAAAAATAAATCAGCCCATCAGTTGGGCTAATGAACTAAAGAGATAGTTCTCAGAAGAAAAAATGCAAATGGCCAATAAATCCTTGAAAAGAGAAGTCAGGCATGGTGGCACACACTTGTGACCCCAAGGAAGTAGAGGTAGGAGGATTGGGAGTTCCAAGCCAGCCTTGCCTACATAGTGAATTCAATGCCAACCTGGGCTATGAGAGACTGTCTCAAAAACAAACAAAGAAAATTACTTGAAGAAAAAAAAAAACAAAAAACACTGTTAACATTCTTAACCATCAGGTAAATTCAAGTTAGAACTGTTTTATGGACCAAAGAGAGAGTTCAGTTGGTAAAGTGCTTGATCCATAAGAATAAGAACCTGAGTTAAATCTCCAGCACCTACACAAAACACTGGGCATGGTAACACACACTTGTAATTCCAGTGCTGGAGAGGAGTGGGGGTCAGGTGGATCCCAGGTGCACACTGGCAAACCAGTCTATCCTAGCTTAATCTGCTCCAGGTCCCAGTGAGAGACCTTGTCTCGAAAAGGAAAAAGATGTATGGGACCTGAGAAAAAAGACCACAGGGTGACCTCTGGCCTTTACATGCATGCACAAATATATGCATACCACACACACACACACACACACACACACACACACACACACACACACACGTACCTACACACATACAAAGAAAAAGAAACAAAAAATTGCTTTGTAATTCCATCTCATCCTAATCAGAATGACTATCAACAAGAAAGCAAATGAGGGGCTGGAGAGATGGCTCAGCAGCACTGGCTGCTCTGGCCTAGACTCAGGTTCAATTCCCAGCACTCACACGGTGGCTAACAACCATTGGCAACTCTAGTTCCAGAAGATCTGACAGCCTCTTCTGCCTTTCACGGGCACTGCACAACATGAGTGCACTTACATACATGCAGGCAATGCACTCATACAGATAAAATAAAAATAATAAAAGTTTTTTTAAAGAAAACAAATGGCATAAAATGCTAGCAAGGAAAGGGGGAACCCTTATTTACTGCTGGTGAGAATGTAAACTGTGGAAATTAGTATTCCTCAAAAAACTGAAAACAGAACTACTATGTGCCCCAGCTATAGCACTCTTGAGCATACACTGGAAAGACTGAAAGTCAGCATACCTGAGATACTTGCACATTGACAATTTTTGCCATACTATTCACAATAACTATGAAATGAAATAGACTAGATGTCATCTATAAACGAATTGATACATGAAATGTGGCACAAATACATAATGGAATTTTAGGCTGTAAAGAAAAAAATGAAATCATGACTTTTCAGAAAAAAACAAATAAAACTGGAAATCATCATCTTAGCAATATAAGCCAGTACCATTTTCCCTTACATGCAAAACCTAGATATGAAGTTATATATGTGTGTATGTGTATATGAGTATGCATGGTTATACGTGTGTGTATGTTCATGAAACTAGAAAGGGGACCATGAAAAGAGGAGATGTTAAAGGGGGCAGAGAAGATAAAGCAGTACATGAAAGCAGAACGGGGACTGTGTGGGACAAGGAACAGACCCAGCCTGAGGGGGACAGCACAAAGGAAGGCAGTGGGGAGGGAAACCAGTAAGAACAAACTGTGGAGGCACACATGTAGGAAAATGCCAAAAGAAACCCGTTACTTTGTATGCTTGTCTAAAAATTTTTTAAGAACAGGAAAAAGTGGGACTGGAGGATGGCTCCATGGTTAAGAGCACTTGCTACTTTTCCAAAGGACCTAAGTTCAGTTCCCAGCGCCCATGTCAGGTAGCTCACAACCACCTGTTACTCCAAGTCCAGTAAATCTAATCCCCTCTTCTAGCCTCCATAGATACCCACACACATAGTACACACAGACATACACACATACACATAAATAAGAAATAATAGGGCTGGGGTGGGGTGGCGCACGCCTTTAATCCCAGCACTTGGGAGGCAGAGGCAAGTGGATCTCTGTGAGTTCAAGGCCAGCCTGGTCTATGGAGTATAGTGAGTTCCAAGACAGTTGGGGCTAGAGGGAGACCCTATCACTGTATACAAGAGTACCCATGTCATGCAATGCCCGAAGAAGTCAGAAGACAGTGTCAGATCCCCTGGAACTGGAGTTATGGACAGTTGTTAGCCGCCTTGTAGGTGCTAGGAATCATACCTGAGTATTCTGCAAGAGCAGTCAGTGCTCTTAACCACTGAGCCAAATCTCCAGCCCCATAAAATTCTTTTTGAGACACATCTTACTATGTAGCCCTGGCTGGCCTGGAACCTGCTATGGCCAAGACTGGCCTCAAACTCACAAAGATCTGCCTGCCTCTGTCTCCCAAGTACAGAGATTAAATGTGTGTGCCACCATCCAGCCCAAAAGTATATATTTTTAATTAATTTTTATTTTATATGTATGAGTGTTTTCCCTGCATGTTTTTAAGTGCATCACGTGTGTGCAATGCCCATAATAGAAGAGGGTGTTGGATTCCCTGGAAATGAAGTTACAGACAGTTGTTAGCCACTATGTGGGTGATAGAAAATGAACCCAGGTCCTCTGTAAGAGCAGCCAGTGCTCTTAACCACTGAGCCATCTCTCCAGTCCCAGAAGCAATTATTTTTTAAAAAATAAAAAATAAATTACAAAATGGAAAAGGGTATAGTTGTTCCTTGGTAACCACAGCAGATTAGTTCCAGGACCCCGGATATCAAAAATCCATGGATGTTGGTGCCCCTTACATAAAATGGCACAGTATTTGCATAAAACCTGCATATATTCTCTTGTACTCAAAATTGGTTTCTGATAAGAAATCCACAATTCTAACCATTGTTACTTTCGGTTTGCAACAGGGTTTTTCTGAAATTGGGCTTCCATTCCCCAATAGACTAGGAGACAAGGGTCTCACATTTAGATGTGGCTATAATAAACAGCAAATTCGTTTTGCAGCTTTCTCAGCCAGGCAGTTCAAGTGTGGCTCAGGTCCTCCCAGACATGAGGCCCAAAGCTGTTAGGAACTATCAGGGTTTGTGTGGACTGTACAGGCCAAGGTTGAGGCATAGTTGAAAACAGGGCCCAGAAGAATCTGGCTGAAGTGTGGTCAAGGAATCTATGTTAGAAGGCTCCAGTCACAACCTATTACTAAATTAACATCAGACAAACAATGTGGAGAGCACATTCTAGCCTAATCAGAGGCTAAGTGAGAAATGTGTGTCTGCAGAGAGAATTAAAAAATTAAAGCCAAATAAACATAATGGCACACCTGTGGAGTTGTGGCTAGCAAAAATCTAAGTGTCATCCTGTAAGACCCCCAGGTCTATGTCACATCTCCTCCCCCAGGGTCTCAGAATCTTCTCAGGTCAGAATGTTTGAATCACTGGCAACAGGTCTAAGCTCATTTGGTTCTGTTTCTTTGTTGAACTGGGAAATTGAGTCCAGCATTTCTGTGAATAGATCAGAGTTCTTAGCACCCCACAGCCTGGTTCTGCATTACTGTGAAGAATCCTCTTGAATCCTATGGGAGAGGTCTGCTGGGCTGAGTGTGGGTCCTGACACTCTGGGAACTCTGCCGTCTCCACCATCTCTCCCCTGATTCAGGTTCAGAGAGTTCCCCAAATATCCCCTCCATGCATTTGCCTGCTTCAAGCTTTCCTTCTCCATGCCTGTCTTGGTTGTTGGGTATAATCACTGGTTTCATTTGCCTGGCATCAGAGGATGGATGTGTGACAGAGGGAGACAGACAGACAGAACAATGGCAAGACAGAGATAAAGATAGAATGTGGCCAGTCACAAATGTGAATATCTGGGCTGCTTCTTGCCGGTCTTAGGGAATCACAGTGACACCAGCCACCTAAGTTGTGATCCCAGTGATCCCAGAATGGCCAAGAGACAGTCTCAGTCATACATTCCTCACTTACTCAACCACCTGTCTTACCACCTAGTATTTATCAGACATTGAAGACCCAGCCAGCTGCAGATTTTCAGACTAGTGGAAGAGAAGCTTGCTAAATAAAATCAGGGCTGTGCCAGAAAAACAGGCTGTTGGCCCACTGGATGGAGTTAATACCTGCAGAGGTCAGGAAACTGTTGCCCAAGGAGGTAGAGGTGAGATAACTGTGGACTCCTGCATCAGTGCAACCAGACACAGGACACAACCTGTGGATGGGAAGTCCCCAGTGTAAACAACCTGAGTAAAGTTTGGAGGCAACCAAGTGAATCAGGCACCCGATCAACGGCAGTTAGCTGAACATGGCAGATATGGACAGTCAGGGGTGAGCAAGAAACACAGCCTTTAGGACAGGCTGGCCAATCCTCCACCTGCTTTCTGGATTTCTTCTTATAGCATGGACCCTCAGATCTTGAAAACCAAAAGCAAGAATGGGCCATGGTATCAAGCCAAAGATCACCTAGCTGGCCTCCAAAAACTTATTCCTGGGATCCTCTCCATGGGGCAAAGGCCAGATGCAAGAACTTGGTGCATTTGAGGAAGTGAAAGCCAGAGGGAGGCAGAACATGGCATGAGCTGAAACCACTGTTTCACGGAAGAGAGTCACAAGTTACAGGAGGCAGGGATGATACTGACATGTATCTACCACACTAGAGGGGACCCTTAGGGGTCATTTGGCATGGTAGACAAGTGTTCTCAATCAAGTTTGGAGCCACAGCCACCTCCCTGAAGTAAGACATGTCCATATAGTGTAGAGGTAAGGTATGTCCATATAGTATAGAGGCCTCATGTACAGGGTCTCTCTGAGGGGCACATTCTGACCCACCTCCCAGGAGCTCAAGATTCCACGCTATAGCCAGAGCACTGGGAATTCTCCCATCCCCCTGCATCCAACAAGCCTAGTGTGGCCTCTTGGACCATGCTCCCCAGGCTTCATGGTCTCTCCACAGGCTATGGCTCAGAAGTCAGGCCACCGGTCAAGAAAAGTTGAGAAGGTCCCTGATGATGCCCCAGCATGGATTGCTGAAACCCAGGCAGGAGCTGTAGCATTTCTCCAGGGCAGAGGTGGCCACTTGTGGTCTGAGGGTCACATCCTGCCCAGCCCCATCTGTTTCTATAAGTTAACAGCATAGCCACACTGTTTACTAATCTGTAGCTGTTTTGTGCTATAAAGACAGAATTGAATAGTTTGACTCAAAAAGCCAAGACAGAGTATGGCCCACAAAACCAAGAATAGTTACAATCTGGCCCTTTACAGAAAATGCTTGCTGGCCCCTGTCATTGTATCTCTCCCAACCCTGGTACCTTTAGTGCTGTCTGGAAACATCTGGGGTTGTTACACATGTGAGGGCCATCTGGTATGTTCAGGCATCTGGTGGCAGAGGCCAGAGATGCTGGTCACCACCCAAAATGCACAAGACAGCCCCATGACAAAGGGCTGTCCATCCCCAAACATCATTAGCACCAAGGAGCAGAGCCTACTCTAGACCTGTCACTTGACACCTGCTCTCCCCCAATGCAGAGGCCCAATGATGGTGTTTCCTAAGCTCTTTGCTCTGTGACTGTGGAGATGCCAATAGATGGCCCTGTCCTTGGTAAGATGGTCCCCCTCTAAGATGTTTTTGTCATCTACTTGCCCCCATGATTTTCAAGAGTAGAGTTCAGGTAAGTGTTGTCCCTGGTGTCTCTAAACTGAGTGTGATTGGTCAGGTTCTTGGGACCTTTCACCTGGCGGTTCTTAGATTGTTTCTGAAATCACACAGCAGCCAGACCAAACTAAGAAAAACAGCTTTAATTCTGTAATCCGCCCTCCAATGGGTCTTATGAAGACACACAGAGATAAGGAGAAGCTGAGCGACTCCATCTCCTTGGCTCTACACCCCAGGGCTCCACCCCTCCTCCCCCCCTACCAGCCTAGCCCAACAAAGCCAACCATTTCTTCAGTTCCAGGTCTCAGGGTCTCGGATTGCCTGGGAGCCTGAATCTGTAGCCTACTTTTCTCCTCCCATCTCCCTCACCATCCCTTTCTCTTTCTCCTGGCTCCGGAGCCCCGCAGCACAGTAATACACAGCCTCATCCTCAGGCTGCAGCCCAGAGATGCGCAGATATCCCTGGTTCCTAGCAACATCTTTGGATCCAGAAAAACGAAAAGGGATGTTGGGGCCCTGTTTCTTGTCAGAGTGTGAGAAGTATCTCAGGAGAAACCTTGGAGGGTGTCCCGGCCTCTGCTGGTACCAGTAAATGCTGTAAACATTGATGTTATGGTTCCTGCTCAGAGTGCAGGTGAGGCGGATGGTGGTTCCAAGGGAAGAAGAGGCTGACAGTGGTTGATGAAGCATGGGATGAGGACCACAACCTGAGAAGATAGAAGAATGTTGGTCCCCAGGGCAGAGTAAGGCAAGAAAAGGGGACAGGAGGCTCCAGGCCCCAAGATTCCCTTACCTGTGAGGTGGACCAGCAGCATGAGCAGGACAGAAGCCCAGGACACAGGGTGAAACCTGCAGTACTCTGCCTCCCATGGCCACTGCTCCTGAGGCCTGTACCCGATGGGCAGTACTCTCCTCCTTGTTCTGAGGAAAGGGTCATTGTACCTCTGGTTCTTGCTCACCACCATCCCAGACTTTCTGAGGTTTGCAGAGTCCCTTACCAGAATAGTCTGGTGACAGACTTTGTGGCTCTAGCTTTGTCCTGTGGAAGTGTTCTGGGAGGAAACACCTGCTAGAAACTCATGGACCAGAACCTAGGAACTGGCTGGTGGGCTCATATCCCTGAGGGAGACTGACCTCAGTTCCCCTCCCCCCAAGAAGCTGAGCCCCACAGAAACAGATTTTCTGTACAAATTTAAATGCCTGGTGAATTGGGACAAGGGGATATATTCATACATGTATGAAGCAAAAACATCTGCCTCATACAGCAGGAAATTGGGGGCCTCAGAAAGAGTAGAATGTTCTGTCCCCTCCCAAATTCAGCAGAGCCTTCAACCTGGCTCTTTTACCTCCTAGAACACAGTAAAGTGATAAGGCTTCAAAAAAGCAGTAAGGGCCATGATCTGATAAGACAAAGGGAGAGCTATTTTTTCAAATTTCTTCACTCCTGCCAGGAGATTACAAAGGCATTTTAAATAGAGACAATCATGCTATCAGACTACTGATTTATCAGACTGTTGAAACAATGTACCCACAAAGAAAATTTCCTTAAGAATCTCATGCTGGGGTAAAAGAAAGGCTGAAGCCCTGGTTCCAGTCATAGGAGGAACCTGCCTCCATGGAAGAGATTTCACTCAGTTCTGACAATTTATCAGATCACCTTGAGCCAAAGATGGGTGGATGATAATGACCATGACTGTTAATTAAGCATACCTCTTTCTCTCTACTTAACTGGAACTTGGGGAAGACACTGAACCTCTTTATTTGTTCCTCTATCAAATATGGCCACACTGTATAAATCTTCTTTCTCTCCTTTTTACTATTACTCATCTCTATTTACATTTTTTTAATTTAGGGGTTGAAGAGATGGCTCCGTGGTTAAGAGCACTTGCGGCTCTTGCGGAGAACCCAAGTTCAGTTCCCAGCACTGACATGGCAGCTAATAACTGCAGTAACTCCAGTTCCAGGGAATCTGATGCTCCCTTCTGGCCTTGCATGCACATGGTACACTTATGTAGGCAAAACATTCATAGACATTAGTTACTATCACTCATAACTAATTAATTAATTCTTACTTATTTTGCGTGTGCATGAGGTGGGGAGCTCATGGCCCATGCACTTGCAGCAGAAATCAGACAACAGCTTGCAGAACTGGTTCTCTCCTTCCACCATGTGGTACTGGGGATCAAATGCAGATCCTCAGGCTCAGCAGTAAGTGCCTTTACCTGCTGAGCTATCTTGAAGACCCTTACTTGTCTCTTTAATTGATGTATTAAGGGTGGGTGGCCAATCCTAGCTCTTTGGGGCTGTCAGGCCTAGACTTGTACCCTAAAAATTCTGGTAACAGGGATTAAGCCCAGGAGTTTGAGGCCAACCTGGGCCACACATGAGACCATTTAAAAATAAATGAAAATGATATTCTAATAAAGTCATGGAAATTATTATAAATCTTCCATGATTCTAATGCCATTAACAAAAATTTTTATTCGTCATCTTCCAAATATATTACCACAGATAATTCACGCCACAATTTTATTTTGTTTTGCTTTGATTTGTTTTGAGACAGCCTGTAGTCCAGGTTGGACTGAAACTTACTATGTAGCCCAGGCTGGCCTCTAACCCTCCACCTCAGCCTTCGGAGTGCTGGATTACAAGTATGAGCCACCATCCCTGCCTCACAGATGTTTCCGGCACTGAAAGAAGCCTGCTATCTGTAGTTTTAAATTTATTTTAATTATTAATAGCATCTGTTTTCGCGATAATTCTCATAATCAGGGTAATCCTCAATATTGTCTCCCCTAGACGGGGTTTGGGGGACCCACTCCAGGTTGCGGCCAGACCAGGCCGAGTGGAGGCTGGCGGACTCTGGCTGCACCAGGCCTGGGCAGGCAGAAGGAAGAAGCGCTAGCAGCAGGCCCTGCACCCGGAACTCAGCAGCCTAGGAACTCGCAGACACCTACGTGCCGGCATCGGAGTGCAGACTGGGGACTCCACCAGCGGCCGGACCCGGAAGTAGGTTCGCGGTGTCCACCCGGAGAGCCTGCCCGGAGCGAAAGTTGTAGCGGCGCAGTGGGTGAGCGGTGGGCTGCAGGCTGCTGGAGGAAGCGGAAGGCGCGGGCTTTCCTCCGGTATTTCTGGAATGGTAGCGCAGCTTAGACCCCGGCCAGGACGCGGGGGAGGGTCCCTGACCGGCTCCTCCTTCTCGCCCTCCAGCCGGGGTCAGCGGCGCCCCGCAGGCCCGCGCTGGCCGTGGGTCTCCAGGGTGGCGGTGGGCCCACGCGCGCGCTGTGACTAATGCTTCTCCATCGGCTCCGAGGTGAGGTTTCCCGGGTCCCACGGGTAGGGAAACTGAGGCTCGGGGAGGCCATACTGCTGCAGGCTACAGTCGGAGGCAAAGTTTTCGCTCCAGTCTAGAGGCGGCCGCTGTTCCCTGGCTTGACCTCTGCAGAGGGAGGAAACGTGTGTGAACAAATGAACTATAATCCAGGGTCAGCCACTGACGAAGAGAAGGGAAGAAAGGCAGTGACCTCATCTTGCCCGAGTTTCCCTCCTGCCTTTGGGAACCGTACTGTAACAGGCCGGAATATCTTGGGTTTGATGGCTAGAGGGGCAAAGAAGTCCACCCTTTTCCAAGTCCCTTGTCACTGATCTGAATTGTTCAGAACTGCAGTTTACCTTTCCAAATTTTGGACCGGCTGGTGCAAGTTGTCAAGGTATCAACAGGCTAACTTGCTACTTTCTCTTGAACCCACCTTTCTTTCTAGCTACTGGCCCAATGTGAAGTGTTTGCCGTCAACATCTGATTAGCACTTGATTATCTTACTCTTCAAAATAGGACAAGCTGTAGCCTCAGCTCTGGCAGACAAGACTGAACTTCTTGTATCATGTAGGTTATTATTAAAGAGCCTGTTTTATATATTTAAGCATTTATATACAAAAACTTAGCCAGGCATATTGGCATATGCCTGTATTCCCAGAACTGAGGAGTTGAAGGTAGGAAGATCAAGAGTTCATGGCCAGTCTTGGCTATGTATGTAGTGAATTTGAGGCCATCCTGGGCTATATGAGACACTGTCTTCAATGCCCAACCCCCCCAAAAAAAACCCAAAAATTTTTGGAGGGTGCCAGGGTTTGAGACAGGGTCTCCATGTAGGCCCAGATGGCCTGGAACTCCCTGTATAGACCAGGCTGGCCTTGATGTCACAGAGATCACCTGCCTCTGCCTCCTGAGTGCTGGGACTAAAGGTATACAGCACTAGACCAGGCCCTTAAAAAAAAAAAAAAAGCAAAATCTTAAGTAATAATAAAACAAGTCAAAGCCAGACATGATGGCACACGCCGTTAATCCCAGCACTCAGGAGGCAGAGGCAGGCAGATCTCTGTGAGTTCAAGGCCAACCTGGTCTACATAGTACGTTCCAAGACAGCTGGGGCTACAGGGAGACCCTGTCTCAAAAAACAAGCCAAAAGTATAAAAATGGTGTATAAGCAACATGTGAAAACCATCACATTCCATTCAGATTTTCTCACTGGTTTCTGTTTTGAAATGGAAAATATGCCTTAATGGAAAATAGGGAAATGTTAAAATTAATCACAGTTAAGACTGCAGAAATCTTTTAAGAGGTAGAACCTGATCTAAGTAAAGAAAAACATTTTCTGCTGGGCATAAGGAAAAGTTTCAACTCTATCTCAACAACTTCCTAGGTGACCTAGTAAGTCGCTTTCTCTGAAACTTAGTGTCTCTTCCTTTCTGTGATGATTGTCAAAGCCCCTTTCCCTGAGTTACCTGATTCCATACCCCTAAAAGAAGGAATTATTTTTTAAAACAGCATATTGCTATGGAGCCCAGCATGGCCCTGACCTTATGATCCTCCTGCCTTACTCAGCCTCCTGAGTGAAGGGATTACAGGAATATGCCACCACGCCTGGCACTAGGAAGTGATTTTTATTTTCCCTCTAGTGAAACAGTGATTCTCAGAATATTACAAAGTCCCCATGTAGTACTGAAATGCTAGAATTATATTTCTTCAGCGTCAAAGCTACTGAAGACAAGTGTATATCCAAAGTGGACAGTAGTTGCACAGTCTGGCAGATGAACAAACACTCTGAAATTGAGAAGTGTCACATACCTTGTGTATATTGCTCAGTTGTATTCCCTTTCCCAGATAAATGGCATAGTCCTGTTCATGATGCCATGGCAGAATGTTTCTCTCTGAAGTGACTGACAGTCTATTATCCAAAAACACAGGATCTTGGATGTGAAGGGGAGTGGTAAAGATATAAAACTCCCACAACTTTGAAACAATGGAAAAAAGAACGTTGAAGAGAAATGTTTACAACACTATAAATTTAAAATTAGTTTTTAAAACTGAAGGATCTATAAGCATTCTATTCACTTTATAGATAAAATTGTATTCATATATTCAGGCACTCATTCAGTGACGATTGCTCGCCATCTCGTACTTCCTATTAGAGTGAGCAAGGCAGAACCCCTGTTCTCCCAGAACTTGCTCATGTTCTAGGAGCTATAAGACAAGAACCTCATGGAATCTATATCAGCTTAGTGGTAAGTGAAACCATGTAGTAAAACAGGGCAACAGGATAAAAGCTTAGAACACAGTTCTAGACCAAAGAGCCAGGTTCAAATCCAAGTCCTGCCACTCAGGCTCTAGTGTGACCTACATTCCTACTCTAGGGCAGTACAGTAGTATGACAATGCCCTGCCCCACCCCACCCTACCCGCAGCGGCACTGACTAGACTTGTTCAGTACCTGGTCCTACTTTGAAAGAGACAGGAAACTCAAAAGCCTTCACAGAACAATTTCCTTCCCATTCTCCCTTCTGGCCTCTGGTTTCTCTGGGTGAGAGAAAAAAAGTCCCTGGGTCTTCTTTAAACTTCACTTCTGGGCCTCTGACTTTGGTAGAACCAAAACTTCTCCAGAATGGAGAGCAGAAGTTAAAGTTGCTTCATTCATTCATTCATCCAACAAACTAGGTGTCAAAGATACAGCAATTAATTAAATCCATGGGAGAAACAGACCTGTGATACCAGATATGATTTTCAGAATGGGACAGGTCAGAAAGAGCAAATAGAAGAAAGGATGACTTAGGCAGAGTTCTGAAGGTAAGAACAGCCATGACTCAGAAATGTAGCAGATGGCCCAACAGCTCACCTGCAGACCACCAGGCTATCGTTCCTGGAGAACTGGCTCTTTTTCTTCTGTGAGATTGTATCTTTAGGGAGGACATCCAAATTTTTGTTTGGGGTACTTTTTATTTCATTGTGGTCCTGCAACAAGGGCTGTGGTGGACAACCCAGACTGACAGACACCTACGAAGGATTTTTCATTGACATCAACATCTCTGTTGTTTCTGAACAGTGGCTCTTGCAGCCCTCTTAGTGCGGTGAAATTCATTGTCAGTTGTTCTTTTTCATCAGTCATATATATCCATAGCACTACATTTAAAAGACTGTGGCAAGCAGGAACCACACACCCCCAGTCTAACACCCTCCCTAGGACAACTGCTTCTAAGTTGTTCTCAGACACATTTGCCTTTTGTAAACAAGCATGCGTGTGTGTGTGTGTGTGTGTGTGTGTGTGTGTGTGTGTGTGTGTGTTTGATCACTAGTGGCAGTGTACTATACATGGCTTAATTGTTCAGGTTCCCTGTATAATTGATCATGGCAATCTGGCTTCTCTTTTACTTACGTGTCATATTTGTATGTAACCAGTTCCATATTGACAGAGGTTGGTTCTGATCTTTTACTTTAAATGACAGTGTATTTCCTCTAAGTGTTGTCACCCAGTCCACAGTCACTCCATCATAGTCCTGTCCTGTCTCTCAGGCACTCACTTTCCACATGGACAGGCTTGTTAGCACTTACCACTTGTTTCTGTGGTTGTCTCTCAGACACTATGCCCTTCCCAGGTCACTACTACCCAATCCTGTACATATTCCCCACTCCTGCCAGCCAAGAGTTGCTTCTTCTGGCTCCTTAACATCTAGCTTCCTGCCATTAGAGCCCAGGGAGCACAGTGGTGTGGGCTGTCCCTGCACCGTCTCCTTACTCTTCACCCTCCCTGGACTTGGGGCTGCCGTCTTGATCATGCCTCTCAACCCCTACCCTCTCCTCCCTCATATTCACCTAGAAGTGCCACCTCCTGCCCTCCCTTGCTTCCTCCAAGAGGATTTCCCAGCCCCACACTGCCTGCATACCCTCTCCAGCCTCTTATCCTTGCTCTTGGCCAGCCAGCTGCCTCACCCCTTCCTTTACCCATCCTGGCATCACTCCAGCCCTTCCCCACTCCCTCCTCTTCCTTCTGCTCTGTTGGGATAGTTCTTATCACACTGGCATGTCATCCATCTAAAGCAAAATGAAACACACTTGAGATTTTCTAGAGTTTGTCTCACTTAGCTTTCGCCTCTGTCACTCCATAGCTGGTTCCCATCAGAGTCACTGGGAGTCATTCAGCTGCCCTGTCACCCAGCCTGCATTTGACAGTGTGATGGTTTCGACTGGAAGGCTTTTTTTCTTGGCTTTCTGGCCTCACCTCTCCTGCCATACTCTAATGGCTCCTTTTCATGCCTTAGAGTTGAAGCTATGTTCCTTCCGTGTGCCCCTATGGCTGCCTCCACCACACCTCAGTAGTCAGTGAATACCTGAACCACTACTCCTGAGTGCTACCTTGACCTGCTTCTTGTGTTGCCATCAGCAGCAGGAATCCTTTCTTCAGTTGTCTGAGCGGAAGTCTAGAGGTTATCGGTGGTCACCCCCATCCCAGTCTTGCCTAGGCTCTGGCTCTCTCTAGGGCCCAGTCACCTCTTTCTGTGTGTCAGTCAGGGGGCACACTCCAGGGCAGTCCTCCACTGCTTCCTAGGTCTCCCACCTCCCACGCCACCCTCTTTACTGCCCCTCCAACAGCCCAGCCACCTGTCTCCAAGCCTCACCTTCCCTGGTCCTTCTACCTCTCCCAGATGCTATCTAATGCAGTCCCTTCTCCTCCTACCTATGGACACCCAGCACTGCAGTATGAGCTCTAAGAGGACATGACCCAGTGTTGCTTTGTACCATCTTTCCTGGACTGGACTCGACCAAGCATGTTAATCAGTAACATCACTGTATTAACTGCTTTCATCTCTATGCAAGGAACTGCTGAGGAAGTGCACTTGAACAGATGGCTCCAGTTTAGCGCCTCACACCAACACTGGCTGTGCTCTCAAACTTTGTCTTTACTCCTAAGTACAGACTTGCTTTAGCTCTTAATTTTCTTGATGAATATTGTCAATTTTCAGATTACAAAATTCTAATTTCTTGGGGGGGGACTTTATTTTTATTTTTAATTATGTGCATGTGTGTGCCCACAGAGACTGAAAGAGGGCATTGGATCCCCTGGAACTGGAATCACAGGTGGTTATGAGCCACCCTACAAGGATACTTGGACCCAAATCCTGGTCAACAATCCAATCAGAAAAATGGGTAAAAATATAAATAGTTATAAATAAACAGAAAGGAAACTCAGATTTTTATGTGTGTACAGGTGCACGACGTAGGCCAGAGGTCAGAGGTGTTCCTCCATTGCTCTCCACCCCATTTTTTGGGGACAGAGTCTCTCACTGAACCTGGAGCTCACCGTTTCTGCTAGACTAGCTGGCCAGTGAGCCCCAGAATCTGCCTGTCTCTGCTCCCAGCACTGGGATTATAAGCACATACACCATATCCAGCTTTTTATGTGGGTTCTCATGTTTGCACAGCAAGCACATTACCCCCTGAGCTGTCCCAGGTTATGAAGTCAGTATCCCACTTTTTCACCCAGAAGGTTACCCAGTTGTCTCAACAAAAGTCTTTGGGTTTTTTTTAAATACATAAAATACTGTATTTTAAACATCAGTGTTGCTGGGCATAGAGGCTCATGCATATACTCTTGGCACTTAGAAAGCTGAGACAGGATTGCTACCCGTTCAAGGCCAACTTGGGCTACAGAATGAGATCCTGTCTCAATAATAATGCTATATGTATATGGATCAGAAAGACTGGAGGTATAGTTCATTGTAGGGTACTTGTCTACCATACAGCCCTGATTCAACCCCCCAACACAACAAAGAAAAAGAAAATATTCATATAGCTTTGTGGGGTTTTGGGTTTTAGTTTTGGTTTTTGTTTTTCTGCTTGGCCAGTAGGTATAAGGTGACATTTCAAGCCCAGAAATCTGCAGCAAATACCAACAGAGATTTAGATGTGAAATCTCCATGTCCTCTTGGGGAGACAAGGTATAACTGAACATAGCACAGTGTGCAGTGGGTTAAGGCAAAGGCCAGGCCCCAGAGCTGTGGATTTCAAAAGGAAAGGTTTAATTCTGGTAGCCAGTGCTAGAAGAGTTCTTTAAAGAAGAGCTCTGTGAACTGCAAGTGTAACTCTGGGAGACCACCTGTCTGGCTTGTACAGGGGCCTGGATTCCATACCCAGCACCAAAAAAAAAAAAATTTTCTAAACAGTATTTCACATGTGATAGAATATTTCAGCCAAGAAGCACAGAGGTTCCAAGGAGAGAGAGTATGTGTGATCTTTTGAGACAAGGTCTCATGTAGCCCAAGCTGACCTCAAGCTTACTATATAGCCGAAAATGACCCCTCTTGGCTCTACCTCCCAAGTGCCCAGACAGACGTTTTTTTTCCTATCAGATGAAAATTCAATTCAATCAGAGCATGGCCTGTGAGGCGATATGGGTAGTGAGGTAGGTAGAACAGTAGCTAGGAAGAGCTTGCTGTGTGCTGCTGGGGACTGGACCCTCCAGTTACAGCATCTTAGGCCATATCATAGGTTTTTGGAGTAGGAGGGCTAGCCTAGACATCTGCACTAGATAACATATATCCCTGGACAGCCAGTACCCAGCCAGGGAGAAGTGCCCCTCTCAGCCTAGAAACCCAACAGAATTGATACATGAAAGGAGAGAAGGTAGTTATTCCTCTGCCTTCAAGAGATGAGTCCAAAGCTATGTACCCCCAGAACCAGCCCAAAGAGTTAGGCATCCATACCTGCCCTAGCCTGTAAACCCAGATCTATAGGCTCAGTATCTTTCTCATCATGAATTTAGCAACAATTGACATAATATCATAATGTCATTTCAGCTTGCCCTACATAAAGCCAGATTCCCACTTTCTTTAACCTTGTTTTAGGCTAGATGTCTTCAAGTTTCCCTAACTTTTCTTTTTCTTGTCCTAGGCTTTTTATTTGTTTAATTTTGTTGGGTTTTATAAAAGCAAGTTTCCTTAGGGGTAAGGGTACAGCTGAGTGGTAGAGCACTTGCTTAGTGTGTTGGTGGCCCTGGGTTCCATCTCCAGCACCAAAGTAAGAAAGGAAAGTCACTTATCCTAATGGCATAGGTCTGTTGAAAGTGTTGATATTTTAAGTTTTTTTTATTAGCATATATATTTTTTAATTTTTATTATATTTATTTTGTGTGGGGGGGGGCATGCGCATGCCATGGCACATGTATAAAGGTCAGAGAACAACTTACAGAACCCTTTTCTTTCCTCTTTGTGGGTCCCAGGGATCAAACTCAGGTCATCAACCTTGGTGGCAAGTGCCTTTACCCACTTAGCCCTCTTGCCAGCCCAGTTATTAGCATGTGTTAATTTTATGTAGTTATGCTTTATTGTAATATTTTCATACATGAATATAATGTATTTTTATTATATTCACTCCTAATTGCCCTTTATTTTCCCACTCCCACTGATTCCCTTTCTCTTTCCAACTAACCCCCTTCTACTGTCATATCTTTTTATCCTTTGTCTTTGTGTGTGTCTGTGTCCCAGTGTCCCAGTGAGTTTCATTAGGGTATTTATAGAACCCAGGCACTTTACCAGTGGCTACACCACTGAAGAAAATATTTCTCTTCCCTCAGCAACCTCATCAGTGTGCATATAACAACACTGTAGTCCTTCCTCTAGCTTGTCCCCTCTCTCTACTCTCTCTTCCACAATGTTCCCCGGTCTTTGGAGGGAATGATAAAATGTCCCATTTATGGCTGACATTCTATAGTCACTTATTCTCAGCACTTTGACCAATTATGAATCTGAGTGTCTTTCCTTCTCTTTAGGAGTCAGTATTGACAGTCGTGTTGAACTGCAGCGGAGCCATTTCTGAACCTTTCTTTGCTGTTGTCCTGGTCTGGGTATAGCGGTCTGAGGGCCCTGTCAGCTGAGTGCAGGAATGAAGACCGTGCTGATGGTGGCAGAGAAGCCGTCCCTGGCACAGTCCATTGCCAAAATCCTCTCCCGAGGTAGGAAAGAACAAGCACTAAGCTGCTTTATTGCTTTGATCTATAAGTGCATTCATTTGTGCTTTTTAGGACACTTCTTTTTCCAAAGTGTGCCTCCATCTGCTGAGTAGATTCAGATTAGCAGGCTTTTAGGAAGCCACCAGTAGCAAGTCACTTGTGATGTGCTTGTCCCCACGTGTGGAGCACGAGGATTGAGGCCTCCAGGAAAAAACAGGTTCACAGTGAAGTTGAAATTGTCGTAGTTGTTAAGGTTCTGGACCATTTGGGGGCATTGGTTAAAGCAGCAGAACCAATCCTGAAAGGAGGTGAATCTGACCATGTCATGGGTATCGTCACCACTGAGCACCTGCTAGGCCCTTGATGTGGTTGCAGTTCCATCTTCTGCACCTCACATTACCCAGAAGTGACCAATGGGCTAAGACCCAGGGAGGTAGAGGAAGATTTGCCCTTCAGGCTCCACTCTACTACCAAGGTGGTCTGTAGGGGGTTGTTTTCCTGCTAAATAGGAAGAGCATTTAGATGCTGGGTGCCTTGCAATGGCTGGTATCCATCCTGACCTCCCTTGGTTCAGCAGTTGAAGAAGGAAGAGCTTCTAGTTAGGCTGAGAATGCATAGTCCTAAGATCCAGAGGGACCCCAGAAGGCATCATTTCATCACCAGAGCCCAAGAATGTTTGGCTGAGAGACCAGTTTTGGATATGATAATTAGAAGGTTTCTGATGACCTTAAATTTTGAGTAAAGTAAGGCAGAATTCAAATTGAAAAGTGAAAACAGAAACACAACAACTTGAGAGTGTCTGCATCTAGTTTCCACCAACCTGGAACTTTGTTATAAGCCACTGTTAAATTGTTCACAGATACTTTTGTCCCTGAGCACCATTAAGTCTCAGTACCTAGTTACCTGCAGTGGCCTGAGGAATGTTGCTATTGACCGCTCTGGGAAGGAGGAATCTTGCCCTCTGAGAGGCAGCATATAGGCCCAGGGACCCACAGCATCTGCAGCTCAGCCTCACAACTTTCTGTCTGCTTCTCTCCAGGGAACATGACCTCACACAAAGGGCTGAACGGGGCATGTTCAGTGCACAAGTACACAGGAACCTTCGCTGGCCAGCCGGTCCACTTCAAGATGACATCTGTCTGTGGTCATGTGATGACCCTGGATTTCCTGGGTAAAACCCCCCTCCCTTATGCCTCTGTGCTATGGAAAGGAGCCCTGTACATTACTGCCCAGGGTCCAGTTACACCTACATCCAACAGATCATAAAGTGGGTAGTGACTTGGGTCCCTGGGTAAGGTACCCCCACCCATCCCTGCATGATAGTGTCACCATTTTCCTAGCTGCAGAGGCCACGCCTTTGTGAACTTTGAGGTGAGATTCAGTGTCTACATGGATATGGTTTACAGGAAAGTACAACAAATGGGACAAGGTGGACCCTGCAGAGCTGTTTAGCCAAGCTCCGACAGAGAAGAAGGAAGCTAACCCCAAGCTGAACATGATCAAGTTCCTTCAGGTACAGGAGTGGAAGCTCAGCAAGGAGCGCCCCCCCCCCCCCAACACACACACCTGGCTCCCTGCATCATAGGTGCCACAGCTGTCTTATCCCACCAGTATCTGAGCCCTGGTCCTCTTCTAGGGTACAGAGGCCTTGGCTGGCAGCTCTGGGCCCATCTTTCTGTGAGCACCCCATCCTGGCCCATCAGATACTTTCAGGCCTGGCCCCCTCTCCTGAATATCCTTGTCACCCAGGTTTGGAGAGCAGACTTTGTGCTTTTATACTGCCATAGTTAAAGGACTTTTTCCCAATTTAAAGACAGATATGCACAGACTATGAAAAAACTAGAAAATAAAGGTAAATTGAAAGAAGAAAAAAATTTTCATAGCCACATGATACAATACAACCACTGTTAATATTTAAGATTATTTCATTTTAGCTCTTAGGCTGTTTAGTTTGGGGCATTAAGATCGTATTGTAGGAGAGGAAGAGGGCATGTGAAAGTGAAAAGGGGGCAAGAGCCAATAATGGGGGCTAAATACAATCAAAGTACATTGTGTACATGTTTGAAAATGTCAAAAAAAAAAACAGTTAAAAAAAAGTAAATCTGCTTCAGTCTTTATTTCCCTCTTGGAATTATAGAGTGCATGCCATATTTTGTGACCATAATAAAAGTAGAAGTTTTAAAATGTCAAATTGTAGGAGCTGAAGAGATGACTCAGTGGGCAAGAGTACTTGCTGCACAAGCTTAAGAATCAGGGTTTGGATCTCAGCACCCATATAAAAAGCTGAGTGTGTTCATGTATGCATTGTAACCCCAGCACTGTAGGAGGCAGAGACAGGAGGCCCCTATTTGGGGCTTGAGGCCCAACAGCGTAGCTCCAGGTTCATTGAGAGACCCTGTCTCAAGAGAACAAGGCAGAGTGGTGGAGCAATATACCTGACATCCTCACACACACACACACACACACACACACACACACACACACTTAGAGACACATACACACACACTTACACACACAGAAACACATATACACACACATACCTACAGTAGCAAAAAAACCCACATACCCACACACACACACACACACACACACACACACACACACACACACACACGCTCCCATGCTTGCACATACATGCATAAAGATCATACTGCATTTTTTTTGAGACAAGGACTGTGTAGCCTTAGGTCTCCTGGAACTTGATATATAGACCAGGCAGGCCACAAACTCAAAAAAATCTGCCTTCCACTGCCTCCTGAGTTCCACCATCCCCAGTTTTTCCTCTATTTATTTATTTACTTATTTATTTATTGGTGTGTTGTTGTCGTTGTTGCCATTGTAACTTTTTATCTAAAAATATGGCAATTCTAAACCAAAATCTTTTCTGAGTGCTGGACCATTCTCACTGCAGCCAGTTTCTTGCTCAGCCCAGACTCTGCCTCCTGTCCCCAGAGGGGAGTATCACAGGAATGCATGTCAATGTGTACTATGTGGCAGGTGGAGGGCAGAGGCTGTGATTACATCGTGCTGTGGCTAGACTGTGACAAGGAAGGGGAGAACATTTGCTTTGAGGTGAGTATGGAGCCTACTGTGGTTCCCTTCAGACCTTTCTCCCATCCTCCCTGATCTTACACAGTCATACCATTCCTGAGGCTAAAATAGGGTATAGTGGTTTAAAAAATGTCTTCTCCCACTCCTTTATTTTGGAAATTCTATAGCTACTTTAAAATGCACAAATGTGGGCTGGCAAGATGACTCAGCAGGTAGAGGTGCTTCCTACCAAGTCCAGTGACCTGAGTTTGATCCTTGGAGCCCACATAGTGGGAGAGAACAAATTCATGCAAGTTGTCCTCTGGCCTCTACACTCTCAGCATGGCACATGCACAGTTGCACCTATATGCAAACGCACATACAATAAATAATGGTTTTTTTTTTAAGTTTTCTAGGTAGATGCAGGTTTCAGAATTTTCAGTGTCAGGCCTAGCTCCATGTAATTAATCACCTTGGTATGGTACCAAGGCCTCTTCCTCACCTCCTACCTCATACATCTTCTGCCCCATCCCAGAGAGCTCTGCCTTCAGAGAGGCAGGTGGTGGGCTTCGCAGGTGCCCTCTGCCATGGCACCTTAACGCTGCTGGTTATGCCTGCTGATCCTATTGGTGCCCCTCAAGCTGTGGCTCCATACAGGTCACCTCCATGCCCCTATACCCCAGCTCTCACCTGGGGCCATACCCCGGTACAAGATATGGTTCCAGTTAGACAGGAGCCCAGGGCACCCAGCATTCTCATGCAGCGCTCTGCAAACTCGAGTTCACATGGTCCCTTCCCAAGTGCTGCATCTCCTCTCCGTACTCTGCCCTCAGAGGACCTTTGCCTCTGGGAGTAGAAATGATAGCAGCTTGTGGGGCCTTCTCCCTTCAGAAGCAAAGCCACTTCTTTCCCATAAGGATGCTGCTACATGGCCCTGTTTCTATGGTCGTTCCCCTCCCCCTACATAGCCTTCTTAGTGAGTCTCAACTCCAGGACCTCCCATGTGGGTCCCCACCCACATGCTGGGCATGCCTGTTGCTTTCTCATTCTTACTCATTTCCTCTTCCTCTTCTTTTTCCTTTCCTGTCCTTAATCATGTAAAAAGTCTACTCATCCTTCAAAGCATTCTCTGCTCTCAGAGAAAATAAAGAGGGAGGGATTTGGGGTCATGCGGCCCTTTGCACACTTGGTATGAGCATTCCCTGGATGCTTAGGAGGAGAGCACAAGAGAAAGGAGAGAGGATGGCAGATGCTGGGCAGCAAAAGAAATGGGGGAGGGGGTAGACATCTGGACATGTGTGCAACTGGAAGGAAAAAGAGCCAGGTGGCAAGGGATTCGTGGAGAGACTGAGGCTTCTAGAAGAGCAAAGGTATGTAGGACTGTCTAGTAGGAATGGGGAAAGGTTAACCCTGAAAGGAAGCCAGCCTAGCAGAGGGGTACAAAGTGAGAGTCAAGAATCTTGGGATTAGCCACAGCCAGGATCCTTCCTCTCAGGTCCTTGATGCCGTTCTGCCCGTCATGAATAACGCCCACGATGGTGAGAAGACAGTGTTCCGGGCAAGGTTCAGCTCCATCACAGACACAGACATCTGTAATGCCATGGCCCGCCTTGGTGAGCCAGACCATAATGAGGCACTCTCAGTGGATGCCCGCCAGGAGCTAGACCTGCGAATCGGCTGTGCGTTCACCAGGTGCTGCTCCCTCTCCCCAGCCAGCACAAGCACACGTACACACTCTCCCTTTAAACAGGACACTGCCTTTCCTATGCCCCTGGCCTGCCCCTGGGCCTCTGGGATCCTGCATAAGCAACCGGATATGTCTATGTTTTAAAACCCCTGAAGAAAATCATGTTATTAGATATACACCACACAGGCCACAACTTCGTAAGCAGAGTGTGTTTGTCCATACTTGGGGTCCAGGACAGTGTTCAGGGGTAGACTATAACAGAAGGGCACCCCATCCTCATTCCATTCTGTGTGCACAGTTCCTATATGATGGCCTCATCCTCTGTCACTTACACTCTTGTAAGCTTGGCACAGCCGCCTGTGTGACCTCCCTACACATATCCCCAGTCCCCCAGACTGGACTTAACATGGGACTTGTCTAGAATGAATTCTTGATCAGCCGTTTTCTCTCCCTCTTCACCTCTAGGTTTCAAACAAAGTATTTCCAGGGGAAATACGGTGATTTAGACAGCTCTCTCATCTCCTTTGGGCCATGTCAGACTCCTACCCTGGGATTCTGCGTGGAGAGACATGATAAAATCCAATCCTTCAAACCAGAGACCTACTGGGTACTGCAGGCCAAGGTTCTCTTCCCTTCTCTATTCCTGTTGTTCCAGGTTTGAGTGTGGGTTTTCCTCCATCAGCATCCTATGGGCCCCAGGCAGAGCACAAATGTGAGTTACAGTACTCAAGAGTGGTCTTTGGAGCCCAGGAAGAAGGGGTGCCAGCATTCATGGGGGCAGTGAAGCTAGGCTCATCTGTCCATTGAGCCCTGTATTTGAGTAAGTAGGAATGAGTTCCACTCTTGCAGTGCAAGGTGAGATCACCCATCACCCGTCCAGCCAATATTTGCAGTGGTAAATTTCAAACAATGGATTGAAGCCATGGACTTTCAGAAATTGTTGAAGTCTTCAGAACTAATTCTTATATAAAAACTTCCTGAAGCTTAGCATAAGTTTAAAACATACAGAGTTGCTCTGGTTGTCCCAGGGCTGTGGGGGGATGGGAGGGTGCTGTTTTGCTAACCAGGTCTTGATAGGCAGAGATAGAATGAGGTGCAAGTCTATTTTGGTGCTCCTTAAGGACCCAGCCCCATTTTCGAATACCTGATCAGTGGGTGCCAACTTATGGATCCACAGCTCGACAGTTATGTTAGAGCTGGGCCATCTTGCTCCTGGACTGAAACCAGCCTGCTCTGCCCCAATTTTCTTCCATGTAGTGTGCTCACCTTTTGTTGTTCTTACAGGTTCATACTGATAAAGAAGAGTCGCTCCTTTTGGACTGGGACCGCATTAGAGTGTTTGACCGAGAAATTGCCCAAATGTTTTTAAACATGACAAAACTGGAGAAAGAAGCCCAGGTATGCCTTCTCTACCTTTACCTGTTACATCTCTCCTGGGTGGGCTGGCCCTAGAAACCTAAGACCAGAGGAATCTCTATGACCCTAGGCCAAGTCTTTCTCTTTCTGCAACACAAATGGCTTCTTGGACAGATGAATGGTTACTGACACGTGCATTCCTAACATACTTCTACCTATGCAGCAGCTATGAAGCGTTGCCCCGGGTGCTGTCCACACCTGAGATGCTGCCAGGCCCTTTCCACTGTTTGTTCCAACAGACTCAGGTGCAGGGTTGCTTTTCTACAATAGCCAAAGCTACCAATTGCAGATGGACTTGTGTGTACATTGGTGAACTTGCCTGAGGTCACACAACTAGCAGGTCTAGGATCCTACCCTCAGCTTTCATACCTCTCTGGTGGTGTTTCTTAGAATTTTTCTGAATCAGAAGAATATGCTTCTTGGCTATTAGGAAGAAGATGATGCAGCTTGACAAAGGCTGGCTGCACAGGACAGGACCAGGTCCATGACCATCACAGCAAAGGCCCTGCAGCTGTGACGTCTAATCACTGAGGCTCAGCCTGGCCTTCTTCAGCCACATTCTACCTGACTTTTTCAGACCTTGCTTCAGTGCTATTTTATCCAGGCTTCAGCTGATTTGGGCATGAAGCTGCTTCATGCTAGTACATTGATGACAGACCCTACCCCAAGTGATCCTAACATATGATGCCACATATACACAAATGCCCTCAGCATTAACACCCATATTTGTTAGTCGGGTATCTAGAATATGCTGCCCTGGCCAGTCTGCATGGGATAAGGAAAGGCAAGGGACTGGGCTCGGTTGTTTGGATTGTTTTTGCAGCAGGCCAAACAAAGAGTTGTTTTTTCCTCAAGTATACCATCCTGAAGGTAGGAAGCTCACTAGACAAGCATGATCCACAAATCACTTGAAAATGATTACCATTTAAAATGTGTGCAACTTCATATGGAAATCCTCACTTCTCTTGAAAAAGAGGAAGGCCTAGCAATGCTAGTAGTCTAGTTGGCAGCACTCACAAACAGCCAGCAGCAGCCACGTCACTGGCACAGCCCAGTGCCATCCCCAGAGCCTGGCCTATGTTGATTTCAGTGGCATTTACATCTACAGTCCCTTCCTCAATTCTTCCCCATTCCTCCAGGTTTTCTGTTTCTTGGAGAAAAACCAGGTTTTTCTGTCTTTGTCTGCTTTCCTGATCCTAAATAAGTGTTCAGTTCAGTCTTCAGGCTGCTAGGGAAAGTGAGTTTCAGAAGTAAGGAGACCAAATGAATGAATCCACATCTTTTCCTACATATCTCGATTATGGTCTCTTCACCCTCTGAAAGATCACTCCATCTGTCCTACAGGTGGAAGCTACAAGCAGGAAAGAAAAGGCCAAGCAGAGACCACTGGCTCTGAACACTGTAGAGATGCTACGTGTGGCCAGCTCAGCTCTGGGTACGTAGAGACATTTCTCTAAAGCCCATAGAGATATCTTATGGCAGATACACAGCAGCCCTTTTCAGCTCTAGCACAGGGCAGGGCCAGTATCCTCATCCATGCCAAGTACCTCATGGTGCTGTAATGGTAGAATCTGAGCCTTCTGTGAGTTTTGCTCTTCTTTAAGTTCTGGAATAGGAATGATTGCCATTCCATGGGGTTGTTGGTTGAACCTTTTCAAATTTATATGGAAAGAAGAAAACACAGACCACTTCATTCCCGGTCCTGAGCCTCTGTTTATTTACAAGAAATGGGGCTGTGATATTACCTATCTTTGCATTGGTGTTCAGATTAATGGATGTGAAATAGTATATTTCAACAGTAGCAATAATAGCATTAGCCAGCTAGACACAGGTATGAGCATTATCTCTCTAAACATTGCTTCCTCAGGTATACGAAGAGTTAGGCTCAAAAACTGGTGGTCTTTGACAACTGTATCCTAAGGCAGTGCCCTTGCAGAGCTTGGCCCTTGAAGATTCAGTGATGCCATCAGGTGACCACTAGCCAAGTATCAGCTGCCAGGTTAGAGAGTGGCAAGACAAGCTCTCCCTCATCCCAAAGTGCTATGAGCATGGAAACACCCAGGGGCACAGAAGTGAGGATGTATATTTTGTTGTAGCTCGAGAGGGCTCAGCAGCTCAAAGTCTTGGTTATAACTGCATGGCCAGAGTACAGGGAGCGGTGTTCTGAAGGCTCAGTTATCCTGTGTGTACTGTAAAGGTGGTGCTGTGGAGCAGTGAGTGGTATTGCACTTTGGACCTGCCTTTGCAAGTTCAAACTGGTGGTCTTTGACAACTGTATCCTAAGGCAGTGGTCTCACAGAGCTTAGCCCTTGAAGATTCACTGATATCATCAGGTGACCACTAGCCAAGTCCCTAGAGATGTTTTAAGACAGATACACAGCAGCCCTTTTCAGCCCTAGCAGAACCTACTCAGAACCATGCTTGCCCTCTAGGAGGTGCTGGCCTCCTTGGGAGGAGCAAAAGTGACCGGGCCTGTGGGTAGGCCCCTGACCACTTTCCAGGCCCCTGAACCTCCTGTTTTGTTCACAGGCATGGGCCCACAGCACGCCATGCAAATAGCTGAGAGGTTATACACACAGGGCTACATCAGCTATCCACGGACAGAAACTACCCACTACCCTGAGAACTTTGACCTGAAGGGCTCTCTGCGGCAGCAGGCCAACCATCCATGCTGGGCAGACACGGTGAGCAGAGTGGGCCCTGCCCCTAAACCACACTGCTGCTGTGGCCTGGGGACAAACTCAAGCACAAGCACTTGAGCTAAACCCAAGACCACAGGAAAGCAGCCAGTCTGACATAACTGCTCTGCCTCCTCAGGTGAAGCGGTTGTTAGCTGAAGGTATCAACCGCCCACGAAAAGGCCATGATGCGGGTGACCATCCTCCCATCACACCCATGAAGTCAGCCACAGAGGCTGAATTAGGTATTGGGTACTCCCTTCCCAGCATCCTCACACACATTCCTTAAGTTTCCAGGGTGTGAAGGGCAAGCTGCAACAGCCACATGGCACAAGTGGACAGGGTCAGGCCTTCCATTGATGTAGGGTTCCTCAGCCCGAGCCCCTGGCTTGTGTGTGTGCACACATCCACACTTTTCTTGGGCTTAGTAGAGGCTATTTGGTACCCATGCCAAGGCCCTGCTACTGGAGGACAATGTCTGAGCCTGAGCTGGCCCCCTGGTGACCACTGGACTTTTGCAGGGGGTGATGCATGGCGGCTCTATGAGTACATCACCAGGCACTTCATTGCCACAGTGAGCCATGACTGCAAGTACCTCCAGAGCACTATTTCCTTCAGGATCGGGCCAGAGCACTTTACCTGTTCAGGAAAGACTGTCATCTCCCCAGGTAAAATAGTGAGTCCTGGGGTGTCGGGGTCTCCTCTCTCCTCATCTCTGCAGACATGTTAGATCCCTGAATGGCAGGCCCAGACAGAAACCTCAAGTGGCAGAGGTGTCTCTCTAGGCTTCACGGAGATCATGCCCTGGCAGAGTGTGCCTCTGGAGGAGAGTCTGCCCACCTGCCAGAGGGGCGACACCTTCACTGTGAGTGAAGTGAAGATGGTAGAAAAGCAGACGAGCCCACCTGACTATCTGACCGAGGCTGAGCTCATCACACTCATGGAGAAGCACGGCATCGGTGAGTGCACCTGCCCATTCCCCAGATCCAGGGTTTCCATCCCCCAGGGCCTGGGCCAGGGGGCAATGCTTGCAAACCTGCCCAGTGGCCCATATGTATTTGGCCCTGCACTGGTCCACAGGCCAACATATGGTAACTGGTGGCCCACTGTATAACCTGTGGATCCAGGCAGACTCATGTAAAGCTGCTAACTAGACCTTTACCATCAAGACCTGGCCCTTGCTATGAAGACCGCAGCAGAGTCTTGTGTGCTACAGGGCTAGTGCACACTGACAGTGTCCACCAGGCTCAAAGTTAGAGCAGGTTGCTGAAGGATTCCTGAGTCAGAACAGCAACCTCCTCAGGACACAGAGCTTGTCTTAGAATCAGGGTATGGGCCTACTTCTCCCCAGGACCAGCATGCCTAAAGTGGATTTTGACAGTAGCCTCCGCCTGCCACTAGTATAAATGCTACTCCTCAACATCTTTCACCCTTTCTGTTGACACACCAACCAGTGCTGGCTAAGAACCCTTTCTATATCCTTGGCATCTGGTGGCTACACATGAGACAGTGTTCTGGACCCAGTAGCCAACATAAGAACAGTGAACACAACTCTTATGTGACCTTCTGAACAGGAAAGTGAGTGAGGACAACTCTGTTGAACAAGGCCCAAAGGGCAGTATAAAAAATTTGACTACCTGGGCATAGTAGCTCATGTCTGTAATCCTCCATGTCTATAATCCTAGCATTCAGGAAGCTGAGGCAGGAAGATTGCCACAAGTTCAAGGCCAGCCTGCGCTACAAAGTGAGACCTTGTCTCAAATAAATAAGTAAAATAAGACTTGACTATAGCACTACCCAGAGACCCAGGTCCCCACACTGGCACAGTGCCATGTGCAGACTGCCATGGTCAGGGCCAGTTCCTGAACTTGGCTAAGAGCTGTGGGACCTTGAGGGCTCCTTAGCCTCCAATGTCAGTTTCTTTTCCTGTGAAACTGCTCCGAGTAGCCGTGGAAAGATACATGCTCCCCTGTCAGTACCAACAAGTGTGCAGTCAATGTTAAGTTTCCCTTGTACCCCTCTGACTAACAACCCAGTTAGAATGCCTCATCTACCGCTTTGCCTTCTCTGCCAAGAAAACTGTGCAAGATGAAGGGAGCTGCATGCTGGAGTAGGAAATACGCATTGGGGTTAGTGAAGGGCCCTGAAGAGAGGGAGAAGGTGAGAGACTGGAAATGGGTAAAACCAGCCTGGTTAATAGTGGCTTTATATAAGCTGCTCCTAGACGGGGTGGGTGTCACATCTTCTAGGTGGAAGAGGCCAAGGAGGTTGTGTTTAATGGTTGCAGGATATAGCTTATGACCTTAGGAGAGTCCCTTAAACCCTCTGAGCCTCTGTCCTTAACTGTAAAACTAGAATAAATACCCAGGGAGACATCCGTGGACTCATAAGGCAGTACACAGAACACTCAGTGGAGTACCAGCACCATGCAAGGGCAGTCCTGCTCTGTCTTAGGAATCCTTTCTGCACCATGGCTCCTGGCAGACATATACAAGACAGCAGTCTGGACCCAGTGTGACAGTCCTGCCTTCTGTGGGTAGCTGGGAGGAGCCAAGAAGCAGGGTCCCTGTGACAGGTGGATGACATTAGAATACACAGTCTAGGACATCTTTTGGGGGCAGGCTGAGGAATACCCAGGGCCATCCTATGCATTCTAGGGACCGATGCCAGCATCCCTGTGCACATCAACAATATCTGCCAACGCAACTATGTCACTGTGGAGAGTGGTCGTCGGCTCAAGCCCACCAACCTCGGCATTGTCCTGGTGCATGGTTATTACAAGATTGGTGAGTCTCTCAACCTACTGCCTCTGGCCAAATGGGCTTCCCCAGCTCCTCCTTAGGCTGTGGCTTTGCTACCTCCTATAGTTGCTTTCTGCCCTCATGCATTCCCCAACTCCACTGCAGAGGTGCTACAGGGACTCAGGCATTTAATGGATGAACAGATAGGTAATGGGTACAAAGGGGAAGCAAGGGCTCTTCTGAAGACCACACCTCGGTTCTTTGCTAAGGTGCCTCCAGGCCTGTGAGAGATGGAAAAACCCAGCACAGACCTAGCCATTCTGTACAAGAGTTCTACACACAAGACTTTCCCAATAGGAAATCAGGAAATGTCTGGGGACAATAGGAACTGCCCTTGATGCCCTCCAACTCTATTGACAGGCAGCCAGGGGTAACCTGGTAAGTGGCAGAGCCCTGGGTGCCAGTCTCACAGCAACATTTACCCACTTGTTCATAGATGCAGAGCTAGTGCTCCCCACCATCCGAAGTGCAGTGGAGAAACAGCTGAACCTGATTGCCCAGGGCAAAGCCGACTACCGCCAAGTCCTGGGCCATACCCTGGATATCTTCAAGAGAAAGTTCCACTACTTCGTTGACTCTATTGCTGGTAAGACCTGCCTGCCTCTTTCCTGCCCCTCACGAGGACAGCCACCTGAGGCCCACTCCTGGGTCTGGGCTCTGGGGCCCCTGCAGGCCACAGCAGTGATACCTCCTTGTTGGCTGTTGTCAGGATTAAAGAGCAGGTGAATTAATACCCACACCAAGAATACACGAAGCTGATGAACGGGGCTACAGCTCTGCACTCTGTCACTGAGACACAGTCACACTTGGATCCTTGACCGTGTGTGGTGTCCTTCCCTCCAATTCACCTAGTTCTACGAAGCCACCTGTTGGAGGGAGGGCTGCCAAAGACCAGGAGGGACATGACTCCTGCACTCTGCTTGCTCTCAGGCATGGATGAGTTGATGGAAGTGTCCTTTTCACCCCTGGCTGCTACGGGCAAGCCCCTCTCACGCTGTGGGAAGTGCCATCGATTCATGAAGTACATCCAGGTATGTGGAGGGTGAAGGGCTGTGGCCACCTCTCCTAGCCACAGCATTCTATGCGCTGACATCACCTCAAGCCTCTACTTTGTCATTAGTCACAAAGAAATAATGTTCATTGTCTTGGTTGTCATACAGAATGATTGCAAGGCCTGAATCAGCACTGGTAACACAGGGGCCACATGTACACGTTGTCCATTCTTTCTTGCTATCCTGGATATTATAAACACTGGAACCTTACATTTATGTATTGTGTGTGTATATGTACACCCATGTGCCAAGGCCCACATGTGGAAGTCAGAGGGCAACTTACCAGAGTCAGTTCTCTCCTTCTACTCTTAAGAGTTCTAGGGATCAAATTCAGAATTCAAGCTTGTCAGCAAGCATCTTTGCCTGCTAAGCCATCGCACAAGCCCTATGCAGAGACTAGAATGCCTGCCTTTGTGTGGGAGGATAAGTGTCCTAAGCTTCATCCCAGGGGTTAAGACATTCTTGCCTGGCAGTGAGTTCCACATGCTGTATAACCCGTTGATTAATCTGAGTTGCCTATTCAGTGCTGTGGAGAGAAGGAGAGTGGGCAGAAGAGTCAAGCCTAGCCACCCTGGTATCCTTCTTGTCCCTCCTGTCCCATAGGCCAAGCCAAGCCGCTTGCACTGCTCCCACTGTGATGAGACCTACACCCTCCCCCAAAACGGTACCATCAAGCTCTACAAGGAGCTCCGGTGCCCATTAGATGACTTTGAACTGGTCCTGTGGTCGTCTGGCTCCCGGGGCAAGAGCTACCCACTCTGTCCCTACTGCTACAACCACCCACCCTTCCGAGACATGAAGAAAGGTGAGTATGGTGCCAGGCTGCCACTAGCCTTACACTTTTAATGTGGTTCCTCACCTTATCTATCCCTTCCCACACTCACCAGTAATGAGACAGAGACCCCAGGAAATACGTGAGACACTACTCAGGCATGACTGGCCTATTCGGCCTGCTGGGTCATAATGGAACAGGCAAATTGCTTACTTAAGATCTGGATGGGGGCTGGGCTAAGTGAGGCAGGCAACAGATAGGGCCATCTGGCAAACAAGCACCCGAGGCTCTTACAACTGCTGCATCTCTCCGTGCACCTTTTGCTAGAAAAAGGAGAGCTTGTGTCCAGGCTGGACAGAATGCCAAGCCAGGAACCAGAGAGGTCCATTGCCTAGCACACTTAGCCACTCTTGGGTGTTACCATCCCCATCACAGACTGGGGGCCAGCACCTGTGTTACCCATGGCATTTAGAAGGAGCTTCAGTCTACACCCAGGTTGCCCTGTTCCTGCCCTCCAGTGGCTTCCAGTACAGCAGACAAGTACCAGGTGACATGACGGCAATGTGGAGTAGACAGTAATAAGCTACAGAAGCAAAGTGAGGGTTGAGGGGTCAGCCAGAATCCTCCAGGGGACATTGAAGACAGAACTTGTAGATGAGCAGACAGTGGATTGATGCAGTTGGAGATTCAAGGAACCCAGGCCAGTGTGAACAGGAGAATGCCCAAGAACAGGCTGAGTACCACTTTGTTCTGGGGTAGGGATCCAGTAGTTGGAGGTACTATGAGCAGCCAGGGCTGAAGGAGCCAGGGCAGGTGTGAGTCACAGGATTATTCTCTCCTCAGGTATGGGCTGCAATGAGTGCACACACCCCACCTGCCAGCATTCACTGAGCATGCTGGGCATTGGCCAGTGCGTGGAGTGCGAAAACGGGGTCCTGGTGCTGGACCCCACCTCCGGCCCGAAGTGGAAAGTGGCCTGCAACAAGTGCAACGTGGTGGCACACTGCTTTGAAAATGCCCACCGAGTGCGGGTGTCTGTGGATACCTGCAACACCTGCGAGGCTGCCTTACTTGATGTAGACTTCAACAAGGTCAAGTCTCCCCTCCCTGGCAGTGAGACCCAGTATACAGGCTGCATCTTCTGTGATCCAGTCTTCCAGGAGCTGGTGGAGCTGAAGCATGCAGCCTCCTGCCACCCCATGCACCGAGGTGGGCCTGGGAGGAGGCAGAGCCGCGGGCGGGCCCGGGGCCGGAGGCCTCCAGGGAAACCCAACCCCAGGCGGCCAAAGGACAAGATGTCAGCCCTGGCTGCCTACTTTGTATGACAGCCTATTTGCCATCACTCCAGCTCTGTGATACAGACATATCACGGTGGTTGTTTTTGAGTCCCTGAAACATTAAAATGCTTTTTCTTTTGTGTTTTCTCTGGAGCAAGATGCCTGGAGCCTTTTACTGGTGAAATAGTCAAAGGGTTTTGTCCCTGGAAACCTATTAGAATTCCTCTTCCCCTTCCTTCCTGTGCATGTCCAAGTTGCACCCCGCTCTGCCCACACCGTGGCAGTGCCTACAGGAAAGCCACCAAGTCTGTAGTTCATACCAACTCTGTGTGTAGAGTAATATGGCTGTGTACACAAGCAAGAGACAACCTAAGGCTAGCAGGAAAATGGACATCAGTGGCCCTGCAACTGAAAGAAGCCCTGAAAAGCCAGGTGGAGCAGGTGGGGCTAGAAGTACTTAGCCTGATTCTGAATCCCTTGCCCACTGCCTGGGTCCTAACCTCTCAACCCTAACCTGTATGTTTATGAAAACTCAGAATCTCCAAGCAAGCTTGGCATATGGAGCCTGTGTGTGACTCTGGTGATATCCTGGGTCTATTCTAACTCCTTGTGAGCCTATATTGTCTCAAACAGGCAACTAGTTACCCCATTGAACCTGGTCACATGCCAAGTTTAGAAAATACTCTAAACCAGACTGCCCTGTGGTAGCTGAGTATAGCCAGCTCTCTGACAGCAGCTCCTTCCTGTTGCCCTTCAGCCACCCAGCGAAGGGTTTCTGTTTTAGATGTGTTAGAAACTGACTCCACTCTGACCATGGGGGCAGGAGCCCAGCAAACCAGCTCTCCAGACTGTTCTGTAGAATGCTTGAGAGCCAGGCCAGGAATGTTCCTCACATGAACTCCTTCCTCAAGTAGATGTGCAGTCATACCAGGGCAGGTAGACTTGAGAGAGCCATAAGGGAAGTAGTAGCTCCCACGGGAGTCCACATAGCCCTACCAGGACCTCCCACCCCTGCCGTAACAACCATAGCCATGGAGTTCCCTGGAACTATTTGAGAGCCATTATAGAAACAAAGAATATGCAACAGGGAGAGGTGACACCTTGGGGAAGCTGCATAGCAGTTGCTGGCATGTATTCCAGAAGTATGAGCTACAGGGTTTGAAAAGGCCTCTATCCCATCCTTTCCACTCCAGTCAAATTCTGGGCCTTAAATCCAACCACATCCCCGAAGCCCAAGCCTTCAAGAGACTTCAGATTGAAATCATCACAGTAGCCTTTAAAAGACAACACTGCCAAGTGGGCACCCCATTGCAAGTAGCCTGGGAAGTTAGGAGAGGTTTGTGTTCCCTTCCTGAGGTCACAGGCACAGGTCACTGAGATTTTAAAAGCTGAAGAGTGGTACAGCTCTCTCTGAGTAATGTGTGTTGGTACAATAAGCGTGGTGTTTGCTCTCTGAAAAAAGTGTTTGGGGCTGGGAGAGGGGCCAAATGTGGGAGGGAGACTGGGGCTTAGCACTCAGATCACTTGGCTCTGCCTCCACAGCCAAGGTGTGGCATTGCAGGGGCATAGCCCTGGTATGGCAAATGCTGAGATTCCTTTCACAAGAAAGCCAGAAGCTGAGTTGTGATGGAATGCAAACAAGGCCTTGGCTGTGTTGACAGCAGCCTGGGGACACAAGGAGTGTCATCCTCAAATGAAATTGGTGTTGCCTCACCAGGTTATAAATGGCCTCCACTTCTTGCTCTGACATCCCACCTGAGATAGTTTCTTATCAGTCATCTGTTGGCTTCCCTGAAACCCTCCAGTCAGTGAAGCTTCCCAGAGACTTTAGTTCCCTGGAAGGACATAGGCCATCTTTAGGATCTAGGTTAGTGAGCAGGACCACAATCTAAGGGATTGTTTGACACACACACTAACTCACAAAATCTAAATTAAGACTACACTATGCACACATTGTATGCATACACTGGTATGAAAATGAATATGTTACACATTGAAAGTTTTTTTCTACTTAAAGGGTTTTTCCTTGACCCTCTAATTTTCTGGAAACTAACACAGGAGCCAGAGGAATATGTCTCTTGCTCCTGACCGATGGGCAGTCTGACGGGGGGCGGCCCTCTCTGCTCTGCCGCTTAATTTCTGCTTAAAGGACTGCCTTTCGCCTGTCAAGGAATGGAGCACAGGTGTCCCCCTAGAACGACACCCTCGAGGTACCTGCAGGGGGCAGCAGAGGGACCCCCCCCCCCCGAAGCCCGACTGCGCTTGCGCAGAGCCCGCGGCGGCCCAAGACGGGAAGTGGGCGTGGCCGGCCCGAGCAGCTCGTGCGGAGCGCTGCGGCCGGCTGGAAGGTGAGTCCTGCGGGGTGCTAGGAGTGAAGAGCGAGGCCGAGGGTGGGAGGCTTGGGCTAGGGTGGCGGTCGGGTGGGGGGTCCGAGGTGCACGAGGGTGCAGTGTGGCAGAGGGCGGGAGAGAGGGGTGAGGGGGCTCGAAGGCCGAAATGGGGCTGGATGGACGGAGCCTAGGGGCAGGGGTGTGGCGGGGAGCTGGAGGGCCGGGCCGCGACCGCCGCCCGGTACAAGCAGAGCCGAGGCGTGTGGAGCCAGGGCGCGGAAACCGGGGATCCGTTGGGGTGTGACAGAGCCGGAGTCAGGCTGGGGCCTAGAGCTGTGAAGCAGAAAGAGGTGCCGAGGGGTGACACTATTCTATTTTCAGTGACCCCGCCGCCCCCAGAAACATGTGGGCCCTGCCTTCAGCCCCACTAGTGCAGACAGCCTCTGGGACCACATTGCCTGAATGCCTGGCCCCATGGCACCCCTAGTGTATTTAAAGCCAGTGTTTTCAGTTAACGCCCCGCTTGGAAGCTTGCACTTGCAGCTGTTTAGCTTGTGTTAGGGCCGCAGATGTGGAAGCCTGGGACTCCTCCACCGCAGCTGTGTGATCTCAGGCCAGCCCCTAACCTCTTTGTGCAGTACGGGAAAACGGTACCTGACTAGGGATCTCTGCATAAAGCCTAACGCCTAGTGGGGCCCAGTGGATGGTGGTGGACCCTTCCATCTAAGCTTCTTCGAGGCCCTCTGAATAACAGATGCCCTCACAATATGCCCTGGAGAAGTTCTCTGGGCCAAATTGTGTTCCCACGTGAAGAACAGCTTATGTGAGGTCATCTCTGGCCTTTGTGCCTACTGTTGTCAAATTTCACTTTTCCTCCCACAACCAACTGAGGTGGAAATGGCCAAGTCAGGGGGCATCAGAAGACCCCGATTGAGTCCTGCCTTGCCATGTCCCACGTGTGATCTCAGAGGAGCACTTCCCTCCTAGCAACTGTTTCTTCATCTACACTGTGTTCTGATGGTATGCACTTGTCAGTACAGTTATGACAGGTAAACAAAACAAATACATCTTTGAAAGCCCTAAACTCCCACATGGGCTCATTTGTAGAATTCTTTGCAGTGTCACCTGAAGCCTACTTTGTCTGTAAGGCTACTTCTGCTACCCAATGTACTAAAGGAGAGCTTTCTTTAGGTTTTTGTTTGAAAGTGCCAGGCTCCAGGCTCCTCATTTCACCCTCGGTGGCTACTCAGTCTTGCCGAACACAACGGGCCAGGGATCCTGACCACAAGGATGTTAGGATCCATTGAAAAAATACCAAGGCCCTAAAAAGAAACTTTGTTGCACAACATTATGATTGTATGTAATGCCACAGAACTGTACAATATAGCTTGGGTAGAGGGCATAATTAGTATTCACAAGACCCTAGGTTGAATCTCCACCAGAAGAAAAGAAATGATTCTTTTTTTTTTTTTTGGTCTATTTGAGACAAGGTCTCCCTGTAACCCCAACTGGCCTGGAACTCGCTATTGAGACCAGGCTGGCCTCCAACTCAGATCTGCCTGCCTGCCTCTGCATCAGGAGTGCTGGGATTAAAGGCACCACCACACTTAGCTTTCCTCTCATTTTTTAAGTCAGTGTCCTATTTAGCCCAGGCTGGTCTCCGATTCACTATGTAACTAAGAATGACCTTGAACTTGTGATCCTCCTGCCTCCATTTCCCAGGTGCTGGGGATCAAACCCAGGGTCTCATGCCTTCAAGGCAAATAGTCTACTAACTGAGCCCCTCTCCCTTTTTATTTGTTTTTGAGACAAATAGCCCAGGCTGGTCCTAAACTGGTGGCAATTCTCCTTTCCCAAGTGCTGGGATTATAAGCATGAGCCACCATGTAATTTTGTGTGTATTTCACCACAGTATTTATAATAAGCATTTGCCAATATAAAATAAAATATTCTCAATATATGTAGTAAAAGAGCTGGTTCAGACCTAGCAGGATGCACACCAAATTATCCCCAGCTGTTACTTAGGACTAGCGAAATAAGTGTCCCCAGGGCTGGGGGTGTAACTCAGTTGGTAGACTGCTTGCCTAGCATTCATGAAGCCTTGAGTTCAATCCTTAGCACTGCACAAACTGGATGTGGTTGTTCTAATCCCAATACTGGGAAGGCGGAGGAAGATTACAAGTTTAAGGTCATCCTTGGCTACATAGCAAGAAAGTCAACCTGAGCTACTCTCAACCCTGTCTCCAAAAAAAAATGAAAAAGAGACCCGCTTGTAGGGGGAGAAAGTGAGTGCAGTGCCTTCGCAGCTACAGTGGTGCAGTTTCCTTCTGTAAGGATTGCTATTTATTTGTTTTTTATTATCCAAGCTCTGGAGTTAAATAAGACATGTACCACTTAACCAAAAAATGTCATTGTGTAAAAGTATTAGTTGGTATTACAATGCCAAACCTGTAAACTAGAGGAAAATTAATATTTCAGATTTATATATATATATAAAAGAAAGCTTTATGTCACGTCCCAGCAAGGGAGTCATGGAATTATTTGGAACAATGGGTTAGACTCCAAAGGTGGGGAGATACCAGCAGAGACTTGTAGGGGCAGCAAGATTTGAAGAGGCACATAGCACAGGAACCAAGAAATTTCAAGGGTCAGTTCCGGACAGGGAGATGGACTGTTCTGGGCAGTGGACACAGAAAAGAAAGGCACCATAAGAGAACTGAATGCCAGGGTTGGTGATGAGTGAGGAGTGGGCCAGGAATGGGCAGGAAGCAGAATAACTTTACAAGGACCGGTTCCCCAATGGGAGCCCCACCCAGAGATTTAGGACAAGGCCTTAGCTTTTATGCTACAGCCTGTACCTTAGAGATAGTCAAAGTAAGGCTTTTGGGTTAAAAGTTTGCATGCTCAGGGGTTGGGGATTTAGCTCAGTAGTAACGTGTTTGCCTAGCAAGCGCAAGGCCCTGGGTTTGGTCTTCAGCTCCGGAGCAGGGGAAAAAAATGTTTGCATGCTCAGAGCAGGGATGGTGTTCCAGGGCCCTTGTGGGTACAGCTGGTAGCACTATCAGCCCTAACCCTATGACTGCCAGCTCATAAGAAATACAGAGGGGCGCTAGTCCTGGAGCCAGGGAAAACCACCCAAGTTTCACATTTGGCCAGACCAGGGGTGGAAGTCAGGAGTTTGGTGTCCTTTCCATTCTGATCCCCTTGCTAGTGTGGGGACACCATGAAGTCAGCAGCTTTATACCAGGCCCAGCACTTCTGTTCCTGCCCCACCTCCATTTCTCCTCAGACTCCTTTGTCCAGCTGCTGCCTACCAACCAGCTTAGCACCTCCTCCAGTGATCCCAGAAGTACTGTGTCCCTTGCCAGTCCCTCCTGTCACTGTCTGTATTATGTCCTTCCTGCCACTGTCTGTATTGTGTCACGCTTCCCAGGCAGGGTTGTCTTGCTCGTATTAGAAAGACATGCATCAGATTCAGGAGTTTATTGGGAAGAAGGACAGGAAAGGATATTATTCTTTTCCTTTACCTCAGCTGGGCCCCAAAGAAGGAAAACTATGGCCTGGTCCTTTCCTTCAACTCAGGACCAATCTTCACAGTGCAGAAATGAGCCTAGAGTGGCCATAGCAGGTAAAGCTTCTCTGCGCACACAGCCTTTCTAGTGGAAGTATACAGTTGATGCAGGCCCTGAGAACAAGCCAGCAGATGCAGACAGCTTTGCATATGAGCATGGTGTGAAACCATGTGCCTTGCCACCCTGCTCCACTCAGCGTGCATGGTTCAGATGGCGTTGGGGCTTACGCTATCCTGAGCCTAGAGCAGAGGGCACAGGGTAGTGGAAGAAGGTGCATAGCCAGGCACATGAAGGGCTTGCTAGAATGGATGTGTAGTACTGCGGTACAGAGAAGATAGGTCCAGACTCCAAGGAGAACAGGTGGACTGTGGAGAGAGGGTCTGTGTAAAGGAAACAGCCCAGGGACAGACGTTAGAAAGAGGCATCAGACTTCCTAAACATGCAGACAGCAGCAGGTAGGGTAAAGATGAAGGATCTAAAGTTTTGCCAGTCGGGGCTCTCTGTACTCTGGTGTGAGCATGCCGTCCTTCACTTTGATCTTAGCTATAACTTTGTATGAGCCCATGTAGCACTGCTGGAGATTTCAGTGCCTCCAGATCTCATAGTATTGCATGGAACAAGCATAATCCAATTGCTGGCAGTTGCTTAGGAGCAGCTTTGCACTAGTCACTCTCCATCCTTGCATACTAAGGAGACCAGAGCAATTGGTAGATGGGACACAGCATGACCCTTGGCTTGGTCCCCTGCTCTAGGGCTCTGAGGTTGCTGGGAAGTTTTTACCATCTTCCTGTCCTCTTGCTCTGAAGCTCTGAATGTGCAGGCAGCCTACCTCTCTGCTGTCCATTTACCCCTCCTCCCCACCAGCTCATTATCTTTTTTACCTGCTTGCTCTTTGTAATACAGACTACATTTTATTTACTCATAAGTAAATGAAAATGTAAACAATTAATTTTAGCTCTAAAACCGTAACATTCAATAAAAAGTACTCCTATTTTGATATTTTTTTGTTTGTTTTTTACAAAAGCACTGAAAAGGAGTAACCCCCTCACTTCCAGGAGTAGTCCCTGGGAGAGAAGCTAACCTGAGGAAAAGGAAGGGCAAAAGCAACCCCCAGCAGATCAGTGCAAAGGGAATGATGGCAGTGCTTGAGCTCATAAGCACTGTGGGAGGAAATGGAGGCATGGTAGAAGTGGCTCCAGGCACACAGGTGAAGGGCAAGAGGGTTCGACACAAAGCCACAGAGCTGCTTAGGTTCCTCCTTCGCCTCCTTTGCCTTTTTTCTGCTTCTACTGCATGGTCTCCAAGTCCCTCTGCTTGTGGGTGGCAGCAGAAAGCCCATCATCTGAGTGCTTTCCCTTGACCAAGTTACTTTGCTTTTTCCTATTTAGCCTTCAAGCATACACTATAGGTCATGGCACCAACTCCCATCTCTGTGGCAGGCCATTTGGTTTTTTTATTCAAGGTCCCTGTAGCCCAGCCTAACTTTGAACTTCTCACCTTGCTATGTAGACCAGACTGGCCTCGAATTTGTGACAGATTCTTGCCCCTGCCTCCTGAATGCTGGGATTATAGATGTGTGCCACCACCAATCTATATATTCTTTGTATGTATCTTTCTTTAAAAACTAAAGAGGCAGGTGGATCTGTGTGAATTTGAGGCCAGCCTGGTCTCAGTAAGTTCCAGGCCAGCTGGGGCTATAGGGAGACCATGTCTCAAAAAGACCCCCCCCCCCAAAAGTTGTTATGGTTGGTTGGTTGGTTTAGCTTTTTTTTCTTTATTTTATCGCCTGTATCAGTTACTTTTATAATTGCTGTGACAAAATACTTAACAAAAGCAGCCTAAGGAAAGAAGGGCTTATTTTGGCTTGGATTTCAGGAAGTACAGTTCATCATGGTGAGAAAGTCATGGCAGCATAATCTTGAAAAAGGGTTTTGTTGTTATGGTTGGTTGGTTGGTTTAGCTTTTTTTTCTTTATTTTATCGCCTGTATCAGTTACTTTTATAATTGCTGTGACAAAATACTTAACAAAAGCAGCCTAAGGAAAGAAGGGCTTATTTTGGCTTGGATTTCAGGAAGTACAGTTCATCATGGTGAGAAAGTCATGGCAGCATAATCTTGAGGAGGCAGCTGGTCACATTGCACCCACAGTCAGGAAGCAGAGAAGAGGAATGCTAGTGCTCACTAGCTTTCTTCATTTATGCAGCCAGTAGAATGTTGCCCACAGTTAGAATGAGGCTTCTCATCTCCACTAACTTAATCTAGACAGTCCCTCACAAGTACACCCAGAGGCCGGTCTCTTCAGGAATTCCAGGTCCTGTCAAGTTGACAGTATTAACCGCCACACCACACCTTTCTTTTTGTTTATCTCAAATGCTGTTTAACCTGATGTTGAGATCCCACCCACATCCACTACTTTTCTTCTTTGGTTTGGTTTGGTTTTATGTTTGAGATAGCCTTATGTATCCCAGGTTGGCCTAGGACTCTCCAAGTAGCCCAGGATGACCTTAAACTTCTAACCCTTCTGCCTCTACCTGCAGAGATGAGATTACAGGTATGCACCACCACACTCAGTTTACATGGTGCTAAGGGTTGAATCCAAAGCCTTGTGCATGCTAGGCAAATAGTCCTACCAACTGAGCTCATCTTGCCTAATCTTTATTCTTCCAGAGGCTTTGTTATAAAGTTAGCAATCATAAATAAGAGCAGGCTTTGCTGAGGTGTGCGCTCTGAGCCGTTAGTTCTCCTTAGCTCTTATTCCCCCACCTTTCAGTTTCAGACCCCAGCCCTCAGCCTCCCTTTTGGCAAAGTTTGGAGGCACCATTTGTGGATATTCTAAGACTAGTGATTCTCAGAGTGTCCTGTCTTTCTACCTGGTCCATTTAGTAGTTAGAATCTGGAAGGCCTCAGTAGGAAGATGGATTATGAGACTGACCTCCACATTCTCCTACCTAGAACTTGGGGTGCTCAGAGTCTTACATCTTAAAGATCACCATTTGTTTCCTCTGGTGGTAAACACATCAAACTCTCCTGAAGAATGTTCCTAAGCCTGGGTATTAAATAGAGGCACCACAGCCTTGAGAAGGCTAGAGGGAGGAAATAGCAGCACCACACCTGTGGTGTACCTGCCAAGAAACGGGCAGCAGAGAGGGGCCCTGTGTGAGCAGACACTGGTAGGGAGGTGATGTACCCAGCTGTGTGGTGGGAGGTGGGGTTGGAGAGGCTGCCCTGGAACATCAAGGAGAGCAGATGAGGAAAGGGGGACCAAAGTATATCACAGGATATCATACAAGGAAGGTAGAAGGGATTGATGTGCAGTTCGGTGGCATTGGACTTGCCTGGTATGCATGAGGCCTTGGGCTCAATTCCCAGCACAGCAAAAGAAGAAAAAACAAGATGTAATGCAAAGACACTCATGTTATTTGGGTCTGGATGATTGTAAAGGAAAGGCAGGAATTCATGTGGGCCCTCTGATGTCTAAAGAGGTGACAGACTAGAGGACCAGCCTAAAAGACGGAGCATGAATATGAAGAGGCTAGCTGACCATGCCAGAGGTAGATTCAAGCCAGAAGAAAGCTCGAATCCCTCCCCAGGGAAGAAGCCAGAGCACAGCCATGGGCTTGCAAGGATTCTAGATGCTTATGCATCTCAAATGTGAGAGGATCAGCAAGGGTGGTGACAATCTCAGGCTCGGGCATTCCTTCAAGTCCTAGCCTCATCCTGAGACCATTTGCAGAGGACCACCTTCTCTAAGTCAGGTATTCACATCTGTGAGGAGCTCTGCAGTGCTTGGAGCAACACCCAGGGCCTGGCAGCTATGAAGTACTCAGTATCCTTATGTGGGAAGAGGTAGAAGCCTATGTCCCCAGCCTGGGCTTCAGAGGCCTGGACTATTCTAAGCACTTGACTCACTCTTCCTACTATCACTGAATAGATTTGACCATGTCCCAAAGCCAAACCGCCCTCCCCCGCCCCGCCCCAACTCTGCTTCTTCCCTGCCTTCTCCTCAGGCAGCCCCAGTGGCATCTGAGGAGTCATTCCTGCTCCATCTCCCAAATAGCCCTGTACTGACTGCCCTGCATGTTGGCTTTTCTTTTTCTCACCATCTCTGTAGCCTGGCACACATCTCTTCCTCCCAGCTGGTCTCCAGTTCTGAGCACATAAATATGCTGGCATCATTTCCTCATCCCTGAGCTTTCCTGTCTACTGTGATACTGTGATCCTGAAATCCAGTTGAATCTCTTTACCTGCCTTGGTTGCCCGGTCCCAGTATCCCTCTCCTGCTTGCCCATGCTCGTGCCAGCCACCCTCTGCTGGGAACATGCATTCCCTTCTTTACTTCTTTGAGATGTTCTCACAGCCTCTGCTTCAGACACCATCTCCCGAAGCTGTTCTCTGGACATGCATGTGTCTCCACTTAGACAACCACGTCAGGATGCTAATTGGAATTACCACTCCACTTACTAGTGCTCGCTGAACTATGAGGCCTGGGTCTTGAAGGAGACAAAGCAGGACAGCTGCACTCCATATCCCAGGGAGCCTGACACCCTATGATTGCTGACTCTGACATCTCTCCCCAGAGTGAAGACTGACTAGAGACCAGCTCACCCCAGCCTGGCTGCAAGCCCCTCCCCCGCCCGGGATGTACTGGGCATGGCCTCTGGAACCCTACAGAACAACAGCCAGATGTCCTGTGACAGAGAGATCCCAGGCTTCCTGGACACATTCCTTCAAGACTTCCCAGCCCCACTGAGCCTGCAGAGCTCTTTGCCATGGAAGGCCCCAGGGACAGTGCTGAGACAAGAAGAGGTGGAAGCTGAGTTGGCTGAGCTGGCATTGGGCTTCCTGAACAGCAGGTAGGCCTGGGCTCCCTCAACATGCAGGAATTAGAAGGGAAGCAAGGTGCAACATGTCTGTCCAGTTCTGACCTTGACCCTCCCTAAGCCCCATGACAAGTGGTATGGTCATCAAGGGATACTTTCCAGCAGAGGCCTGAAGGCTCAGAGTACTGAGCCCTAAATTCAACACCTTTTCCTCCTAAGTAAGCACCCAGCAACACTAGCCCGTTTCTTTGTCTTTCACAGTTTAACAGACAGAAGATTCGTCTTACATAGATCTTAGCAATCTCAGTATGTGGTTTTTATGGATATTTGGCTTTCTTTCCTTATTAAGTCAAGAACTTCCACTATCTCATTTAAAGGAAATACTTGACTGCTTCTCCTTGCTCTATCTGAAGAAGCATTGCTACTCTTGTGCTTTGTGGCTATTACTAAGTAAAATAAAGATTTTTTTTTGAAGACTACAGTACCACAACAGCTCATAAGTGACTCAAGGGCAGATGCACTAGCCAGAAGTGATTCTTGTTCCAGGAGAGATGAGTACATGCTACTCAGGGTGATGCGAAATGTAAGTTAGGAATAGTTTAGTCCTGCAAGTTTCCATTTGATATTTTCAAACAATTGTTAACTACAAGTGAAGTGACAAAAAGTAAAACGTAAGAGTGGCAGTGTTGCTGTGTCACTGTCCCATGGCTGCCACAGTTGGACAACTGAAAACCAGAGTTTGTCCTTTAACAGTTCTAAGGGCCAGAAATGAAAAGTCAAGACGAGGGCCTGGCTCTCACAAAGGCCAGGGGAAGATTGTTGTAGGCCTTTCTCTGGTGATGACTGCTGAGTGGTCCCAGGCTTTTAGACTCGCCTCCCTGATACTGTCTTTACTATCATGTGGCATTCTCCTTGTCTGCTCTCTGCTGTGTGTGTGTGTGTGTGTGAGTACTCATGCACACACAACAGCCTCAGGTGTCAGTTCTCAGGGACTTTTGTTTGAGATAGTCTCTCATTGGTCTCATTTCACCATGTAGGCCAGGCTAGCTCACCCTCAAGCTTCCAGGGACTGCCATGTCTCTGCCTCCCATCTTGATGTCATTGGGATTACAGGTGTGTGCCTAGATTTTTACATGGCTTCAGGGAATCTAAACTCAGGTCTTCATGCTTTATAAGCAAAGTATTTTACTAACTGAGCTATCTCCCCAGCCATTTTTTTTTTCCCTCCTTGCAAGGACACCCGTCATGTTGAATATTGGATTAGAGGCCACTCTACTACAAGTAACTTACTTAACCCTTAACAGTAAGTTACATCTTACTGTAACTACATTTATAAAAACTGTAATTCCAGGGGCTGGAGAGATGGCTCAGCGGTTAAGAACACTGGTTGTCCTTGCAGAAGACCTGGGTTCGAATCCCAACACCCACATGGCAGCTAACAACTATCCATAACTCCAGTTCCAGGGGATCCGACAGCCTCTTCTGACCTCCTCGGGCATTGCACGACACGGGTACACTTACATACATGCAGGCAATACACACATACACATAAAATAAAAATAATTTAAAAAAAAAAAACAACTGTAATTCCAGATCAAGTCACATTCTGGGCCATTGGAGTTAGAACTTCAAACATGTCTTTCAATTCAGGTGCACAATAAAAACCCACTCTAGGTGCTCAGAGGTAGGTTCTGTTTCTGTCTGTTTTGCAGGCAGAAGGCAGAGGCAATTTGGCTACAGAACTGGCCTCATGGACTAGTAAGGCAGGGCCATATGGTCCCCAAATCACCACAATCCAAGAGACAGCTGGTGCTGTTCCGTCTCACAGATGAAAGAAGTGCACAGAGAGGGAGCACAACCACTCTAGACTGTCAGAGAGAAGAGCAGCAGTGGTTCTGTAAGCAGCTACAAGATTAGTCTCTCAGGCTAACCTCAGGTTTCCTTCTCAGAAGAGCCATACTGGACCTTTGGGCCCTTCCCCTTCCTTTATTCATCCACTCTCCAAGTATTTGTCCCATGAAAGATGGTAAAGAATGGTCCCATTTCTGAACCCCTTTGCTCAGACAGGTGCATGTTCTTGGAGTTAAGCTGCTCTGTCAGTCAAAGGGATAGCTCATGGAAGTGGGAAGACTGGCAGGCACATGAACCTTGCCCTTCCCCAAGGGAGTAAGCCCATGGTCCTTAGTCTCAGCATCATTCATGAGTCTTCTGCAGATATCTGAGATCTGTGACAGTGGCCCCTACTTCCCCCAACAGCCTCCAATCTGAATCTACTACCACCTCTGTACCCCTGAGTAAATGCCTTTGCTTCCTTGGTGCCCATGAACTCCATCCTCCCTGCCATGGTTGTTAGGATCACAGTGTAGTAGACAACTCACAGGCAGCTAGCTCCAGAGCCATGTCCATCCTGAACCCCACAGCCCCATGGCTCAGGGGGCAATGCTCTGTGACCATGTTCCATGAATATGAGGCATGTGCAAACGGTATTGCTAACTGATTAGGGAAAAATATTTTAGATCCAGGTGGTAAAAAGTGACTCATGCTCCAAGGTGGGATAGAACTGACCATTTCATGCTCAGAAGCTTTGGGGGTGGGAAATGAGGGGAGGCCCCTAAATTCTGTCCTCTTAAGGGGAGACAGAGCAGCACAGCAGCACTTAGGAGCTAGGGAACTAAGGCAGTTCTGAGGGTAACAGAAAGAAGCTGCTGGATCTTCTGAGGAGATGACAAGGGGCCTTGCTACCTGCAAGCCTCAAGAGTATTCAGGAAGAAAGCCAGGCCTAGAAGGACTGGAGCAGGAGGGAGGAAGCTGCCTGGGAAAGGTACCTGCTGAGATAACAAGTAAATATGGCCTAAGCTAGGGACCAGACCCTACAGCCTAGGGGTTTGCAGGGCCTCTAAGCTGGGGTATAGGTGCAGGAGAGGAACAGACTGGCAGCAGGCCTTAGAAAGGTGAGCCTTTGGTTCCCAGCCATATGGGGTATGGAACAGACACTTGTCTTGAGGGAACCCAGATAGAAGGGGCTAGTGTTGTTTTTACAGTAATGAAGTGGGAGGAGGAAGGGTGTGGAAGTCATTGATAGCTGCCAGCAGTAGCAAATGGCCTACCTGTGGATGGGCTGAGGAGGATCCTTTAGGTGCAGTGGAGTGCAGAGCCTCAGGTCAGTGGAACTTCATGTGATTAAGGAAGAACTAGGAGTTACTTGATGTTCACACTAGTGATTAATGATGAGAAAGGGGTAAAAAACCTGGACTGGCAGCTGGACAGGGTGGCACCAAGCTCCCCAGGAACCTTCTTAGACTCTATGTGTGTCCACCCAAGCAGACCTTAAAATGTGTCCTCAAACTTTAGTAGAGTACTTTATTAGGTCTTCTGTTTTCCAGCTATCATAATGGATTTGTTTTGTTCTCTTCTAGCATTTTCTCTTACATGTGGACATGGGTAGGTGTCATCATTACTTGTGGATCTGAATTTCATATATAGGCTACATTTGCACATGTGTACACACATGGTCACTGGTACCTCACAGACCATCATTCTCTGCTTCCTGTCCCCACAGCCTAAGTCTTGTGGGTACAAAGGGCTTAGAATATATTGGTCTACAAGCTCTTTTTTTCAGATTTTAACTGGTATCTCCTCCAGGACCATAAGTCAGAGCTCTGGCCTCTGGGCTCTGCTCATCCCTTTCCTTTCTTCCCCACTTACTGTTAGTGGTTTTGTTGTCACATGTTTGGGTCCCTGAGCACTGCATAGCTTACCCTGTAATTATCTAGACGTGATTTTTATCTCCTGCCACATTACAGGCTCCTTCTAACCCTTGAGGTAGATGTTTCTTAGGTACCCAGCAGCATCCTCTAGCCAAGTTTAGGAGTTCCAGAATCAGGGCTGGTATTCATGGTACAGTGACAAAACTGAGGGCCTTCAGGACACATCCATGGGTGGGACCCTGGAATGAGGTGGAAGACTTGTCCAGGAAGGAGGTGCTCGTGGCTGAAGGCCAAGCATTGTCTTTGTCTCCATGGCCGGAAGCCACCTCCCTGCCCCAGCAGCAGCAGCAGCCAGTGGGCAGGAAACCGAGCATGACCTCACCAGGACCTTACCAGGACTAAAGAGAGCAAGCACCCTCTCCCTGCCCTGAAATGGGAAAACCCAGTGACTGGCAGGAAATGCCCAAAGGCAGAGGAACTCATTACTCAAAAATGCTCTCTTTATTATTTGGGAGTGGGATGTGTAGCAAGAGTGTGATAGGAGTCCAACCCAGAGCTCAGCATGTTGGGCAAATGCTCTGTCATCGAACTGTACCCCATCTTAGCTGTTTGCTTTTCAGAAGCAGTTCCAGAGGTCTCTCCCTGAGTCAGCCAAGCATGATGGTGCATGACTGTAATCCCAGTACTCTACCCTGAGAGGCAGAGGTAGGATTAGGAGTTCAGGATCAGCCTCGGCTACATAGCAAGCTTGAAGACAGCCTGGACGACATGACACCCTGTGTTTTAAAAAAAAAAATCAGTAAGCCGGGCGTGGCGGAGCACACCTTTAGTTCCAGCGCTTGGGAGGTAGAGGCAGACAGATCTCTCTGAGTTCAAGGCCAGCCTGGTCTACATAGCTCGTTCCAGGCCAGCTGGGGCTACAGGGAGAACCTGTCTCAAAAAGACCCCCCAAAAAAAATAATAAAAATAAAGATCAGTAAAAGGGCTAGGAAGATGGCTTGAGATTGTTTGCTGAAGCCGGGCATGGTGGCACATACCCTTAATCCTAACACTCAGGAGGCAGAGGCATGTGGATCTCTGTGAGTTCAAGGTCAGCCTAGTCTACATAGCAAGTTCCAAATCAGCTGGGACTAAAAAGTGCTTGCTGTGCAATCCTGAGGACCTGAGTTTGAATCCTCAGCACCCATATAAAAGTTGGGGGTGTCTGCATATGCCTGTAATCCTGGTGTTGCAGGATAAAGACAGGCAGATCCCAGAAGCTCACTAGCCACCCTATTCCAAATGATGAGCTTTTAGGTTCAGTGAGAGACTCTGTCTCAAAGGAATACAGTGGTGAGTGATAGAGCAGGACACACAGTGTCCTCCTCTAACCTCTGTAGGTATGTGTGGGTGTGGGTCTGTGTATACATGCATGCATACCCCACATACACACAAGCCAGGCATGTGTGTGCCAAATATCAGACTCATCACAGCCTCATAGGATGAAGGCCAGATGGATTAGAGAGATTCAGCAGAGCTGGGTCCTCCTGACAGTCTGCACTCCTGTCATAGGCAGTCTGATAGATAAAGTAGGGGATGGATGAATCTGGTTGATCGGGAGAAAGCACCAGGACACAGATAAAACTCCAGCGGAATAGAGTTTATTAGCAAAGGAACACATGGGACAGATTCCCTTCCGGGCATGGAAAATGTCTGCCCCAGGTCATGAGCTGTGATCTTTTATAGGGGGAGGCTTCTGGGAGTGGTACAGAAGGCGGGAAGATGTATGTATTTTTTTTAAGTTGGGGGGTGGGGAGCGGGAGAGCAGGACTGTTAAAACCTGCCCTCTTTAGAAATCAAAGGGGAAGCCTGCTGTATTGGCCAAACAGTGGAGAAAAGTCTGCTTCTCTTGACTTCAAAGACCAGGGCGCTTATTAACTTGGTCCCCTTTTCTCAGGGGCTTGTGAGGTCCCTGAGGTCCTGTTGGTAAGGGGGTGGGGCTTAACACTCCTGATGGACGGGGCCCCCTGGGGACAGAAGAGAACATCCCTGTCATATCCTCATGGCTTTCTCCCCATGTGTGTATGTGTCTGTATTTCCCCTCTTTTCCCAAAGAAGTCAATCATATAGAAGCAGGGGCCCAGCCCACTCAATTATGACTTCATTGAGCCCATCTGAAACACTGGGTGTTCAGCCTTCCACATGTGAATATGGGGGTATGGTACAGTTTTATGACATGCCCTTACCCAAGTCACCAACTTAAACATCTGGGCAGGTTCTTGGCTAGTGAGGCTTACATGCCTCGGGGATACCTTCCCAGTATATCCTATTGGATGATGTGCATCTGCCTATGGGTGTTGTGCAGACATCTATTTCCAGCTCCCTGAGGGCAGAGATCACTTGCTCATAGTGATGGAGGTGAGATGCAAGCCATAGTCTACATCCCAAGCTGGAGTGTGCCCAGCTTAGGTACCCCAGCCCTACCTCTCCTATCTCCTCCCTAGGAACGTTCCACCCCCACTTGCTGCAGCTCTGACCCACGAGGCGATCTCCCAGCTGCTACAAACAGACCTTTCTGAATTCAAGAAGTTGCCTGAACAAAAAGAGGAGGATCAGGATGAGGAAGAAGAGAAAGTCCTTGTAACCTGTGAGTTCCCTTTCCTCTCTTATGACTCTGGAGCTGCTTAGCAAGTAACAGTCAGAATGACATTAAGGGTCAGTGCCAGAGTACTATGAAGGCAGCAAGGTCAAAGTACAGAGAAAACACAAAATGGCAGCAGGAAGCCTGCAGTAGGAACTATGCCCAGTGCCCAGCCCAGAGCCAACTAGTGAGACAGGCATCTGGTGGGCACCAGGCACCACCTGTGTCTTACCTCACGTAAACTTTAGAACCCTTGGAAACAAGTGATGTTTGTTCTGCTTTACACATGGGGAATCTGAGGTGCTGGCTCACAGCCAGGCAGCCAACTTGCTGCTCGTGTAACATATACTTACTACTATCCCTCAGCTGACCTGAGGACAGGCAGCAGAGTGGTATGTTTGCCCATCCATTGCAGGGTACATCATTGTGTTCTAGGTGACAGAAAACACCAGAACTGCCTTGATTTACCTTAGTTGGACCATTAGGTGTCAGCATTCATAATCTTTGTGTGATGATAGCAATAGATGTGTATCATTGAGCCAGGCCCTGCAGTGGCACAGCATACATAATCAGAGGAAGCCAGAAACTAGAGATGAGTGCCAAGAGACCACAAAGCCACTTGGCAGAGAAAATGCTGCCTCTTACTCTGCGTAACTCTTTCCTAGTTAGTCCTTTTCATTCCTTTTCACCGAGGTGGTGTTGGTTTACATTAGACAAGAAGTACCAGAAAGGAAAATGGTAGGTCACAGGAGATGACCCACAAGGGGCTTGTTTTCCAGGTGGTAGAAAGCAGATTTTCCCATTGCTATTCCTTTTGTGTGACTTTAAACTCAGCATTAGTGCATGTGTGGAAGGAAAAGCAAGGAACACAGTAGAAGAAAAGAGAAACAAGCATGCAGCCTCTAGCACCAGTGCATACCAGCCATTCCCCCTCCCTCTGGTCCCTGCCAACCTCCATCCCAGCATGGCTTTGTCTCCCTGCCTGAGAGACAGCTGTCCCAGTGACAGGCAGCTATTGTTCTCTGCAAAGCCATCAGGCTTCAGGCCTGGTGGCAGCTGCCACCAAGGCCCCACAAAGAAAGCACCCCACCTTCCAACCCCACCCCTATTACCCCTTCAAGCAGGAGACAGTGTCACCTGCTGGTGGGAAGAAGAACTTCTGCAGTTGGCAAGGCCAAGCCCTACACCAGAGGCCTGAGAAGGGAGGGACACAGCCAGAGGGAAATTGCAGCCTGCTCTGCCCTGCCAGTCTATCCCAGGCCTGAACTAGTGGCCTTGAGCCCTCTTGGCAAGTCTGTATTCTCCAAGCCAGCCTTGCCCAACTGTACCTGCACAGACTGTGAGGCTTATTGCTACACCACAGGAAGAGATGTGATTTTAGCATCTCTGTGCCTACCTGACAGCTCCTCCCAGTGATAGTTGTGTAGACAGACCTCCCAGGCAGTTTCTGAGGTACAGGACTATAGCCCTTGACCAGAGCAGCAGGCCCAGACTTCAAGAGCCCAAGGACTAGGCATTGCTGTAGGGCTTGTCATCCTCACTTTTAATTGCTGTTTGCTTGAGCAAGGTTCAAGTCCAAACCTACTGATGGAAATAGAAGCAATGTGACCCAAGGCAAGAGAGGAAGCAGCCCAGGTCTGGATACCCCCATGCTCCAAACCTAAGTGTCAGCAGTTTCCAGAAGCAAGAAGGAACCCACAGCAGCATTCCAGGTGGTTTTAGGAATATCCCCTTCTATAGAAGAGAGGAGAGAGCCTGGGAAGTGATGCAGTTGAAGACTAGATGAACAAGGAACTCCCAAGTTCATCATAAGGTACACTAAGTCAGATGTAGGCTGGGCCCAACAAAGTCAATTCTCCCGCTCCTCAGCCTTTCCCTGCCAGGCCCATGGCTATTGTCAAGAGCTTACACGTGCCCGGTCCTGGACATGGTGGCAGCAGCAGATGCTAGCTTCTGCCCCCAGCCTTGATGGAGGATTCTGAATGGGCTCATCCTTCTGTGGCCTCCTGTGTTCACAGACCTTCTGGCCTTTGCTCTTCTTCTTGGCTTCCCCTGGCCTTAGCTCTTTTCCTATTCCACAGCCATATTCCTGGCTAAGAACACTTCTCCCAGTTCTCCATGTCCAGTTGGTAGGGCCTGTGATGCTTGGACTCTGTCTTGTTTTCAGTTGCCTGAACTTGAACACCCCTCTTAAGTGATGACTCTGACTCATTTATACCTGCCACATGCACCAGGACTGACAGGAGTCCTGGAAGAGCATTGTGCATTGGAATGAAGTGAGGCCTGAAAGCTTAGCTCCTGAGTCTCCTTTGGACTCTGTCCTTGGTGATCTTTTCTTTAGAAGCTAGGCTTTGTGGGACTTTTTTCTTTTAAAATCAATGTTGTAGGGTATATTATTTGTTGTTATGTAAGGAATTGGTCCCACCTTTAATGGCTTAAAACAACAGGCCCATGATTTCTCTGAGTCCTTAATTAGGTGGGTGATTTGGCTCAGGGTTTCCCGAGGTTGTGGGGATATGGATGTCCCTGCTCTGGAAAATCTGTTGCCAAGATGTTCTGTCACAGGGGAGGAAGCATGTGTGTAAGGAGGAGCCCACAGCACCCTTGGGCATGAAACCTCAGGTGGCCACTCCCACCTCATTCTGTTCAGCAGCTTACCAGGTCTGATACTTGGGGAACTGACTTGAGCTCCACCCACTGAAAGGAGAAACAACAGAAACTCAAAACAACTATTTGTAATGGAAAAATGGAAAAGCCTTCAGACATTGTACATATAGAAAAAAACTGTGCCCACAGAACCAGCCCTTCCAGAGACCTACTGCCTACATCTTGACTATGCAAATGTCATTTCTGCCCTTTTTTTCTGGGACCAAGGAGGTTTTTTGTGTACTTGTAACTAATCTATATCGCATTTGCTACCCTTTTCTCATTTAAAATTATGACAAACATTGTACATTCTTGTAAACTTTGTAAAAAGGTATTTCTGTGTTGCCACTTAGGTTTTTGTTTCTGATGCTAGGGATCTCACCCAAAGCCTCTGCCATGCTAGCAAATACTCGATCAATGTGCTACATCCCCAGCCATACTTCTTTTTTTTTTTTTTTAATGAACTTTGTTTTGAAATAATCATATGTGCACATGTAATTAATTGTAAGAAATAATGCAGAGCCATCTCCGGTGACATTGTGCAAAGCTGGTAGTATATCACCTACAAGATCTTAACATAGTCAAACAGGACAGTTTCACAACCACAAGGACACTTCTTAGCACCCTCTAACTGGCCACCCTGACACTCCTCTCCCATCATACCCTGGTCCTAACTACTGGCAATGACTAATTTTCTCCACTTCTATAATGTCATTTCAAGAATGCCTGTTGGTGGAATTATATAATATCTAACATTTATGGATCAATGGTTTTCACTCAGCATAATTCTCTGGAGACTGACGTAGGTGGTTCCACTTACTAGTAGCTCTTTCTGTCCATTGCTAAGTCATAATCCAAGGTATAGCCATTTAACTATCTGTAGATTGAAAAAAATCTGGGCAGATCAAGCAGGTATGATTCATGTATAAGTTCTTGTGTGAATAGTCTGCATTTTTCTGGGATTGATGCCTAAGGTTTACTTGCTAGATTATATGGTAGTGCCTGATTAGTTAAGGAAAAATCATTTTTAATAGCAGCTTAATTTTTTTCATCAAGAGAATAGACCAGAATTCATTTATTCCTCTGTCATTGAACATACAGCATTTCTTTTTCAAAAAATATTTTATTATTTTTATTTTATATGTATGAGTGTTTTGCCTACATGTAGGTAAGTACACCTGTGTCATGCAATGGCTGCAAACATCAGAAGAGGACGTCAGATCCCCCGGAACTGGAGTTATGGACAGTTGTTAGCTACCATGTGGATGCTGGGAGACAAACCTGAGTCCTCTGCATCCAGTGTGCTTAACTGCTGAGCCATCTCTTCAGCCCTAGCACTTCCAATTAATGGGCAACTACCAGACATTTCTCATCACCAGCACCAAGCTATCATGCAGGTTTTTTAGGTTGCTGTGCTCAGCATGGGGGTCCATGGAGGCTGGTGGGAGGGGCTATCTCAAAAGCCTAGGGACATGGCAAAAAATGGATGTCGGAGAGTCAGTGAGGCCTTAGCTGAATAGTTTGTACTTTCCTAAAAATTCCCCCATCATCCCCATCAGTACTGGATGCCAAAGGCCTGGCACGAAGTTTCTTTAACCAACTGTGGGAAGTATGTAACCAGTGGCAGAAGCAGGTGCCATCGATTGCCCAGACCCCACAGCGGCAGTGGCTGGTATCCATCCATGCCATCCGGAATACCCGCCGCAAGATGGAGGATCGGCATGTGTCCCTTCCTACTTTCAACCACCTCTTCGGCTTGTCTGTGAGTGTTCTACCTTCCTGGGGATAAGCAGTATAACATAGGGCGCCTAGAGCATGAGTTGGGGACTCTGAGTGCCAAGATAACTGCTGACCAAAACTGAGCCTGGGGAAATAGTGAGAAGCTGCTGTCTTGGGGCTGAGTGCTGGGCAGCTCTCAGAGCACTGCCCTGGACCTTTGGGCCTGGTTTCCAGGCACCTTGCTTTCCACATCCAAAGACTGAAGAAAGGCAGCCATTGATTATGTCTTTTTAAGAAGAGCCAGGTGCCAGGTTCAGACTTGAATTGCTAAGCCCTGCTCAGCCTCCAGCAGCAGAAGCCTCTGCATCCCATCTCATGTTATACTTGCAACAACCTGGAACACTGGTGAAAATGAGGCTCCCGGGGCTGTCCTCTTCCAAGTTTTGCTGCTTATAGTATTTGAGCCAGTTAACTAGTCCAATGGTAAGGGCCATGCTGACTCTTCCAGACCCTACCTTTCTAGGATCTGTTTTGCTATAAAAGGATACCTGAGGCTGGGTCCTTCAGAAGGAATCTATTTCTTACAGCTCTGGAGACTGGGAAGCCCAGGGTCAAGGGGCTGCCACTGAAGAGGGCCTGCCTACCAGTGGGGGCTCTGCAGAGCACCAGGGTAGTGGAGGCATCCCAGGACAAGATAGAAGTTTGCCAAGGAGAAAAGCCATTCCTTAATAGTCTATTCCTCCATAAGTAGATTAATCCCAGTTGCCTCCCAAAGGTCCCCTTTACAGATACCATTAACATAAGACTGTAGAGGTAAGGTTTCCAACACATGAATTGTGGGGCACAAGCACTGCAGCCGTAATACTACCTTAGTTGTTGCCTCAGCTGACCCCTCCCCAGATGAGAGCAGCTGGCTGGTAGTCTAGACTCAGTCAGATGCAGGGCTAGTTGGTCTGACTCCCACTCTACTCCTACCAGGACCCTGTAGACCGTGCCTATTTTGCTGTGTTTGATGGTCATGGAGGTGTGGATGCTGCAAGGTATGCTGCTGTTCATGTGCACGTCAATGCTTCCCACCAGCCAGAGCTGTCCACGGACCCAGCAGCAGCCCTCAAAGAAGCCTTCCGGCGCACTGATGAAATATTTCTCTGGAAAGCCAAGCGAGAGGTGAGAACTGGCAGCTAGCTCTAAAGTGGATTTGAGGAGCTGTTAGCATCAAAGAGTTCTGGTCTCCACAGAGCAAGAGAAACCCAAGTAGATGGTGGTACAGGAAGGGCTTCACCAAGCAATTCTGGCAATCATGTTTTTTTATTCCTTCAGGAGTGGGGCTCAGTTTTCATTTGAAGGGAGACAGCACAGAGCTTGTCCCTTGTATTAGTTTTTCATTACTGTAACAAAATTATTGATAAAAGCTAGATCACTTTATAAAGACAGGAGGTTTATATTGACTCACTGTTCTGGAATGCAAGCCCAAAGGGCCTTACTTGGTAGTGATCTTGCTGGCGGATTCCCAAAGTGGCTCATATGACAAGAGATAGGGAAGAATTGCATGCATATGTGCCTGTCTGCCTGTCTTCTAGCTTCCCTCCTCATAAAGCCACCAGGATCTAACCACAAGGGGCTCGGCCCTCTGCTGTATCCAATCATGGCCTCATCCAACCCCAAATACCTCTCAAAGCTTTCAGGCAACAAACCCCACCTCCCCACACACACCCAGGACCATAGTTTGTTGAAGTTTCTACTCTCTTGATACCTCACAATGGAAATTAAATTTCAACACATGAAGCTTTGAGGGACACACAAACCATAGCACCCCTGAGCCACCATGCTGGGGCCCTACAACATAGATTTGCAGGTGATCTGCCAACCCAGTGAAGGGCAGCCTGACTTATGATGCAGGCTGATCCTTCAGATGAGGATGCTGGAGACTACTACTTTGAAAGAAGAGGTGAGTGTTCACTGTTCCCACGAGCAGGAAGCACAGGGGAGAGAGGCAAGCATGGCCTCCAGGGAGTCTCAGTCCCAGCCAGCCGGGCAAGTCCTGGCAAGCTCAGAATTTAGTCATTTGAATAACCCCTGCCAGCTGAGCTACAAGGATGCCCCCCAACCGTCCAGGACCAGGCCTGACGTCATCCAAGGCAGGGAGAACTTGGGCCCTGTAGGTAAAGAAGAAAGTGTTAGGGGCTTGGGCTTCAAATTGTCTGGCGTGCCAATGAAAGGTACACTCACAGAGCAGGCATCTAAGTCTCTAGGAATTAGACAGCCCTAGGAGTGCCGGTCTCTCCATGACCAACAGGCCCCAGATGTCAATTCATCACAAAATACAGAAAATGTAAAACATGATTAACACTCCCAGTGCCCCTTGCTCAGCTGGTAATGGCAGTATCCACTAAGAGCTGCTCTTCTTGGAGTGATAGCATTGTGTGGGGCAAAGCACTTGTTTCAGAAAGAAGACTCGGAAGAAGACGTACAAACTAAACCTGACCTCACTGGGCCCTCCTAGCAGCCCGAAGGGCAGGTTCTAGTGCTATAGCCATTTTAGGCACTGGGAAACTAATGGTCAAACTGCCTGAGAAACCTGCCCCAGGGAGGAGACACCTGAGGAAAGGGACTCAGTCAGCACACACTGACCACAGACCTCAGGGAAGTTCAGCAGAGCCAGACTATATACCTCAACAGAAAGCCATGGGGCATCTAGAATTATAAGGTGGGGCCTAGTAGCCTCTGTCACATTCAGCAGATGAAGCATGCGGATGAGCTCAGGGGAGTTTCTAAAGCACTTAGTTCATTCCCTACCCTTCTTTGGCCCCCTTCTCTGGGGGTCAAACCTAGGGCTTCATGTGTGTTACACAAGTATTCTACCACTGATCTACACCTTCAGGCCCTTTTATTTATTTTTTTATTTTATCTTATTTTATTTCTAATTATATGTATATGGGAGAGGTGGAATGTGCATAAGTGGAGGTGCCCACAGAGGCCACAGGCATCTCAGATCCCCCAGGAGCTGGAGCTATAGGGATTTGTGAGTCACCTGACATGGTTGCAGGGAATTGAACTCAAGTCCTCTGGAAGAGCAACAACAAATGCTCTTAACTGCTGAGCCATCTCTTCACACCCCCCCTTTATTTTCTTTAATCAGAGTTATTGAGCTACAGTTCATCCCAGGCATAGTGGTATATACTTTTAATCCCCACACTCAAGAGGCAGAGGCAGGTAGAACTCTTGAGCTCCAGGCCAGCCTGGTTGACATAGTGAATTCCAGGTCAGTGGGCTATATAGTGAGACCCTGTCTCAAAACCAAAGAGACACAATACATACGTAATAAGTTGTACATGATTATAGTATGCAGTTGGGTAAATTTTGACTTGTTACATAGTCCCATGAAGCTCCTGCCTCAAAATTGAATGTATTCATCATAAACAAATCTTTTTTCTGCTCTGTGCTGTCCCTGTCCCCCTCTTGGCCTTCCATGTTCATCCCCAGTCTCCTTTGTCTATTTCTTGACAGGACAGGACAGGACAGTTTGCCAGTTCCAAAGTTACGTATGAAGAGGGTCGTGTAGGACATGTTCTCCATACAGCATAAACATCACATCCTGCAGCTATGGGGCTCTTTCATGTGGGACTAACAGTCCTCCTTAACCCTACGTGTCTCTCCCCCCGCCCCCTTGCAGCGACTGCAGAGTGGTACCACAGGCGTGTGTGCACTCATCGCAGGAACAACCCTGCACGTTGCCTGGCTCGGGGACTCCCAGGTCATCCTGGTGCAGCAGGGACAGGTAGTAAAACTGATGGAACCACACAAACCTGAGCGACAGGTAAGGGGTTCCCTCTATCCAAACCTCAGACATTATCAGGCTTCTGTTGTGCTGGGCACATGTTGGGAACCCAAGTCTGAGAACCTCATGGAGAAGCAGAATGTCAGGGTACCCCAGCTGGGTATTATTGGGGTTTACTGGGAGGGGTTCTAAAGACTCCTGGTGCTCCTACAGAGGGAGTGCTCCCTTGCCTGGCTAGAGTGTTCAGGGGATCTGATGTGAGCACCTTCCTGAGAGGACTGTGGGTCCCACTGATGTGAAGCCCAGAGTTGTAGGCAAGAGCTTGGCCTTCTGCCCCAAGAGGCAGCCTAGGAAGTAGAGCCAGCTCAGCCTAGCAGGTCCTGAAACATACATAGGCAAGGAACAGATGGCTACTGGCTGGGAGTGAGCAAAGAAACCACTTGCACTGGGTCTGGGAGGGCTCAGGCCTGAGGCTTCAGTAGGCAGAGGCCACCCTGGAATCCCAGAACTCTAAGATCACTCAGTAGTTTGAGTCTCAAGGTTCTCTCTTGGACATGTAGGTGATAAGTGCTCAGACACTGTCTAACAAATATGTCTAGTCTGTCTCTTGGAGGCAGAGGGAACACTTAGAATCAAGGACCGCCTAATTAGTTGTATACTATTGGACCACCCCCACATCAGCACATAAAGAGCTTTTCTTAAAGATACATGGCATAGCCTTCCATTCACAGTCTGGTCCTTATGGATAGTCACCAAGAGAGATCCTCTTTCAGTTCTGAAAATATGGCAACCATTCTTAACTTTGAATGTCACATTGGTATAACTATAGAACAAGTTTCTTGAAGCAGAGCTGCTAAGTCATAGTAGACACTATAGTCTTGGAGATTTGCCCAACTTCTGTCCTCAGGCTAGACCAACCTGGGCTAAGGTGTGCAACTATAAGGGTTCATTCCCACAGGCCCACCAGGCCATGGAGAACGCCTATCTGTTTCCTGACATTTCCTGGAGAGAAATGAACAAACTACCCCAGATACAGCACCAATGGCAGACCAAAGAATCAGTTCACCCAAGCCTAGCTCAGTGAACCAGTCCATTTATTGAGGTTATTTACAGGAGAGTTGAAGACAGCTGCATTTTAGTGTCCATGAGAGAACACCTCGCTCTCAGAGGGGCAAAAGGTTGCACTCAACTATTAACAGCAGCCTTCAGGAGACAGATTTGGCAGGCTCATGAAAGCTATATCCCTAGAGCTTCCCATACAGCTGCAGGCTGCTCAGGCAAACGGCTTCTCTCTCCTCCCTGGCAATTGTTAGTGCTTATGTAATGGTAGGAAGGGGCCTTGGGAATCTCATAATGTTCTGAGCTTATAAGCCCTGTGAGCTACTCTCCTCCTTGGAGAAAGAGTATTTCAATTGGAAGGAAATTGCTGCATACCATCTTAAAAGGCAAGAATGCCTCCAGGTGGCAGTTTGATTTATTTTTCTCTTCTAGAGTGAGTTTGGTTTTTTTGAGACAAGTTTTTCTATGTAGTCCTACCTGGCCTGGAACTTGCCCCACCATCCTCTACCTAGGAGCTCTTTCTAGTGGAGAAGGAGGCCATAGCAGCGAGGATGCAAGACCCAGGTCCAGAGCTGGGAAGAGCACGGCAGAAAACTATGGGGGTGAGATGTGGGCTGAAGCTTGAAGGTGGATGTGACCTCAGCAAGTCAGTGGTATCCATGAGAGAAGCAGCCAGGGAACTCCAAAGCCACTGACCTGCACCTACTGTGAGCCTACCATGGAAGAATTCTGTGAGGAATCACTAGAAGCTCTCACAACATCCAGACCACTAGAGGGCAAGGACTGGTGTTAAAAGAGTGAGGGTGTGAGGGTTATAGGTGTCATCTGCAGTTACAGGTCACTACAGGTTAGTCGCATCAAGGACCTACCTACAAGGTGTCTTCAGGAGGGAGGAGTCCAGGCTTTGAGTTAGAGATGTGGATGGGACCTGTGGAATCCAAAAGGATTGCTGTGAGTGGTGCTGAGGCCTTGTGGTGCACAGCCCTGATCCCAGGGTAAAGGGTGACTAAAGTGACTATTAATGGGAACTGCTGGGCCATCAGCTCAAACTTTGGCTGCATATAAGCTATTTTAAGAAGGTGAAGAGGCCAAGGCAGGAGGAACAGAGACAATTGCCACAAAGGGGTGGGTGTCAGAAGACAAGGCCATGATGGGTGCCTTGAGCCTGGAACAAGTGTGGGGATAGGGGAAGGCTATGATTAGTGCTGACTGAGGAGGGAATCACTGAAAGAAGAAGGACCAGACACAGGACCTGTGTTACAGGGCCACGATCAGCAAGGCCAGCCAGTCTAGCACATTACTCTGCCGCCCATGCAGACAGGGTGGGCCTGTTGGCATAGAGGCCCTGGCTAGTGGTTTCTATTTTACTTGTCAGGGTTACTGGGCCAGGTGCCCAGCTCTGCCCTTGTCCCCACAGCTGACTCTCAGGGCCTGGAGCTTCCCGAAGGAAGGTTCTGCACCTTAGAAGACCTTAGCTCCCTGTTTTATGGCCTCCTCGGGGAGACCCTATCCCAAGCAAGCTGTGAAGTCAGGAGGTTTACCCAACAAGTGAAATAGGTATATGAATACTCTTATTTATCCAGTAGATGTGCAAGATGCCTCATCCCAGAGGGGAAAAAGGGTGCACTCAGCTATTAACACAGCCTTCAGGAGATAGACTTGACATCTGGGAGGACTGGAGGGGACTGACCAAAGAGAGTATCAAGGGACTTGTGTCTAGTCCAAGCCTCTGTCCATCCTCTTTGCAATTAGGGGAGCACCATGGTCCTCTGGCAAGCAGAGGCAGTGCCTGGAGGTGCATGAGAAGGAAGATTAGGAAGGGGTGGGCAAGGGGTTGCCCCTCATGGCCTGGTACAAGTTCAGTGAATCTTGCCATGTGGCCTCATGTGCACATTACATGCTTGATCCCAATGGTTTTCAAGTAGAGACAGCAGCCCCAGGTTAAAGCTGAGGCAATAGAGAGGTCCACCCTCCGAATCTGGGCTGACACCATTCTGCTGCTCCAGGAACACCTCCTTGACCCAAACACTGCTTGGGGATGCATCATAGCTGGTTGTGTGGGTGGCCCTTCTGCTGTCACTGTCCCTTAGCCATTCCCACAGGTGAAGGATAGTTAGGTTAGTTACAGTTGACCTTATCTATGTTCAGTGGTGTATGGTTTGGGTATATAGCTGAACCTCCCAACTTTGTTCAAGTACTATGGCTTCAAATGTGTCTTAGGAATAACGCAAGCTCTGCTTATGTGGTGGCTTTGGAGTCCAGTCCCTTGCCACCTAGTCTTATCCAGGCCTCTGACCTATGACTGTTTCTCTGCAGGATGAGAAAGAACGCATTGAAGCCCTGGGCGGCTTCGTGTCTTTCATGGACTGCTGGAGAGTCAACGGCACCTTAGCAGTCTCTAGAGCCATTGGTAAGGGGTTGCACAGGTGCAGGGTGGGAAACCACAGGTTTACACAGGGTTAGAACAAAATAATGTGTCCAAAGGGATTTGCAGCATATAGACTTTCTAGACTTACAGTGGAGCAGCCTCTAAATAAACCCATGATAAACTGAAAATGTTTTATGTCCAGAATGTGATCCACCCTAGTGCACACCCCAGCTCAGCATCAGTCTAGGGCAATGACAGCAATTGCCTCCCAGGATTGCCAGCTGACTGTGAGCCGAAATTCCTTAAGTTGAGGGGGTGTGGCTCACTTGGTAGAGTGCTTACCTAGCAAGCATAAAGACCTGGGTTCAGTCCTCAGCTCTACTACCAGGTATGGTTGCACACACCTGTAATTCCAGCACTCAGGAGGTGGATGCAGGCGGATCACAAATTCAAGGTCATCCTGGGCTACACAGGGAATATGAAGCCAGCCTGGTCTAGAGATCTTATCTCAAAAATAATAAGCCAGGCGTGGTGGCGCTCGCCTGTAGTCCCAGCACTTGGGAGGCAGAGACAGGCGGATCTCTGTGAGTTCAAGGCCAGCCTGGTCTACATAGTGAGTTCCAGGACAGCTGGGGCTACAGGGAGATCCTGCTTCAAAAAGACAAAAAAATAATAATAATAATAGTAATAATAGTAATAAATAATGATAATGATAGGTAGAAACATTGGAAACCAGAGGCCCTCTATTCTAGGGTTCTATTACAAACAAGACTATAACTGGAATAGGGCAGATTTGGGGACTGTAGCTTCAAACAGCTGAGAATTTTTCCATGTCCCACCAATAATTGTAGTAAAGATTATTCCCCCACTGGAAAGATTTTATTATTAACTGTTTATTAAAACAGGTCCCTCTAAAATACAGTAAGAAACCATTAGCCAGGGTTAAATTTTCCATAAATGAGGCTCTCTCAACCCATTCATGCTAATGATTCTCTTTTCTCAAAAAAATAAAATAAATGCTGAAGATCCTTTTTTCCTCTTGGAAAGTAGCTTCATTTCCCATTTTCTCAGTATTCCTTCACTGCTGGGACTCAACCCAAGAATAATCCCTCCATCCCCCTGTGACATGTACCCCTCACACTCTCCTGGAGTGTATTGTTGGCTCTTTCCTCATGTTGCTGCAGCCACTGTATCTCTGGATACATGGAAGATGGACAGCCATTGCTGGAGTAGAGCTCTCTGCAGTAGAGCTGAGGGATGGCCCTGCTCCAAAGTGGGTGGAAAGCATTAGGCAGGTTTGAATCTGAATACAGGGCTTGAGAGCCTGCTGGGCTCTGCCAGCATGCCTTTGGGGCTGGGGATGGATAGTGAGGTTGGGCCTTAGGCATATGGGAAGCAAGAAACAAGGCTCTTCTGTCCATTCATTCCTAGGGGACGTCTTCCAGAAGCCCTATGTGTCTGGTGAGGCAGATGCAGCCTCCCGAGAACTGACAGGCTCCGAGGACTACCTGTTGCTTGCCTGTGACGGCTTCTTTGATGTTGTCCCCCACCAGGAAGTTACCAGCCTCGTCCACAGCCACTTGGTCAGACAAAAGGGCAGTGGGTTCCATGTCGCTGAGGAGCTGGTGGCAGTGGCCCGGGAGCGGGGCTCCCATGACAATATTACAGTCATGGTGGTCTTCTTCAGGGACCCCTGGGAGCTGCTAGAGAGTGGAGCCCAGGGTACAGGGGATGTCCAAGCAGATTCAGGAAGCCAGGACTTGCCCTCTGGGCTCTCAGAGCTTGAGACCAATACCTCACAGAGAAGTTAAATGGTCCAGGCCCCCTGCCCCATCCTGATCCTCCCCAAGCCCTTGCGATCTTCCCCTTCAGAGACCTTAGGACCCAACAAGGTGTAGTGGGCAGGGGTGCCCACCCTCACAGCCCTCTGTCAGCACCCCAGTCCCTCATGTTGCCTGCTGCAGCCTGTCTTCATAGCTACAGAACTGCAATAGGCAGCACTGAGATCCACTCTCAGAAGGAAGCATAGGAAAATGACCTCACCAAAGAGAAGATGGCTCAGAAGTACGCTACTCTTACTCCCAGGACTAGGACCAGAAACCACAGGCGTCTGCTGGCAACCTGGTCAAAAACACGGGTTATGTCTTGGGGGAACCTCTCACCGACCTTTTAAGCTCATCCTGAGGTTAAGCCTCGCAGCTTCTCATGGCTCCTCTCTGTGCCCATGGCTGGGGAGGATTTTGTTGACTGATAGGCTTGCTTGACCATGCTGCTTCCCAAAGAGGAGAGATGGGCTTTGCTGGAAAGAGCACCAGGGGACCTGCCCACTGTTGCCACTCATAGCCGATGTCCTAGGGCCATCAGGGCCTTCCAGACCGCTCTCTTTCCCTTGAGCATCCTGGGAAGGTCAAATCAGACATGTGTATGTCTTCTGTTTATGTGTTTAGATGTATTACAGGGAACAGTCTAATCCAGAATCAGTATTCAGGTTTTATCTTCTTTTGTCAGTGCCAAGATGACCCACAGTGTCATGTAATTTAAGCAGAACTTAGCATTTATTTTATTCCTTAGGAAATTTTTAAGTATATTACTTTTTTGTGTGTGGAAACATTTGCAGTATTAACTGATATTTTTTTTCTACATCAAGATTGAAACAGACGTTTCCATGTTGTGTTAATAAGCCACTTAAGTGCCTTAAACAGCTTTTGGGGAGGTGAGAACTGCTGGGCCCACTGTGGATCCTGATAGGCAGACATGTTGAGGTGCTGGGAAGGCATGCTTTGGGCTAAGAAAGTCATTTTATCTCTTTGTGGCTGTGAAGGCCTGTGGCCTGGACACTGAGGTGACACTGGCTTCCTGGCCCACCCAAAGTCTGACTGCATCTAGACTCTGGGACTAGAATGTTTCAGAAGGTCTCAGTATATTTGTAGCCACACTGAGTCATTGAAGACAGTGCTTAATTAAGGAACTTGGATAAACCCAGTAGCCCACCTCCTTGGGGAAGCTGCTAGCAGTCTGCTAGCAACAGCCCACATCTGGCTCCTATGGCTGGTGTCCATCCCTGTTGAACTTTGTCCTCTATCTGAGAAGCTTGAGAGACCTCTGAATGCCTAGTGCAATGGATAGGAGGCTCAGCAACAATACCTAGATGCCTTGGGGAGCTCCTGTGGTATGTGAAGTTAGGCAGGGAAGCCAGGTAGAGGGAGGACATCTGAAGTAGGACTAAAGAGGCCCCCAGAGAGCAGCCTCCAAAGGAAAGGCAGAGCATGGGTCAGGACTGCTCCAGGCCACACTGGCAGGTCCAGAGAACAATGGGTGGCTTAGCAGACTCTTGGGGAGGGTAAAAGTGGGAGGAAGCTTGGCTGTGAGGTCCCCATGGAAATGATCCTAGTCTACCTGTAGAGAGAAGAGCTCCAGCAAGACCTTCAGAGCTTTGCTCAGAGCATCCATGCCCTTCTCAGAAGAGGCAAAGGAATTCACACTCTTGCCAGCATCTGAGGCAAGTTCACTCTCCAGCAGGCGGGTTAGGGAGCCAGCTTTGGGGGGCACACTACCTGTAAGCTTGGTGTTCAGCCCATTCCCAGAGCAGGGATGAAGGACCTGGTGCCCTATAGTTGATTCCCCGCTCAAAGTCTCCTGATAGGAAGCGTCTTAAGCATGTGGTCACTCAGAGAATGACTGGCCACCAACAATGGACTGGGTACTGCTGACCTTGAAGGCCTGGCTGCCCTCTGGAGGCCAGAATCCAAGGTCTAGGTGCCATCTCAACATAGGAATATGGTTGTTGGGCCAGCCTGCCTGTGGCAATGACCTTGAGAGAGGAAGCTATTGACTTCTGATTTTCTCCCTTTTTTGCTAATCTTAATTCTGTTCATTGCTGCTAACACTGGAGTTTTGGCCTTCAGAGGTATGGATCACATCCTTTGGTCCAGTTTATACCCACATGTAGGGCCTCAGCAAAGAAGGAAGCCCCTTTCCCAGGCTTGTCTAAGTGCCTCCCCTACCTCTGAGCCCAACTGCAGTGGTCACAGCCAAGCCTCTGCTTGGCAGAGATCACAGCCAAGCCCCTGCCTGGTAGAGGTCTGGGACCAATGTTGGGCACTGCTCTATCCTTACCTAGAGAGCCCTGTGTTCTGCTGCTGAGAGCTAGCCTTGTGCTAGCTCCTAGGCACAGGGAAGGACCCTTGACTAGAGCTGGACCAGGAACCACCACTATCCATCTCTCAAGACTTCTTGGCCACCTCTTCAGGCCATCATCCCAAGACTAATGACAAGAGGGACTCTGGTCTGAAAACCTTGATTCCACTTTTCAAGTCCCAGCTTTGTCACCAGGTCATCAAGTTGTACCTTTCCAGGCCTCAGTTCCCCTTTGGTAATGCGTGGAGGGATGTACAGCATTTCCAGCAGGAAGTCTAAAGGTGCAGAAGCTGCTCGAGGTGAGCAGTTGCCAAAGCAGAGGGCCCCATCCCCCACCATAAGTAGAGAGGGGGGATTAAGTATTATTAGTGTCTATTCTTAAAATTAAGTGGGCTGGAAAAGAACTGAGTTACAGATGCCAGTGTCTTATACGGAATACAAAAGCTGAAACAGTCAGACTGCTTTTGCAGGTACAGCTGACTCCCAACTGAGGCCTGTGGGGGTGAGGGGTAGGAGGGTACAGCCTGGCTTTAAGGGTTTTTGGTAAGAATCCAGGATAAAAAATAGTGTGTTTTAAGAGACATAGAAGCAGAGTATCTGCAGCATAGCCTTTGGGGGGGGTGGTCTCAGGCCCCATGATGAGAGAGGCATAGGCACCCAGAGGCCTTGGGTAAGTCCCTGCCATTGACCATGGTCTGTCTGCTCCTACCCTCTTGGGTTCAGCATACAGCACCCCTCCCTCCCCATGGTGAGGTCCAGCATGGGCTTCCTGGTTACCTCAGCAGTATTCTCAGGGCCAGGAGGATGGCCCTGGCCCTGGCGCACACTACATGGAAATTGGGTCAACCTGTATTAAGCAAGCTGTGTTTGTGGTTTGATTCTGCCTCCATAGCCCCCAAGGGTCATTGTTTGGAGTCTAGTGCTTTCACTGGGCACTTTGCCAAATATACCAAGCTTTGCCAAATATACCAAGCTTTGCCATTCATGTGCCATGCAGGCCTTGCCAAGGGTTTATCTGTATACATCTCAGTGGGTTTCCTGGGAGTCATGTGCAACAGGGAGTCTTGTTTCCCTGATCTTAGGGATAAGTCCCAAGGTGAAGAGCTCAGAAGGCAGCCTTCTCCTGGGGCCCACTGTACTGCTGTCAATAAACCATGAAATCGAGACTCACCTGAGTCCTACTTGCCTCTCTTACCTCTAAGTGTCCATGTATTAGTTGCTGTGTGTCACTGACAAAATGCCTGACAGAAACAAAAGAGGAAAGATTTTGGTTTATGGTTTTAGAGAGTTCAGACCATGGTCAATCCCATGTGCTTGGGCAGGAGCTTGTGACAAACTTCATGGCTATCCACTTCATGACCAAGAGAGTGAATTACTTTCTTCAGACAGGTCCTGCCTCCCAGTTTCCCAAAATAGTGCTACCAACTTGGAACCTAGCATTGAAAACATGAGCCAAAGAGGAACAATTCAGCTTCAAACCCAAACAGTCTGATCTCTTTGGTGTCCATAGTGTTTGGAAGCTGCTGAGGTTTGGGGAGACCATCTAGCCAGCCCTGAGACTCAGTAAGAGAAGAGGAGTAAGGCCCCAGGGGCCTCAGAACACTGGGGAGACCCCATAGCATCTGTGGTGCCTCATTTCAGCCAGGAACCTGAAATGCCTCAGGCACTTGACTCCCAGAACAGTAGTCCACCTTGCCTATGGACACAGACCCTCACGGTACTTTCTGGAACATGTGCACAGAAGTCAAAGCACAGCTTTTTTTCTATCCCTGTTCCTGTCCCCCGCCTGGCACTCTGCACTTCTGCATGGATGGTTGGCCTCCCCACCTGGCCCAGAATCAGCAGGAGCAAGACCCACTCCACAGGGCAGGGCATAAGCACCCTCAGAAGACCTTGTGTGCAGTCAGGAGCATGGCTGGAAAAGGCCTGAATTGAATCCACCAAAGTCTCACTGCTGGTGATTCCTGAGACAGGGTTATATAGGTCATCATTCTTTTTCCTTGTTTCAGTTTTGACCTAAATTCTAATTTTAATTTAAAACAGTAAACATTTGGGGGTGGTTTGGGGTTTTTTGGTTTTGTTTTGGTTTTTTTTGTTTTGTTTTTTTCATTTTCAGTCAAACCTGTTTCAGAAGTTCAATGATAAAATTCCACATTTTGGATATATCATTTCTAAATACTCAAGTGAATTAAGTTATTTTTCTGCTGCTGTGATAAAATGCCGAGATTTAAAAAAAAAAAAAAGTTGCTGATGTGTAATAACACTTGTAGCTCTAGAATTACACTGAGACCTTAAAAAAGGTTAAAAGGGGGCTGGAGAGATTGCTCAGCAGTTAAGAGCACTGACTGCTCTTGCAGAGGACCGGGGTTCAATTCCCAGCACTCACATGGCAGCTACGAATTGTCCTTAACTCCAGTTCCAGGAGAATCCAAAGCTCTCTTCTGACCTCTGCGGCATTGCACAACACGGGTGCACCCATACATGCAGGCAATACACTCATACACATTAAAAACTATATAAAAATAATTTTTTTTAAAAAAGGTTAAAAAAAAACAAGTTGGGGAAGAAAGGGTTATTTTAGCATACAGTGCCAGGAGAGATACAGTCCGTGGTGGGCACATCATGGTGGAAGGAGCAGGAGGCCAGCCCAGCAGTCGGGAGACAGAACAAAGTGGAGCCAGGCTAAAACCTCAGAGTCCACTCCCAAGTAAGTAATGTCTCCAGCAAGCCTTCACCTCCTAAAAGTTCTGTAACCTTCCCAACCAGCACCACCAGTTGAGGATCCACAGTCCAGGGACCCAAGCCTGGGTCTGAGGGCAACAGCCTGGGAAAGCCCCTCCAGCAGTGGACTTCAGTGGTAGACAAAGTTCACTGTTCCTTATGAAGGGACTGGTTCCTCACAACCATTACAGTTAGTGGACTGCCCCCCCCCATTTGATTCTAGAGTTGTCCTCCCTCCACAGTGACCTCTGGGTCGGGGGACTTGCTCCCCCAAATACCTCAGCTGCCTTGAGCATATGCAGGGTCAAGTAGGCTGGAGCTCCCAGTACACTGGAAACTATTCTTCAAGATGAGTTGGAAACCTCTTTATCCTTAGGGGTCAGTACTGTCATTTCAAGTCCAAATGACAGAAGCAACCAGTGATGGGGCTCAGCCCAGTCACTTAATAGACATTGGCCTGACGTGTGTCACACTGCTTCCCAGCAGTGAAGTGAGGGAGGACAGACAGGGCAGCGAACAGAGCCAGCCACCATGTCTCCACCCAGAGTGGGGGATCCACTGCCTGCCAAATCCACAGGGCCAGTTCTCCAGCCTTGGGAGGGGCACTTTGTCTCTAATGCTGTAGCTTCTGCTGTGCTTTGTGATTCTTTCCTCAAGCAAGGAGTGGAAGAAGCAGATAGCAGCCTCTCCCTGGGCTACTTCCAGGAGTCCTAGAGAACACTAAAGCTGCCTGCATTAAGCACAGCCCCAGAGTACTAGGGCAGGTTGGGGGGATATCTTCCAATAAACTAGTTTTGCTTTAAAAATGAAAATGAAAAAATGCCCTGAACTGTTCCTCAGAACTGGGAGATGCATGCATGCCCTGGGGCTTTCTGGATGACGGGCCTAGGTCTGCTGCACCCCTCTCCCAGCCTGCTGCTCCCCTCTCCCAGCCCTCTCCACCCAGCCCTGTCTGCCTGTGTTTGTGCACTCCTGTTTCCCAGCCTTATCTGCCTTGTTTCTCTTAGTCCTTCCAAATCACTCAGAGTGGCCCTTCCAGTGCTCCAGGGCATGCTTCAAGGAAGCTAGCCTAATCTACTCCATTGGGCCAATAGTAAACCGTGGAGAGGGGGTTGCTGGAGCTGGGGTGTGGCAAAGCCAGGCAAGCGGCGGAATTCTTTTTTTATTGTTTGCATACTAACTTCCCTCACAATCCAGCATCTGTCTGTCTGCCACTCCTCTTCCCTACAAATCTTTGTCTAGTGCGCTGATGTGTAGCCTGACCCCAGTGCTCCCTTCAGGGGACCCAGCTGCCCCCTAGGCAACAACCCCAGGAGATTCTGCCAGGATGCAAGTCTGGGGGTTCCTGATCAGGCCCTGCCCCCTCTGCTACCCATTCATCCATCTGTCTTCCCCCTCCTCCCCACCCACGCAGCTCCTCCAGAGCTCCTGGCAAAACCTTAAGTATATACTGTCTTACTGTTCCCTGATGAGTCGGCTCTGTATCTGAATCTCCAGATGGTGGTTTGCACTCCCCCTGTCCTCCAGTTGCATGTAGCTTGACGCCCTCTCTCAGGGCCACCACATGGGGGTGGGGGAGGCCTGAAGGACAAACGGGTGCAGTGGATAGACAGAGGTTTGATCTATCCATAACTTGTAGTGGTTCACCCAAATGACCAGCGTATTGGGATGGGGTTAGGAGAGCTATGTGTTAGACTCTGCCAGGAGAGGACACGCTAAATCTATCACAGAGAGCAAAGGCCACAGGCTGCCAAGGAAGGGGTGGAATTGGGCCTCATGCCTACCAAATGAATGTTTGCCTCTGAGGAAGGGAACGGGAAAGTGAAGTCACCCAGGCTGAGTCTGGAATGTGGTAGAGCCAGGGAAAGAGAAATGGGAATCCTGACTAGCAGACTGATGCCAACCCTGACCCCAGAGCTCCACTCTGGGGACCCAGATACCCCAACCTAGTCCTGCATACCCATTTCATCAGCTTGACTGGGACCTGACTGAGCTCTGAATCAAAGACAGGTCAAGGAGAGGGATTTGGCTGGGGACACACAGGCCACCACAGGTCCCTAATCCCAGCACTCAGGAGGCCAAAGAAGAGGAATGCAAGTTCAAACCAACCTGAGCTATGCAGGGAGACCTTGTCTCAAAAACTCAAAACAAGACGGCGAGGCAGATAGCTCAGCTGGTAAAGAGTTTGCCTTACAAGCATAAAAACTTGAGTCCAATCTCCAGAAGCCGTGTTTGGAAAAAAAAGTCTTGATGGTATGTGTTCAGTGCTAGGGAGTTGGTGACAGGAGGATTCCTGGGGTCACTGGCTAGCTAGGTGTATTAGTCTGGGTTCTCTAGAAGAACAGAAATGACAGGATCAATAGACATTAAAAGGAGACTTAGTAAATTAGCTTACATGATTCAATCTGAGTAGTCCAACAATGGCTGTCTCACACCAGAAAGGCCAAGAATTCAGCAGTTGCTCATCCACAAGGCTGGTGCTAAAGGCCTGGAGGATTCCTGGAGAGCTGCTGGTCTTTAGTCTACATTGGAAGCCAGAAGAAGCTGGTTCTAGTACCAGTGCCGGAATGCAGGAACTGCACCAACAGGGTAGATGAGGTTAAACAGGCAAAAGCAAGCTTACTTTCGTCTCCCACATTTAGGGTGAGTCCTTCCCACATCAAATAACCTACCAAGAAAATCCCTCACAGAGCCTGGTACGGTGGCAGCGCTGGGGAGCCAGAGGCAGGCAGATCTCCATGAATTCAAGGCCAGCTTGGTCTATATAGTTAGGTTCCTGACCAGTCAGAGTTACATAGTGAGATCTTGTCTCAAACAAAACAAACAAACCCTCATGGGAGTGCCCAACAACCCACCTTTTAGTTGATTCCAGGTCCAGTCAACTTGACAACCAAGATTTACTGTAACACCAGCCTAGCCTACTTGGGGAGTTCCAGGCCACTGAGAGACCTTTATTTCCCAAAGAAACCAGGTAGATGGCATCTGAGGAAGGATACCCAAGGTTGATCTCTGGCCCTCACATGCATGCCAAACCACATGCATGCACACCTCCACACATATGTGCACCCCCTCTCATGAAATGCTCAGGAACACATACACATAATGTAGGCCAGGCTGACTGGGCAGCAAGCTCCAAGGATCTTCTTGACTCTGCCTGTGGTAGAATTACATGTGTTGCCATGGCTGACTTTGTTTATGCATTATCTGTGGATCAAATTCAGATCCTCCTGCTTGCAAGGCATGCATTTTACCAACTGAGGTGTCTCTCTAGCCCATTTTCCAAATTATTGGTAATGACTTGGTAAAGATCAGAAAGAAAAGTATTATTTCAGGAAACTAAAATGAATTCATTCACCAGTGTCTGCTGAGCAATTTCAGATCACATACTGGTGTGAACTGGAGTAGAGAAATTAGAAGACAGGCCTTCTTCTGTGTTTACACTTTGGAGAACTAGTGGAAAAGGCAGGAAGAATCAGGTGGATGGGAGCCAGAGGCCTCCCTACTCAGCCAGATATGACCCAAGGGGAACAAGCCTGGGAGGCTTGGAAATGGAGTATCCTCCTAGAGAGCTATGGGATAATCGCCTAGGGAGCAAAGGGAGGCACAGAACAGACTACAGGCCTCATGTCTCTGACACTCTTAAATGAGCCTTGAAGCTCCGAGACAGATCTGGAGAGGGCTCCAGAAGTGCAGAAAAGCCTTGGGCAGGAACTGGGCAGGAGTTGGGTGTAGGGTGGGGATTCTATCTACACTAATCTCAAAGATCAAGAAAAATTGATCTATGTGCATTCTGGAGTGAGAGAAATGTCCTACATTCTTGATTTGGGCCCTGGTGATATAAATGAGCACATTTGTCCAAATGCATTAGATATTGTACCTGAGTTCAGTGCAGCACACCCCAACGAACTTCTGGACAAAGGATAGATGCCAGGCATGTGGTATGTGCCCATAATCCCAGTACTTGGGAGCCCAGGGCAGGACGTCCGATCACAAGTTTGAGACTTAGTGAGACCCTGTCTCAGGATAAAATAGCTCAGGTCAGACTCTGGCAACCCAAGTAGTGGTGTCTGGGGTCCTCCCTCGGAGGTGCCCTAAAGCAGGTCACGGATGGTGAACCAGCCATGCTTGAGGGTGGTTAGTGGACTGATGCTGGAGGAAGCAATGGTAATGGGCCATAACCACTGCCAAGATGCCTGCATGGAGGCTGACCACTGGGCCAAGACACAAGTAAGCCCTGAAAGGGGTGGGATTAGAGATGGTACCCTCTGAGCCACACCCTCCCCGTATGCCCAGGAAGAGCTTGTCATCATAGCTGGGCAGAAGGAATTCAGGGTAGAACCCCACTGCCTCCTTCCAGAGAGTCAACTGATCATTCCCACCCCTGGTCACCACCTGCTGTATCTGCAAATTCAGATGGCAGGTGTGTATGTGTGCATGTGTGGGATTGTGTGTGTGTGTGTGTGTGTGTGTGTGTGTGTGGACACATGAGTGTCTATGTGGATGAGGATGCAAATGTGTGGATTTGTGAATGTGTCTGAACATCTGAGTGTGTGTATGAGAGAATGCAAGTATGTGAATATAGAATTATATGTCTCTGTGAGTACGTGAGAGTATATGTGGTGGTGTGTCTGTGAGTTGTGTGTGTACTACATGACTCAGGGTAGCAAGTGTGAGTGTGCTGTGAGAGCTAGTATGTGTGAGCCATGTGACTGCCCATGCGGCTGAGTAGCTTTAAATATAACAAATCTCTTAGAAATCAGATGTTTCTATCAGCAGTTGGTCGTCAACAAGTTTTACTGAATTCTCCTCTCTCAGGATTTGATCACTTGTTTGGTTTAGAAAGTGAATATAGAATTAATACAATGTGTACAGAATCCCCTTTGCAGCTGCCAAAAAGCCTGGGGTGAGTGGCAGCCAGAGACCTTAGAGGTGGCAGGTCTTCACCTTGCCCAAGCCCCTCTCTTGTGGGATACAAGGAAGTGCACCCATATATGAGGAATGCCCTGGGGGAGGGTGAGACACTTCAGGTGGTATACATGAGAGTGCTTTATGGTTAGCTTTAATGGTCAACTTGACACAATGTAGATTCACTTGGGAAGAGAGTTTCAATGAGGGATTGTCTACATTGAGTTGGCTTATGGGGTGGGTCTTAATTAGGTTAATTGATGTGGAAGACCCAGCCTCCCCAGACAGGAAGCCCTGAACTGTGTGGAGCAGAAAAATCAAGCTGAGCACAAGTGAGCAAGAAAGCATGCATGTGTTCGTTTCTCTCTGCTCCTGACTGTGAATGTGATGTGACTAGCTCTTTGAAATTCCTGCCTTGACTTCCCCACAGTGATAGACTGTAACCTGGAACTGTAAACTGAAATAAACCCCTTTCTCCCCTAAGTTGGTTTTTGACTTGGTATTTTATCACAGCAACAGAAACAAAATTAGAATGCACACCTTCTTAAACACCAGTACTTGCAGTGTACAAATGGATGGTGTGTGTAAATAGCATCATCTGAGCTTAATAAAGGGATTGCTGGCCTAGAAATGCAACTCAGCTGGTAGAATGCCTGCCAGTCTAGCATGCATACATGAAGCCCTGGGTTTTGATCCCAGTATCACATAAAACAGGCATGCTGGTACATGTCTGTAATTCCAGCATTCAGGAGGTGGAGGCAGGAGGATCAAAACTTCAAGATCCTCCTCAGCTACATAGGGGAGGAATACATGAGACCCTCTCTGAAAAAAGAAAAAAAAAAGTGGGTGGACTGTTTAGCGTAGCCCTCCTTAGCTACAAGGGACAAAATTCCAAGACCTTGAGTTGCTGCTTGAAACAAAAGACTATACAGAAACCACAAATGTAATGCCTTTTCCAACTTAACTAAGCACTTACCACATACGATGGCTATCTCTTTTGCAATCTGAGGTAAGTCAGAAAACCTAGCACAAATTTCCTTTTCCTTCTTCATAACGTCACAGAAAAATTGTTCTGTCAATCTTACCAAACTCAGCATGCAATTTTTTATTTCCTTATTAAGTCAAGAATTTTCACCTTTTCACTTAAAGGAAATACTTTATGGCTTCTCATTGCTATATCCAAATGGTCATATATATAT